>NC_090446.1:773179733-773483066 GCF_031143425.1 Pleurodeles waltl
AGCGGCTATGGGGGTGGTGTGCTCCTCCTGGGCAGCAGGCCTGCAGCCTGACCTCTCCGACTTGCTGCCCTTGCCCTCCTTAGTCGGGAGTCTGTGGCCCTTTCCTCCCTTTGGAGCTGTGGCTGGTGACTGTGTCTGGGTGGTGTCCGGGGGGGATGTAGAAGCCGGGCTCCTGCGGCGCCCCTTCCGCCTTCTGCTCCTCTTCCCAGGGGGTGGGCTGGCTGTCCCCTTGCTGCTGGGCGAAGATCCAGACATGCGGGCTGGTGGGCTCCAATACCCCTGCACCCTTGTCAAGGGGGCTGCAGGGCTGGTGGTGGCTGAGGTGCTCTTCTTACCCCGACGAGAAGGAGGGGGGGGCTCAGGGTCAGGAAAGAAGTTAGCAGTGGCGAGGAAGAGTTTCTTGGGACAATGGAGAGTGGTAGGTACAGTGGGAATGGGAGTGGAGGGAGAGGATGTGGTTGTAGGTGAGTCACGTTTGCTGTCTTTGGGTGCAGGTGCAGGAGGGATAGGCTGTCGTGAGGTGGATGGCTGTTGGGTGGGTGGGTGGCTGCGTTTGTGTGGTGTGGAAGAGGGGGTGACAGACACAGTGGGAGAGGACACAGGGGACGTGTAAATGGCAGTGGGGGTGGTGACTGCACGTGTGCGGACTGGACTGGAGGGTGTGCTGGTGATGGAAACACTGGCTGATGGTGAGGTGAATGGAGGTGTGAGTGTAGACGTCACAGGGAGGGAGGAGGGATACGAGGAGGTGGGGGTCACAGAGGTGGTAGTGACTGTTGGCATGTCTGCATCGGAATGTTGCGTGTGTGAATGTCTGCGTGATCTGTGGTGCTTATGTTTGGATGAGCTTCTCTTGGGTGTTGAGGTGTGTGCAGGCTGGTCTGATGGTGTGGGTGGGACAGGCAGAGGAACAGGAGACTGGGAGGAGGGAGTTAGTAGAGGGAGGCAGGAGACAGGGACAATGGCTGCCGTCAGTGCTGAGGCCAGAGCCTGGAACGATCGCTGATGGGCAGCCTGACCCGAATGAATGCCCTCCAGGTACGCATTGCTGCGATGAACCTCCCTCTCCACCCCCTGGATGGCATTCAAAAGGGTAGTCTGCCCAACAATGAGCGTCCTCACGAGGTCAATGAGCTCCGCACTGAGGGCAGCGGGGGTAACAGGGGCAGGGCCTGAGGTGCCTGGGGCGAAGGAGATGCCCGGCTTCCTGGCAGAGCGGGCACGGGGCGAACGCTGAGGGGCTGCTGGGAGGGCGGAGATGGTGCGCTGGGTGGCGGCTGTACCTGTAATGGCGGGGGGCACGGATGGTGCCACCCCCGCAAGGGAGCTCCCTTCCGAGGACGTGTCCGTGTCGCTGCAGGGTCCAGTCGTCCCCGTTGTGGAGCTCCCGTCGCCCTCCGTCTCACTGGTCCAGTCAGACTCTGTGGCATGGCCCTCCTGGGCCATGTGAGATGCAGCTCCCTCCTGCCCCGATGCCACTTCTCCTCCGCCTGATGATGCTGATGCACACAAGCACAGAAAGAGAAACAAAAAGGGGGGGGGAGAGAGAAATAAAGGGATATTGAGTACATGGATCTCCGGTACAGTTAGCGGACATGACAGACACAGATGCCCCCTGCACTAAGTTGCGCACTTGGGGTCCGCTACGCATTCCGTGGAACATGCCCTACACGCCTAGAGTTGACAACTGCACCCATGGATGACACGGCCCAGGGATGGCTGTACTGACACACTACTGAGGGTGGTGGCTGGGGACACAGGGGCTTACGGGGGTGCCCAGCCTACAGATATCGCCCTGGCCTAGGGGGACCCACAGCCCTCCTCCCCCACCCAGACACCTCCACTGCGCGACAACAGAGTAGATAATGCTTGGACTCACCCCCTTGTGTCTGCTGTGCTGCCCTCACGCGCCCATCCAAATCAGGGTAGGCCACCGCCAGGATCCGGAACATCAGGGGGGTCAGTTGACGGCAGGCACCCCGCCTACGTTGGGAGGCCATCCCCAGCAGAGACTCAGCGGTCTTCTTGGTCCCGCGGCGGATGTCCTCCCACCTCTTGCGGCAGTGGGTGCCCCGTCGATGGTGGACCCCCAGGGTCCGGACTTCCTTGGCGATGGCACGCCAAATCCCGATCTTCTCATGGGCGCGGACCTATGTGACACGTACAGGGAGGGAGAAATACCACGTTCAAGTTTGTCTGCATTTTCGTTGCCAGTGGCCCAACGCCCCCCATCCCCGCCAGGCCCCCCGCCATGCCCCCCGCCATGCCCCCCGCCATGCCCCCCGCCAGCCCCGCCATGCCCCCCGCCAGCCCCAACATGCCCCCCATCCCCGCCAGGCCCCCCGCCAGGCCCAACATGCCCCCCATCCCCGCCAGGCCCCCCGCCATGCCCCCCGCCAGCCCCAACATGTCCCCCATCCCCGCCATGCCCCCCGCCAGGCCCAACATGCCCCCCATCCCCGCCAGGCCCCCGCCATGCCCCCCGCCAGGCCCAACATGCCCCCCATCCCCGCCAGGCCCCCCGCCAGCCCCAACATGCCCCCCATCCCCGCCAGGCCCCCCGCCATGCCCCCCGCCAGGCCCAACATGCCCCCCATCCCCGCCAGGCCCCCCGCCATGCCCCCCGCCAGGCCCAACATGCCCCCCATCCCCGCCAGGCCCCCCGCCATGCCCCCCGCCAGGCCCAACATGCCCCCCATCCCCGCCAGGCCCCCCGCCAGCCCCAACATGCCCCCCATCCTCGCCAGGCCCCCCGCCATGCCCCCCGCCAGGCCCAACATGCCCCCCATCCCCGCCAGGCCCCCCGCCAGCCCCAACATGCCCCCCATCCCCGCCAGGCCCCCCGCCATGCCCCCGCCAGCCCCAACATGCCCCCCATCCCCGCCATGCCCACCGCCAGGCCCAACATGCCCCCCATCCCCGCCAGGCCCCCCGCCATGCCCCCCGCCAGCCCCAACATGCCCCCCATCCCCGCCATGCCCCCGCCAGGCCCAACATGCCCCCCATCCCCGCCAGGCCCCCCGCCATGCCCCCCGCCAGGCCCAACATGCCCCCCCATCCCCGCCAGGCCCCCCGCCATGCCCCCCGCCAGCCCCAACATGCCCCCCATCCCCGCCATGCCCCCCGCCAGGCCCAACATGCCCCCCATCCCCGCCAGGCCCCCCGCCATGCCCCCCGCCAGGCCCAACATGCCCCCCATCCCCGCCAGGCCCCCCGCCATGCCCCCCGCCAGCCCCAACATGCCCCCCATCCCCGCCATGCCCCCCGCCAGGCCCCCAAGCCAGCCAGTGGCCCCAAATCCATATTGAATTAAACTCACTTGTTGGTCTGGAGGACCGTAGAGTAGCGCATACTGGGGGAGGACCCCATCCACAAGTTTCTCCAACTCCTCTCCAGTGAAGGCAGGGGCCCTTTCCCCAGTCGCAGCAGCCATTGTCCCTTCCAGACCGAGGTCACAGCAACACTTGCAGTATAGGTCCTCTCCTGTGAAAGTTCAAGTCGCAAGTGGATAAGTAGATAGAAAATGGCGGTCACGTCCGCGGCGGTGCGTACCGCGGCGGTGCGTACCGCCACCGCCGGCGCCCTTCGCCATTGGCTCCTGAAACCCATAGGCTTCAATGTTAACCAATGCGGCTTCGCGCCGCGGTCTTCGACCGCTGACCGCCGCGGTGTGCCACGCCAGCGCATTGACCTCACATCCCATTGTCACACTTCACAGGTCAGGCAGCCGCCATTTCGAGGGTCCACATGGCTCAATTTCAACTGCGTCACACAGGCCTAGGCCTTGCATAGCCACTCAGACACGCCATTCACTGCATAGAGAATCGTTTACTGTGCTAGCTGTGAGTACGTACCTGTGGGTTGCTTGACTGTGTGCTCCATGTTGTCCTTCCTAGGCACCGTCCGCTGGGTTTGGCGAGGAGACGGATGAATCCTCCCGTGTACCGACCGCTGGTGGACCTGTCGACAATGGAAGAACGCCACATTATCCTGACCTACCGTCTTGACCGTGCCACTATCCATGAACTGTGTGCCCAGCTGGAGCCCGACCTGATGTCCCCCATCCGCCAACCCACAGGGATTCCCCCTCTGGTGCAGGTCCTGTCAGTACTCCATTTCTTGGCAAGTGGGTCATTTCAGACAACAGTGGGAATTGCTTCTGGGATGTCTCAGCCCATGTTTTCGAAGGTGTTATCCAGAGTGTTGTCTGCCCTGATGAAATACGTGAGGAGCTACATCATTTTCCCTGAGGTGGGCGAATTGGCTACAGTGAAGGGTGATTTCTACACCCTTGGACATATTCCCAACGTCATTGGTGCCATTGATGGGACCCATGTGGCTTTGGTTCCCCCAAGAGACAGGGAGCAGGTGTACAGGAACAGAAAAAATTACCATTCCATGAACATCCAGGTGGTGTGTTTGGCTGACCAGTACATCTCGCATGTAAATGCCAAATTCCCTGGGTCAGTGCATGACGCCTACATCCTGAGGAATAGCAGCATCCCTTACGTGATGGAACAGCTAGAGAGACACCGTGTATGGCTATTGGGGGACTCTGGGTACCCCAACCTGTCGTGGCTACTGACCCCAGTAAGGAATCCCCGGACCAGGGCAGAGGAACGGTACAATGAGGCCCATGGGCGTACTAGGAGGGTGATCGAACGCACCTTTGGCCTCCTAAAGGCCAGGTTTAGGTGCCTGCATATGACCGGTGGATCCCTAATGTACTCACCTAAGAAGGTGTGTCACATCATCGTGGCCTGCTGCATGCTTCACAACCTGGCTTTGCGCCGCCAGGTGCCTTTCCTGCAGGAGGATGGTCGAGACGGTGGTGTTGTGGCAGCGGTGGAACCTGTGGAGAGTGACGAGGAGGAAGACGACGGGGCTGAAACAGACAACAGGGACAGAATCATTGAACAGTACTTCCAATAGGACACAGGTAACAATTCAAACATAATTTAGTAAATGTGAACTACTCTCCTGCATCTCTGCTGCCTGTCTATTTGCCCCAGTGTATGATGACTGAGTTGTGGCTTTTCCCTCCCTATTTCAGATCTGGGGTCCCCACTACGAGTCCTGTGCTTCGTTTCCCCATGGACTACAGCTTTGTGGCAGCTGTTTGTTGACTTCACTATGTACAAGGACATATTTGCACTGTCATGTCAATTACAAAATTTTGAAATCACAGCCAGACTCCAGATAGTTTTGTGCAAAATAGGTGTTTATTTCAGTGCTCAAAATGGGATGGGTGGTTTCAAGTGGGTGGGGGCTATGGTGAAGGAATGTCCATGGCAGAGTCCAGAGTAACAGTCACACAGGTGCATTGTCCAGAGGCCTGTGGAGAGATGGAGCATGGGCAGTTCAAGGATGGACAGGGTGACAATGTGGGACAGTGGGATGACATCAGGTGGTATCCTTTGCTGGCGGGGGTCTTGACATCCTACTCTGTCTTCTTGCGAGATCTCAGGGCCCTCTTGCGGGGTGGTTCTTCTCCTGCAGGAGGTGGGGGTCTGGTGGGCTGCTGTTGTGCGGGGGCCTCCTGTCCACTAGCGCCGGCGGAGGTGGTTGGCTGTTCTTGGTCCAGGCTAGTGGCAGGGGCCCTTTGTTGTTGTTGAGTGTCCGTCCTGGTGTTGATGAGGTCCTGCAGCAGCCCTACCATGGTAACCAGGGTGGAGGTGAGGGCTCTGATGTCCTCCCTGTACCCCCGATAGTGTTCCTCCTGCAGTACCTGGATCTCCTGGAACCGGGCCAGTACCGTCGCCATCGTCTCCTGGGAGCGGTTGTATGCTCCCATGATGGTGGTGAGGGCCTCGTGGAGAGTGGGTTCCCTGGGCCCGTCCCCCCCCTGTCGCACAGCTGCCCTCCGAGTTGCCCTGTTTCCCTGGGCCTCTGCCCCCTGGCCGGTGTGCCCACTACCACTGCCCCCAGGTCCCTGTTGTTGGGGTGGTGGGTTCTCCTGGGTGCCCTGTAGTGGTAGACACACCGCAGATTGACGCGCCCTGGAGACAGAGGCATGGGCCCGCTGGGTGGGAGCTGTGCTGGTGTTCCCAGAGGGGTTTGGGTCTGTAGTGGCCTGTGCCTGTGTGAGGGGAACCGACTGTCCAGAGGTCCCCGATGGTCCGGGCTGGTCATCGGTGTCCAGGTCGACAGAGCTGCTGTCATCGCTGACGGCCTCTTGGGTGGGGGTGTGGAGAATTCTGGGCCCTCCGTGGCGGTGTGTTGACGGTCGGGTCCTGCAGGGGTATAGAGGTATGGTTATAGTTTCAATGTGTGCCATATGGGTGTATCTGTGGGTTCCCGTGTCCCCAAGTGCTGGCATTCGTGTGTGGGGGCTTTGGTGAGGGTGGCTTGTGGGGGGGATGTGTATATGCATTGGGCATGCTTTGGTGATGGGTGTCCATGCTTAGTGGACGCATGCAGGCCTAGGTTTTGGGATGTGTGGGTTGTGATGGTGAGACATTGGCAGGGAATAGGTGTGCTGGGGGTGGGGGTGAGGATGGTGGTGGGGGTGAGGATGGTGGTGGGGGTGAGGATGGTGGTGGGGGTGAGGGTGGTGGTGAGGATGGGGGTGGGGGTGGGGTTCGAGGATGGGGGTGAGGGTTGGGGTATGATTTGGCATGCAGGTGGGGGGGAAGCAGTATTGAAGCTTCAACTTACCAGTATCCATTCCTCCGCCGACTCCTGCGAGGCCGTCAGGATGCAGGATGTTCAAGACTTCCTCCTCCCATGTTGTAAATTGTGGGGGTTGAGGTGGGGGTCCTCCGCCAGTCTTCTGCACGGCGATGTTGTGCCTGGATACCATGGAACGCACCTTCCCTCGTAGGTCGTTCCATCGCTTCCTGATGTCTTCCCGATTTCTGGGGTGCTGTCCCACAGCGTTGACCCTGTCGACAATCCTCTGCCATAGCTCCGTCCTCCGGGCAATGCTGGTGTATTGGATCTGTGTGCCGAACAGCTGGGGCTCTACCCGAACGATTTCCTCCACCATGACCCGGAGTTCTTCGTCTGAGAAGCGGGGGTGTCTTTGGGGTGCCATGGGGTGGTGTGTATGATGTGTGGGGTGGAGTATGTGTAGTTAAGTGTGTTGAGTGTGGTGGTGTGTGTTGTTTTGTGTGTGGATATTGTGTGGGTGATGGTGTTGAGTGGCTGTGGCTGCTAGTTTGTGGATGGTGGTGTCTCGCTCTGGCCTTCTTTCTGAATTTTTGGTCGCAGGGGTTTGTGGGTGATGTGGGTGTGTGTTTTATATTGTATTGTGTGTGTGGGAGTGGTGTGTGTATGTGTATCAGGTGTGTGGAATTCAAATCGGCCAATGTGGCTGAGTTTTGTTCGTTTGTGTGTATTCTGACCGCGGCGGTGTGTCCCGCCAATGGAAAACCGCGTTTGAAAGACCGCCGCGTGGATTCGTGGGTCGTAATGGCATGGGCGTATTTCTGTTGGCGTGACGGTGGAGGTTTTGTCACCTCCACTTTTCCGCCGACCGCTGGTCTGGCGGTCTGTTGTGGCTGTCGGATTTTCGGAGGTTTGGCTGCTGCGGGTCAGAATGACCGTGGCGGGTTTCCGCGACCGCGGCGGGATTATGGAGGATTTCTGACCGGCGGTAGGCGCCTTTTACCGCCGAGGTCAGAATGACCACCTTAATCCTTAGAAAACAGTAAGAATGCTGTTGGCACACAAAGTACCTGGTTAGTGTCATAAATAAAGCCGCACAGACGAGCGTGGGTCTAAAAAAGTCTGCGGTGTCAATTCCTTACTCGCAAGTGAGGTCGTGTGTCATTTCCTTCTCTGGTCGGGTCGGCGATGTGCTGTTTTGCTCCCACAAGAGAGCAATGCTTTGATTTCCGGATGGGGCACCTCAGATTCACGCAGAGTGGAGTTGACCTTGACGCCCAGGGCCGATGTGTAGAAAATCCGATCGCACTGTATCACAAAACTGCGCTGCGTGGGGTTTGCATTGTTATCAGCCTCTGTTAGCGGGTGTTGCGCGTCGTTTCTCCAGCCGCGTTGTGTCGATCTTCCAACCGAGATATAGGTAGAGCGTTGATTTCAGCTGCGAAGCCGGCAGCACATCCTTTATCAGCCGCATCACAGAGGATGCGTCTAAAATTTCCCCGCACACTGGTGTGTGCATGGATTTTCAGTCCTTGTCTGCCAACTTCCCCTTTCAAGAGCCCGGAAACTGGATAGGGCACCACTTGGCAGGGCAGGAGTCTCAGCAGAGAGTCCAGGTGCTGGCAGGGGAAGTCTTTGGCCCTGAGACTTCATGAACAGGAGGCAAGCTCAGTTCAAGCCCTTGGAGATTCTCTTCAAGCACGAATGCACAATAAAGTCCAGTCTTTGTCCCCTTTCACAAGCAGAAGCAGCAACTGCAGGATAGCCCAACAAAGCACAGTCACAGACAGGGGCAGCACTTCTCAGCTCTTCAGCTCTTCTCCTTGGCAGAGGTTCCTCTTGGTTCCAGAAGTGATCTAATTTTTAGGGGTTTGGGGTCCTCTTCTTATACTCCCTTCTGCCTTTGTAGTAGGCCTATTTCAAAGAGACGTCTCTGTTGTTTTCAAGATCCTGCCTTGGCCAAGCCAGGCCCTAGACAGATACCAGGTGGTTGGAGACTACATTGTGTGAGGGCAAGCACAGCCCTCTCAGGTGTAAGTGACCCATCCTCCCCTCCCTCCCAGCACATATGGCTCATCAGGATATGCAGGCTACACCCAGCTCCCTTTGAGTCACTGTCTAGAGAGAGGTGCATCCAGCCCAACTGTCAAACTGACCCAGATAGGGAATCGACAACCAGGCAGAGTTACAAAATGGTTTAAGCAAGAAAATGGGGGTAAGATTGACACGAAAACCATGGCGGTAGGCCGGGTTGTAATTCCGATGGTGGGATTGTGATGGCTGCCGGGCTGGAGACTCAAGTCTCCAGCACAGCGGCCGTTACCACTATGGCGGTCGGTGTGTTAAAGTGGCTGTATGTGATGGCGGTTACCGCCAGGGTCAAAATCCTATTTTTTTTACAGCGGCCTGTTGGCGGTATTAACGCCGCTTTAACACTGACCGCCAGGGTCATAATGAGGGCCATAATCTACCTTTAGGCTTCTCCCAGTATACCCTGAGGGCTAGCACCTTGTGGGATTCCAATCTGGGGGCTCATACTATTACAACAAGTGCATGCCAATGGGCTGTGTGGTGTCATGCACATACTTTGAAAAATTCTGCTCACAACTACAGTAGTAATGACTGGCCATCGAGAGGTGATTCATTACTTAGATGATTTCTTGGTCTTAGGACTGCCTGGGTCTAGAGTATGTTCATGGGCCTTGAATGCATTAACTGCTTTGTTTAGCGATTGTGGGGTTCCCTTAGCGCCTGATAAGACCATGGGCTCCACCACTTGTCTCACTTTCCTAGGAACTTAAATACATATAAGGGCCAGTGAGTGCTGCCTCCCCTCAGAAAAGGCACTCGCTTTCAGTCAGTGAATTGACACCATGTTAGCCCTTAAGAGGGCAACCCTGCACCTGCTCCAGGGGCTAGTCGGTCAGCTGAATTGTGCCTTGCAGATTATTCCCATGGCATGCCCCTTTTCAAGGTAGATTGCAAGAGCAATGACTAGCCTCACACACAAACTCCATCACACACATCTCCCGGCCGAGGCAAAGGAGGATTTGAGAATATGTCACAGTTTTCAGAAGCAATTCAATGGCTCTGTCATTTGGCCTATATGGCCCATTTCCAATCACTTTCTTGGCCTATTCACTGATGTTGTGGTCAGCTTGGGGTTTGGCACCATTCTAGGCACAGAATGGTGTAGAGGTTATTGGCATGCATCCTGCCAGGCCAGAGGTATCATGAGGAGGAGTCTAGCATTTTGTTTGGAGCTAAACATGTGCCAGGGATTCACAAATCACTGCTCATGCCTTGTCTCGCTCTAAGCTACAGGATTTTCGGAATTTTCGCCTGCAGGCAGCTGAGAAGATGACAGAGTTCCCGTCGTATCTGTGGAAGATTGGAGTCCCGCCCTTCCCAATCTAGCGGTGACCTTACAAGCGAAGCACACACAGCTGTCTTATGAGAAATGTTTTGCACGTTATGGATCCTCCTTGCACAAGGATATTGTTATAGGCTTGTTTACTGCTGATGCTATCTGTCTCTTTCTAGGTGCCCTCAGAGAACAGGGCAGGCCAGTCGCGTATGCGAGGGCGCACCTCACAGCTATTACTTTCTTTGTCAAACTTAGAGGCATAAGGAATATGAGCTGTTGTTTTTTTATAAGAAGAGTGTTGTCCGGTTGGTCTAGACTCAACTGCAGTGTTAAAGATAGAAGGTGTCCCCTTAATGCACATATCCTGGGCCTTCTGTTGGACAACTTGCACAAGGCATGTAGCTCTCCTTATGAGACTACATTGTTTGCAGCCGCATTTACAGTGGCATTTTATGGTGCCTTTACGGACAGCGAACTGGTAGGCTATTCTAAGTCTGATTGTGTGGGTGGCCTTCAGTGGGCGGATGTCTGTTTAGACCAAGATAGGCAATGTATCTGGTTAACGAAATCTAAAACAGATCAGGAAAGGAAAGGGATATCAGTTGAACTAAGATCGTCCACATGCTTCCCTGTTTGCCCACTGTCTTGCATGGAGTCTTACTTAGCTGTTCAGCCCAATCTCACAGCTCCAGCATTATTTATCCATGTCAGTAGGCACTCCCAGTTTGTTGCTGCCTTGTCTTGAACCCTTAAGGCAGCTGGTGTCAATCTGGTCGGTTACTCCTCACATTTTTTTAACATAAGTGCATCCACTTTCACAGCAGATGCAGGCCTTTCTCATGGGGAGGTTCAGAGAATAGGAAGATGGTCGTCAGAGTCTTTACAAGTGTTATAGTTGCCCTGACTTTCACTGAGAGCGCGTTATGGATGTACCCTTCACTATGTCTTTCTACTCAAGCCTGTTCTTTGCTCTCTTTTAGTAGGATGCATTTTACGGACGTGTGAGTCACTAGCCATTCTTTTGCTCAGCGAGCGGTGTACAGATTGCAACTGCTACATAAGCCAAAGCCAGAGACGTTGAGAGACATTTCCTTCCAGTGGTGCGGAGTCAGGGGCCTCCGGATTTCTCAGCTGCAGCAATTGATGGAAGGACCTGGACCTGATCATTGTGCACCTTGGTGGAAACGACTTGGTAAAGCTGGGCCGCAAAGGTATTAGAGAAACAATTTGGAAAGAGTTTGCACTCCTTGCTAAGGTTTTCCTGGGTGCCGTCATTGCCTGGTCTCACATGATATACTGTCACAATTGGGATAAGGACATTAGGTCCACAATGATTAATGTATCCGTCAGGCGACTGAACTCAGAGATGTCTAAGCTGTACCCTGGTACAGGCCGACTTTGGAATATCCCACATAAATTGCTCAGGGGTGATGGTATGTTTCATCATGATGGTGCGCATCTATCTGGTGCGGGAATGGATCTGTTTATAGATTATATATGGGGATTTACTCAGTCTCTTTTTTGCAGTGGGGAGGACACAGGACCTCTTTGCCCTGAACGCCCTTGTGGCAGGAACCCTACTCCCAAGTTCACTTTTAGTCAGCAGAGGGGCCATCTATTCATACTTCCCAGAACAGCACTGGGGGCAGGATGCAGACAATCCTGATTCAACAAGAGAATGGGCATACTGGCTTAGGGGTCAGAGCTCACTGCTTACTAGTGTTGGGCTGTAGCTCTTGGTCACACTAATTGTAGGCAGCCTGGTGTTTGAGGGGCAGGACCTTGGGTATGCGGACAAGGGTACAATGTTGTGGGGACTTCCTCTCACTGGTGCAGGTGGTTGCACCTGGTGGTCCAAAGGTATGAAGGATTGACGAAGACCCTGGTGTTGGAATGTTCATTATGGGGACCACTTTTATGTATGGTGTGTTCTTGCCCTTGGGTCCTAGGTTGTTATGATTCAGTCATGTTTATCACTTAATTGACAAAATGTACTACTTTGCCGACTGTGTGATATTATCTCATGTGTGTTTTGACTCTTCAGGATGTTAATCTAAATGCTGTGTGTTTCACTTACCTGTAATTAATTTAACTCTCCCATGAAATTCTCTGCGTGTCCTGTCAGTGTCTAGCTTGGATTGGGGAGGGGCACGGACCAGACTAGGGGGTATCCAGGTTCTATGCTCTGTATGGTCATGGAAATCCTTTGCGACTTGCAATATCCTTATGTGGCAGGTGTACTTTATCCCATTTATCATCTACAGAAATTAAACAAGGTCCTGGGACGTATACAAATTTATGGACAGCTGTTGTTTTTTTTTGTTGCATTTAGCCGGTTTCTAAGCACTACAAATGTGTGCATATTAGGGTAATGGGCACAGAGAAATTATGTGATCTGTCCTACTAAAACAGTGTAGCTAAATATGATGGTGAGTTCAAAACCTAAGAGGCTACTTCTAAAGATCTACCTGGGTGTATGAATAAAATGCATGAATGTGTATTACTGATTCACTTAAATTTCTGTGTGCAATGTACATAAAGCATGCATGATGGAAGATGAACATGAATATTAATCTGAAACAAGGAAAAGGCACAATTTGCTGCCGGGCACAACATTTTAAATACTTGATTTGATAGCAGGCTTCTATTATGTTAGGCCTTTTCATTATGTAACCTTTTTTAGCAGAAATAAATGTATACTTTCATATATTTACAGATTCTGGAAAAGAGGATGGCATTTGGCTACATTTGAAAACACATATGCCTGATCCAACTATGGGCCTGTAGGGTCCAAAAGAAATTGGAGAACATATTTTTCAATGTTTTATACATAAACAAATGATAGTCAATGGTATTTGCCCCAAAACCCCAATTTGCACTGCTTTACCATGAAAAAATTGTTGACACTGCCATTTTTCCATAAACAAATTATGTGATTTGAATGTTTTACAAACTAGATAATTCATCTCAACGATACTGCGTTCACTCGCAGCTGATGTGTGGCCCATTTGCGTATACTTTGCCCAAGTCACCAATGCATGGAGCATGGTCAGATAATGCATCATGTTTGTTTATCAATTGTATTTTGTACTCGTGCAAGTTGTACATTTTTAGGGGCACATGTCGATGCACGTCCAGAGAAAAGATTGAAGAAAGGGACCTGGATTTCTTGATTCTGCAGTTATCAACTTAGATACCAGACCACATCTACTAAGCGTAATGGGGTGGATGGGATATCCATCACGTTTGTTATGCAGTAAATCCTCCAGTCAGGATCTAAATCAGGACCTCAGTGTGTACTGAGTGTGGTTAAATCAACCAAACTCATAATTCAGATCTGTACAGTAATTATTTGCCACACATAAAAGAACGTGTCTGGCCACTCATAATGAGGGACTGAAAGGCCAGGGCCCTCATTACAAATGGCCCGACTTGAGATACGAAATGTATTGCCTGTTCTGAAACTCCAGTACCCCAGGGATCAGGGTATCAGATACCCTAGTTAGTGTTTGAGACCTACACAAGTGGGTTTTAGTGCTTTCTGCATCAAAATCGTAATTCATAGTTTTTTTCCGGGGATTTTTTCCCAGTAAATTTAATCAGATAGGACCTGCTGTTATTCAGCAAGGGATAACTACGTGGATGCTGTAATTACCGTGAAATTTGTGATTCCAATCCCTGAACAAGTCTATAAGAGCAGCCCACTTCAGTGAGACCTCAACAGAATGCAGCATGTTGCAGAAACCTACGAAATGGGCAGACTAGGGGGAGCTGGAGTCCCTATCCCTGTTGGTGTGACACTCATTTACCACATACTCAGAGCACTCTACAGAATTGAGGTATGGAAATATGTGATAGTCTATCAAAGTTATCTACTCTTCATTAATGGCAGAGCAACCCGATGACTTGGGGAAGCATAGTGAACGGTGGAGCGGTAAACTGGTGGATGGAAGTGCTAACTTTCTTAATTCACTTGAGTTAGGTCATACTATGTTACTCTCTTCGTCTCTACAGGCACAACATTATAAAACTGTGTTTGACTTGTATTATACACCGGCCCACCTTGCCAAGTGGGGGGGGTCACGCGGAATTAATTGTCCAAGGTGCGGGGACAATGGAACAGATGTAATCCATATGTTTGCTACGTGCAGAGAATTAACGACACTGAGAGATGGAATGCAATTTGTGATAAAAGAAATATTGGGGTATGACGTGGTCCTTACCCCAGAAATCATGGTTCTAGGGGTTGCTGAACAAACAAGGGGACGACAGAGGGCGTTTATTTTTCTTGCCATGGCAGTATATTGATTATGTATCTCCTCCGTATGGTTGAGCACGCAACCACCATCATGGCAGCAGTGGTTGGGCAGGTTAATATCAGTGTATTATCTGGAGATCTCCCTGTATGAACGGAAGGGGAGATTGGCTAGGAGGAAAGGGAATGTTATCTGGGGACAATTTCGGAACTGGCTCTTGGCTAATGATTGATGTATTAAGTCAATGCTTCCTCTTTGGGTGATAAAAGGGGGAAATGTCTCTCTCCAATTGAAGAAGGTCTAATCATATATTGTATTTTTTATTTTCCTCTTGAAAAAAATAAAAATAATAAAAATAAAAAAAAGGAAATATGTGATAGTCTATCAGATGTCTTATTAATATAAACGTTTTCTATTGCCATTTGTTTGTGACCTGCAAGTCACATGTTCAAATATTCTAGGGATGAACAGCCTTTCACCTGTATGAGGTTGTTAAAATCAGTGTCAATGAGTAGGTTAGTTGGAGCATCTTGCACCTTCTGTCCTTTGCGGAATATGTTCAACCATAAGGGCCACACTATTAACTAATACCTTCCCAACCATCCTGAGATGATTCAACATACTGTTCTAATTTCAAGAATATATACGTTCCATTCATGATGCTTTTCGGCCGTCCGAGGAGGTACAATTAGCAAATTCAAAGTGAACACCAAAAATATGAAATGAAATACATTTTGTAAGGGTTGAATATAAGCGTGCACAAAAATCGCCTAAAAATGATTTCTTCTTTTGGTACGCAAGGCATAAAAATAAAGAGCAGCTGATCACCAAAGAGTACATTTAAAAAGAACAAGTCAGCACATAAATATGATGTTAATCATTATCATGCATTAACAACAAATACAGGCCAACTGATTAACAAACATTGTTTATACTGAATAACAAACACGGGTTTTTTTCACCAAAAACGATAAGAAATTCATGTTCATGTGCTGCATCTTGCTGAATTTATTATTTCCCTATTTACTGGTACATCACATGGGTTTAGGAGTGAGAAAATACTTACTCAACTAAGCGCCTCTACCAGGAGCACTAGCTTTAGATCACCAGTAAACCATTGTAACTCCTTTTAATATACTCGTTCACAATGAAATTTGTAAAAGATGTCCTTTTCCATGAAGGGATCATTGGTACCTATGATGCTGGTCCCCGTGTTTGGTGGGGCACACAAAGTCTCCAGCAATATTAAAGCATTGTGAACGTTTTTTGTTCAGTGAGACGGATACACAAATGTTCTACAAAAAAACTGGAGTTTTAGGCAATTTCGCTTACCTCTCTGCCTATATTAGCCGTTTACCAAAAGGGTGACTATTTACAAAGGCAAAACAACTTTTGCTCCCTGGTAAAAAAAAAAAATGGTGTGATTTTGAGAGGGAAATCTGTATGTTTAACGTAACTCTACCTAGTGTCGACCGTACTAATAATTGCACACTGTGCACACGCCCTCTGTGATATCGATTTTTTAATTGTCAAACATAATTTATAAATCTTCTGAACCGGCGTGAAAAGAGTCATGCAAGCCACAGGTTTGATTCGTTAGCAACTATAAAGCGGGATACCTACATTTAGTACGCCCTAATCACGAACTGCGTGTGTGGTGCCTGCGTGGTGAAAACAGGAAGTAATGCTCCTCCTGCCTGCTTAGAAGCGTTCGTCAGACACTACTTAGGGGCGCCACTTGTTAAATATTTTAAATAGCATGGTTAACGGATGAAGGAAAGCAGAAAAAAGGCTTCATATGAGTCAATGGCCAGACCAAACCCCCCTCCCCACCCCAGGATTCTGCAGCACCAAAATGGAAAATTTGTGATACAAATATGGGAATTTGGTGGCATTTTTGCAGTGGCAAGCCTAATTAAATTTTCATTTTAGTGCCGAAAAATGTGCCACCAGGGCAGCAGGTTCCGATCTGCACTATGTTTTGGGGCCTCACAAGGGCCTGCCGTGTGCCTTTTCGGTGGCAGACCAACCCTGCACAATTTTTGTGCCCCCACCGGGCCTGCCATATGTGCCCCTTAGGCTGCGGACCTGATCTGCACCATTTTGTTTTGCCCCCACATGGACCGCCTCATGCCCAGTTGGCGATGAGCCAATCTGCATTTTTGTTGGTTCCCCCACAGTTCCTGCCATGTGCCACTTGGGCAGCAGGCCCCAGCTGAATTATTTTTTGTGCCTCACAGGGCCAGCCGGGTGCCTAGGCCACCCCGCCACAACTGTAGGGCCTCCACCACCAGTGCAACGGCCTTTTGTGAATTAGGCCCTGAATGTTTTTACATGGAAAAGTACGAATAAGGGCAGTGCTTTGGTGTAAAATACAGCTTGATGTCAACCAGGTCTTTCAAAGATCGTGAAATGGATTTAGTTAAATGTTGATTGTCCGAGTGAAGGGTGTCTGTGGCAAAGCAACCCTCACTCCAAACAATACAGAATGTTGTAGGTGCACAAAATGAATTTAATGTCGAATATTTGTGTATCCCACAAACACCAGTGAAGCATACATTCTACTATGTGTGATACTACTCAAAATCCATTTCCAGATACCTTGAAGGTGATCCAATTTACTATTCTAACTCCAATTACACAAACATTGCATAAAGTACCTAAATCAGTTGCGGTCAGCTTTACTATTCTAGCTCCAACAGCCCCCCCACCCAAACATAGGAAAGGTGTTTTTTATTACATTTACTGTTCCACTGCCCCCCACCAAACATAGGAAAGGTGTTTTTTATTACATTTACTGTTCTAAGTCCAGTCCCACAAACATTAAAGAAAGTGCATGTAATAGGGACAGTCAATTTTACTATTCCAACTCTAATCCCACAAACAATGGCAACTGGCTTTTGTTAGAGGGGTTAGATTTACTATTCTAACTTCAATACCACAAACACAAGGAAAATGTTTTATTAGAGGGGGTGTAATTTACTTCCAACTCCAATCCCTCAAAGATTGGGCAAACGTGTTTATAATACAGGATGTCAGATTTACTATTCTAAGTCAGATTTAAAAACATTTGGAAGTGCATGATTAAATGTATTACCCAAACAATATGTAAATAGTAATTTCTATAAAAATACATATTAGTTATTTGTAGAGATTATTGTTTAATAATATTTGTTTAAAAATTGTAATTTATTTTGCTAAATATATTATCAAAACAGAAAATATATTTTGCTAAATATTGGGGTTCCACAAATAGTTATGACTGGTTTTATTTAAAACATAAAAGGCATGCAGACACACACATAATTAGGTAACACACCATATTATACAAGTTAAATAAACATCTAAATGAATGAATAATTTAAATATCGACCCCCATTGTTTTTAAATTATCACATTTAATACTGATATAAAAATATAATACTGTTTAAGATATATTAATGGTACCTTCGAGCCCCAAAAGTAATGCAAACCAATAATCAAATATTGAAATACCACCAACCCCCAAAATATACACTTCTTTTAAAGTCACCATTTAAGAAGTGTACCTTAGTAATACATTATAGAATTAGCAATTTGTGCCATTACATAAAAATAAATTACTTATTTCCATTATAAATGAAAATATTTATATTAAAAAAATAAATATAAAATACACCACCCACCCAACTCTCAATAATCCCCACAATCTGACAAATAAAATCAAATATTCAATCATAAGTATCATAAATTAAACAAAAAGATTCAAAGTATACACTACTGACAAATATGTATTTTAAAATAGTTGAAGATATTTTAATTAAAACATAACAACGGAAAAATACATTACATTAGAAAAAACATGAATAATAGAACCCACCATAATAGACAATGCACAGACCTTAAAAAATTAGCAAGATATACAAAAAATAACTAAAATACTTTTAAATATGAATTATAACAAAAAATAATTGAACTCAACAAATAATGTGAACTATAACAAGTACCACGATATTTTCTATACTACGTTTTTGCCATCATCATAATAATAATGTACTTATCTTCAATATTATGTCCCACAATATTTTTTCATTCGCAATATTTTACCTACAAGATTATGGTTAAATGATATTTTATAATCAATATTTTGGTATCACACCGGGCATGATCTTCAGATGGTTCGTCAGCTTTCAGTGGTTGACTTATAGGGGTAAGTACAAGTGCCTTTACAGAAGCATGTTGGGACTTTTGAAATTGCAAATGCAGAGCTTGCATCAGGGAATACAGACTACCAAATAGGCAGTGGTCTGGATGAAGACATGTCCCGTAAAGCATGTTCCAATAGAGCCACAGAACAAATAAACAACAGGTCAGTCTTCAGCAAACACATAGCCAGGCTACATGAGGACCTTAGCAGGGGCACCACATCTCTTAAGAAAAGGTTCATTGCAGGGTGCAGATGTCATTGGATTTTTCATTGCGGTCACAGGCAGCGATGGCAACCATCTTTTCACAGTTCCAGAAGTGAGTCATTAAACACAGGCACAGTGCCACCGTACAAGGACAGCCACAGGAGCGATTTGGAGACCAAATAGGAAAACCTTGAATTGGCAATGAGTACAGTTATTGAACACAAACAGAAATATTGGTAATCTTGATTTTATAATTTGCACATGATTATATATAGCAATGCTCTTGCCACTTATTAAGAAGGCTTATTCAGCACATGTTCAATTGGAAGTATGTTTGATTTTCTGTTGCCAATTCAGAAAGTCATTTATTAGCATCAGTAATACTCCTTGTAGGAAGTTGGCTCTGTATATACTATTTCAAAGTAAGAAATAGTGTGCACAGAGTCCATGGGTTCCCCTTAGAGGTAAGATAGTGGCAAAAAGAGATAATTCTAATGCTCTATTTTGTGGTAGTGTGGTCGAGCAGTAGGCTTATCAGAGGGTAGTGTTAAGAATTTGTTGTACACACACACAAGCAATAAATGAGGAACACACACTCAAAGACAATTCAAGGCCAATAGGTTTTTATATAGAAAAATATATTTTCGTAGTTTATTTTAAGAACCACAGGTTCAAGATTTACAAACAATACTTTAAATGAAAGGTATTTCACTTAGGTACTTTAGGAACTTTGAATGATCACAATAGCATGTACAGGTTTGGCAAAAATGGCAATAAGCTATTTTAAAAGTGGACACACTGCAAAAATCAACAGTTCCTGGGGGAGGTAAGTAAATGTTAAGTTCACAGGTAAGTAAAACACTTACAGGGTTCAAAGTTGGGTCCAAGGTAGCCCACCGTTGGGGGTTCAATGCAACCCCAAAGTTACCACACCAGCAGCTCAGGGCCGGTCATGTGCAGAGGTCAAAGTGGTGCCCAAAACACATAGGCTTCAATGGAAATAGGGGTGCCCCAGTTCCAGTCTGCCAGCAGGTAAGTACCCGCGACTTCAGAGGGCAGACCAGGGGGGTTTTGTAGGGCACCGGGGGGGACACAAGCAGGCACAGAAAGTACACCCTCAGCGGCACAGGGGCGGCGGGGTGCAGAGTGCAAACAGATGTCAGGTTTTCAATAGGAATCAATGGGGAGTTCCAGGGGTCTCTTCAACGATGCAGGCAGGCACAGGGGGAGCTCCTCGGGGCAGCCACCACCTGGGCTAGTCAGAGGGTCGCCTGGGGGTCGCTCCTGCAATGGAGTTTGGTTCCTTCAGGTCCTGGGGGCTGCGGGTGCAGTGTGGTTTCCAAGCGTCGGGTTCCTTGAAGCATGCAGTCGCGGTCAGGGGGAGCCTCTGGATTTCCTCTGCAGGCGTCACTGTGGGGGCTCAGGGGGGTCAACTCTGGCTACTCACGGGCTCACAGTCGCCGGGGAGCCCTCCCTGTAGTTAGATTTCCGCAGGTCGGGCTGGGGGCGTTGGGTGCAGAGTGGAAAGTCTCAAGCTTCCGGCGGGAAACGTGTGGTCTTTAAAAGTTGCTTCTTTGTTGCAAAGAGTTGCAGTCTCTTGCACAGGGCCACTGTTCTCAGGAGCTTCTTGGTCCTTTAGATGCAGGGTAGTCCTCTGAGGCTTCAGAGGTTGCTGGACCCTGTTGGATGCGTCTCTGTTGCAGTTTTCTTTGAAGTAGGGAGACAAGCCGGTGGAGCTGGGGCCAAATCAGTTGTCATCTCCGTCTTCACTGCAGGGCTTCTGGTCAGCAGTCCTTCTTCTTCTTTAGGTTGCAGGAATCTATCTTCCTCGGTTCTGGGAGCCCCTAAATACTCAATTTAGGGGTGTGTTTAGGTCTGGGAGGGCAGTAGCCAATGGCTACTGGCCCTGAGGGTGGATACACCCTCTTTGTGCCTCCTCCCTCTGGGGAGGGGGCACATCCCTAATCCTATTGGGGGAATCCTCCATCTGCAAGATGGAGGATTTCTAAAAGTAAGAGTCACCTCAGCTCAGGACACCTTAGGGGCTGTCCTGACTGGGGAGTGACTCGTCCTTGTTTTTCTCATTATCTCCTCCAGCCTTGCCGCCAAAAGTGGGGGCAGTGGCCGGAGAGGCGGGCATCTCCACTAGCTGGGATGCCCTGTGGCGCTGTAACAAAGGGGGTGAGCCTTTGAGGCTCACCGCCAGGTGTTACAGTTCCTGCAGGGGGAGGTGAGAAGCACCTCCACCCAGTACAGGCTTTGTTCCTGACCACAGAGTGACAACGGCACTCTCCCCATGTGGCCAGCAACATGTCTGGTGTGTGGCAGGCAAGCAAAAACTAGTCAGCCCACACTGGAGTTGGGTATGTTTTCAGGGGGCATCTCTAAGATGCCCTCTGGGTGTATTTTTACAATAAAGTGCACACTGGCATCAGTGTTCATTTATTGTGCTGAGAAGTTTGGTACCAAACTTCACAGTTTTCAGTGTAGCCATTATGGTGCTGTGGAGTTCGTGTTTGACAGACTCCCAGACCATATACTCTTATGGCTACCCTGCACTTACAATGTCTAAGGTTTTGCTTAGATACTGTAGGGGCATAGTGCTCATGCACCTATGCCCTCACCTGTGGGATAGTGCACCCTGCCTTAGGGCTGTAAGGCCTGCTAGAGGGGTGACTTATCTATGGCATAGACAGTCTGAGGGGAGTGCCATGTCGACTTAGTCATTTTCTCCCCACCAGCACACACAAGCTGGCTAGCAGTGTGCATGTGCTGAGTGAGGGGTCCCCAGGGTGGCATAAGACATGCTGCAGCCCTTAGAGACCTTCCCTGGCATCAGGGCCCTTGGTACCAGGGGTACCAGTTACAAGGGACTTACCTGGGTGCCAGGGTTGTGCCAATTGTGGAGACAAAGGTACAGTTTAGGGAAAGAACACTGGTGCTGGGGCCTGGTTAGCAGGGTCCCAGCACACTTTCAAATCATAACTTGGCATCAGCAAAGGCAAAAAGTCAGGGGGTAACCATGCCAAGGAGGCATTTCCTTACACTCCTGTAGTTCTACTTTTGGTACTTGTAAAGGCATTTCTTGAATGATGCCTAAACATATGCAGTGGAAATAGTCAGGGAATATTTATATACAATTAGCACAATTAGAAAGGACACTGCCCTCTTTGCACATTTACTTATGGGTTGTACATTTCTGGGCAAATTCACAAAGGCATTTATCAGTTGGGAAGCAGTCCTCCAGCAGTAATATGTCTTGTACTGATAAATGCCTTTGTGAATCGGCCCCACGGTCTCTGCATCTCTTGAAGAATGTGAATGTTTTCAGGAATCCTAGGGTAGACAAGTGTTCCTTGGCTCAAATTCTAACAATCAGTGCCTTTTACCACTTGTAGCCTGGGGCCTTAACTTGCTATTGATCTCATTATTTGGCACCACGTACATCCCTTTAGCATTTACCTTCGGTGTAGTGAAGTTGAGAAGTCCAAGACTTACTCAGGATAATGGTGTGGGGTACACACTCATAACTCAGTAAAGCAAATACCCTCAGTCAATAATTAATTGTCCAGCCAGTCAGTGATTTTTCTTAAAAAGGAAAAGTTCTTTCATTTTACACACTCAACTGAATATTGCACATAAAAGTTCAGAAGACTACCAGCATGGACACAGTTGTTTCTGAGAAGTAATTATTGTGTTGAGAACCCACTGGAAATGTGAAGGTGGTCCCTGTAGGTATTAGACAGTTTGTGCAATGTAAGGGAGCTGGTACAGTAAGGAATGCTCTCTTTGCTCTGAAAGGGCTCTTGTTTTAGGTAGATACTGTGCCTCAGATGTGGGGTGTACTCTTGTCCATCAGTTGCTCTTTCCCTTGTTCAGAGTGGTACATGCACAATACCTGTTTCTGGGCCACTCTCACTGGCTGTGTCCGGGGCATTGCTACTCCTTCCCACCTGCATCAGGCTAGAAGGACAGGATGTGTTGGCTTTGCCCCAGCCGATGTCATTCATATCCTCTAGTTCCACAGGCACACATTCTCTGGTTAGGAAGGGTACGGCAGCCCAGAACTGACGAGGAGTGGTTGCTTTCCACTCCCGCTGATCACAGAACGTGGGCCCCCCTTCAGGGGTGTTTCATTACAGCCACCAACCAAAAAAATAAAGCCAAGAAAAACCCTAGGATGCAGTGAGGATCCAGGTGGAGATCAAAGCATCTTCTGATTATAGATGTGCTTCTTACATAGCACCAAAACCAGATGTGTGAATCAGGTTTGTGGTAACCACCAACCATGGTGGCAGACCCAGTTCATGGAGACACAGGTCAGACAACGGCTATTGGGCCTCAACCCAGTGCTTAATTTGTGAATAAAAACGTGCCAGTGTCCAAGGCTCTCCTCTTAAACATGTGGCGGCTGCAATTAAATGTGGGAACATGGAATACTGAGGCGGCGTAATCCTGAAGCCTCTTCAATCCATATAAAGCCACTCCCTGCACCTTCAGCTCACTCTTGCAGCTTTCTAATTTCTCCCTTTATGACACTTTTTAGTTTTTCCCTTCCTCCGTCTGTCCCATATGTGTCTTTTGCTCGCAGCAAATACTTGACGCAGAATAATAAGACACGGCCCTAGAAAATAAGTTCCGGTGCTCAGCACTGGAAACAACAAGCACAAATTAAGCACTGCCTCAACCATGGTTTTGAGGTAATTTGCTACCAGTGCACTGTGGCCTGTCCTACTCGGCAAAGTGGACCAAATACACCCCTTTCAGCACTTGACTCTCAAAGTAGCAGGGGCTAACAATCAAGTACTTCTCAGGAAGGTAACATGCGGGCACACTCTCTGAAATCAATAATCAACCAACAGACATAATTAACTCAATGTCCAGCCCTTCACTTATCTTTTTAGAAAAGAAAATACTTTTTAATCTCACAGCAGTACTCAATACTACACAACTAAATGCAGTAGATTGGGTAGTGATGCTGGTCATGACTCTACACCACTTATCTACTCCATCTCCCACTTGGGCGACTCTAGGTGAAACCGTCCCCAGCTATTTATGACAGAAGCATCAATAAGGCTTAGGTTCAGATTTTAATGGACAGTAAATAAAATGTGCAATCAGTTCACTCATTTGCTCAAGTTCTTTCTCCGATGGTGTAGCAGGTAGAAATTCAGGCCCTCATTCCAACCCTGGCGGTCTATGACCGCCAGGGCGGAGGGCAAAGGAAGCACTGCCAACAGGCTGGCGGTGCTTCCAGGGCTATTCTGACCGCGGCGGTAAAGCCGCGGTCAGAAAGGGGGATCCGGCGGTTTCCCGCCGGATTACCCCTGGCCCAGCGCCGCCATGGGGATTCCGACCCCCTTCCCGCCAGCCTGTTTCTGGCGGTTCACACCGCCAGAACCAGGATGGCGGGAACGGGTGTTGTGGGCCCCTGGGGGCCCCTGCACTGGCATGGGCAGTGCAGGGGCCCCCTAACAGGGCCCCATTAGGATTTTCACTGTCTGCTTTGCAGACAGTGAAAATAACGACGGGTGCTACTGCACCCGTCGCACCCCTGCAACTCCGCCGGTTCCATTCGGAGCAGGCTTCATTGTTGCAGGGTCTTTCCCGCTGGGCCGGCGGGCGCCCTTTTGGCGGTCGCCCGCCGGCCCAGCGTGAAAGTCGAAATGACCCCCGCGGTCTTTTGATGGGGGAACTTTGGCGGGCGGCCTCCTCCGCCCTCCAAAGTTGGAATGACCCCCTCAGTCTCTTAGTCCTTCGCATTGACTAATGTAAACTCAGAAGCTTGACTCCACTGTTGGCAGCGCCCATCAGAGATCAGTTGTAGACATTCAGAGGTCTCTGAGAAGGCCGAGTGCAGTCTGCAGCTGTCTGTTCGCAGCTCCTCGGTTTTGATCGGCAATCCTGGCACCACCATATAGGAGTTTCAGCAGCTGGTGAGGCAGAAGCAACACACGCCAAGCTAATGCTAACACCATACAGTTGAAGCCCCAAATGTGCTAATGCAAACAGCACAACAGTTGCAGCCCCAAATTAGTTGGTGAGAACCCCACGACAGTTGCAACCCTGACTGGGCTGATGCGAACACCAAACCAATAGCCCTGACTGGGCCAATGTGTGGAAGCAAGTAGACGTTTTGCAGTTCTCGTCGGGAACTGCAGAGAAACCAGAACCTCTGCCTTGTGGGTCACTTCTGACATCACCCTCAGGCAGTCTGTTTTCTCTAGTTGTTCCTCCGACAAGGAACAGACTGGGCTTTTCCTCCTGGAGAACCAGCAGACTCCTTCCTTCTCTTAACAAGCAGACATCTATGCACTAGTTAGATCCCCAGCTCTTCCAGCAGAAAGTATAGATTCAGGTCTGCAAACCACTCCCTTCCTTGGTTATGAATAACTTATAACTGAAACAAAATGGGATGGTTTGGGTCCAATTTTTATACACATTTTCTAGATGACTTCTGTGGGTCCACTGTCTCAAAATCCAGAACTGGTTTGGGATGATTCTTTTTCAAGAGTCCTTCTCAGTCTGCTCTCCAGAAATAGCCTTTGTGTAAAGTGATGCTTCTCACAGGAGGTAGCTGTGGGACTGTCTCCAAAGTGTAACATCCACAGCCTCATCACAATGGAGTGTGAAGTTTCTGCACCCGGAGGTCATCAGCCTCTCTGAAGCATTAATCTGTGGTAGACCAAAGGACAGGCCTGACAAGGAAACGTCCTCACCTTGAACAACATAAACTGCAGTTCCAAACTTTACCCCTAATATCTACCAAATGGCAGTGATCATGCAGAGCTAACCGGCAGCCCCTTTCTAACAAAGTCTTCATAGAAATTCTAAAGGTAGCCATGTCTCCATCCTCCACACTTCAGTGTCTGGACTTTAACCCTCCAACCACATGAATGAAGGCAATAAACTACCAATGTCTGGGGAATATGTTTGTATTCTCCATTTTGTGCCATGCTAACCCTGGGGAATCCAAAATGGATCCCACTGGCTTCTTTTCTCAGACTCATATACACACAGAGTCCTACTACTGAACATGTGCCAAACACGCCTTACATGTGCAAGCAGAAAGAATGAGACCACAAAGAGTTCTGGATATTCACATAACAGTGAAACTTTATTTGAGAAGGTCAGCAGACCACTGTCTCACTGACTCAGATAAAACGTTTCAATTATGCTATCAATTTCAGAACATGGTATGCTGTCAAAGCAGAGGTATGTGGTACACCCAGGACATGGACAGTAGACTTTTGTGAGGTCTAAGGGCACACTTGATGTGCCTTACCAAGTCATAGGACAGGCCATGAAACATGCATAGTCAGAGAAAGACCTAGTACTCTGCGCATACACTAGATTAGTGTGACACAGGGACAAAGCAAATGTCACTATACCAGATTCTCAGATTTGAGCAGGCCTCACAGAAAAACACAACCCATACCCTTCAGGGAACATTCATATCCTGACACATGGTCACAAGCCTTTTTCAGAGTCAATTTGTCAAAGCCCTCTAGTAGTGTCTTGAGACACTTCTGTTTTTTTACTAGCAAAAGTTCTCAGCACCAAACTATATTGGCCGTTTGGGAATATTTTGATCAAGCTGTAGACTGTAGTTATGCCACTTCAGAGAACCCCATCTTCACAGGAGCTACAGCTCTGCTCTGGGCACACCGCCAAAGGATCAGGCCACAAGGAATGCTCTGAACAACTTATATTCAGTAGAGCTAATAGGGCCCCAACCAGTGCAAGTCTCGAGAGAATCCTTAATCATTATGCGAGAAGTAGTTGCTCTTGATTTCACTTCATGTTTTATGTAATGCAGGCATCGCAGCTGCAAAGCGTCACATCAAGCAGTTGCCCCACCACAGGGCCTGGTGGCACTTTTTTTCCCTAGCATCATAACTAAATGATCTTCTCCACTTCACATCCAGCTCTTCATGGTCCCCATTCTAGTAACCTTCCAAACTTCCAGTGGCCCTCTTCAATATATAGGGGGCTCTTTCCCTCAAATAGGTTGCAAACATCTGTTTCTGGCAAGACTAAGGCTTGGTCAGGTTTTGTCATAAAGACTCTCATAATAGTAAAAATACGGCTGGATTTGGGTGGCAGCAGCACAGAATACGTAGTCTGATCCTGCGCCATTTGACAGCTGTCGGCCTAACCCTTCTTGCCAGCTAACAGCACCTCACCAGTACCCAGGAGTACAAGGTGAATTGTGGCAGTCCTTAGCATGTCATCTGGATTTCTCAGGGAAATCGTGGTGGAACAGACCTTACCTCATTCTCTCAGTCACATATGTCTCACACATACAAAGGCAAAAACAGAAGCAGGACTAGGTTCAATAAGTTTTATTGTATCAACTGCATTATATGTCAAAAGGCATGTATTGGGATAATAAGGATGATGAAACATAATAAAAGCAAGGCAGTGACAAGAAAAGTGAAACATAGGAAAAATCCCACCGTACTGTCACAACAATGGTTCTAAAATCCCTACCTGCCCTACTAAGGCTCTCTACAACAGCATAGCAGTGTAAGCCCTAATCTTCCCATGAGGCCCCCTGCGAGAACCCCATTCCCCATACCCGTGATTGTAGGTAAAAAAGAGTTCTGTTGGTCTACTGTGAAATCTCCCATATGGAGGGAGAGGCCGCGCCAGGTCTCAGCAGAAACTGCAAAGGCGACATGCAGTGTATGATGGCAACTGGTTGGAATTCCCCTCTATCGTGTAGGGGGCAGTTAGGTGTTATGTATATAATAAAACAACTGCTGTTTGAGAAAACTGCCCTGATGTGACAACACATATATTTCTGTGTATAAGAGTTGAGGACATGATGAATGCTTTGTATTGGCAACAATTCGTAACTTATGATGTACAACCTAGAATAAAGCACAGAATGAGAATACCGTGCAGAGAAACGAATAACAGAAGTCTTTGTAAAAGGACAAGCTGATTAAATAATAAAAAGAGCTCCACTAAAATAAGGCTTCTTCTAAAATAACAGGAATAAAAATGCATGCCTCGGTTGTGAAAGGGCACAAGCTGCAGGCCTTGGCTAAAACAACATGCCTATGTAATAGCTACAGTAACCTAACAGCATCCTCCCCATTGACTGTTCAAAGCGTAGAGGTCCCTAACAAAGCCTAAAGCAAAACTGTCATTTCTACAGGTATAACCTGAAAATCAAGACTAAAATGTACACAATGAAATGTCTATGTTGACAAGCAAACAGACAAAAAGCAGGTCAAATTAAAACTGGTCAATTTAGAATTTTTAAAACATAGCAGTCAAAATAGGGCCAAATGTCAATAGGTCAGCAATAACCATGGTCCTTTAGAAAATCGCCAATTTCATCAATTTTAATAACATCCAGGAAAGACCCCACTTTGGCAGATGTTAATGTAACCAATTTTTTGGCAAGGAAGGTGAGAGAGCACTCATATTCCATTGCCTCAACTCCAGCTGAGGCGGCAGCATCAGGTGTAGTGCCAGGTGTTGTAGCACCAAGGGTCACTTGGTCCTCGAAGAGCGACTCATAGGAAGCTTCCTGCAACAAACGCATTCTCATTGTGCATGTCTGGTAATGGGCCGTCAGCGAGAACATCAACAGATTGGCATTCAAAGAAGGTATGTGCTGCGTAGCAAGATCACCAACTGGGATTGCAACCATCAACTCATGACATGTGCATGTTCGAAAGGGCACCACAAGCGGTGAAAGACAGGCTACACACAGTTCAAAACCGGTCTGAATGACAGGGACTATTTGTACTCCAGTTCTTCCAGGAGTTGTGCTCCAAAATACTGCATCATGCATTCACGACACAGTTGGGCTGGTGGAAGCGCCATCAGTTCTCCTTGCTGTGAAGGGACAGCCATTGTGAAGAACTCATAGCAATAGCAAAATGCTGCCAATTAATGCCAAAGTATTAGGGAATTACCATAAAACACTCACAAAAATAGAGTGTATGGCTGAAGGTATATTGCCAAATATAGAGGAAAAAGTGCTGACAAAACCGGAATTAACAGCCTTAAAGAAATGTACAATCCCATCAGTATTCGAGGCGTTAAATATTTGCCCAATTAATTCACTGAAATGTTCAGGAAAGTTAGTATTTAAAAGGCATCTCTGCAGATGACCTCGCCATTTGGAGCGCATAGGTCTCGGACGCAGATGTAGGCACCACGTGTTTTTGAAACAAAAGAGCTTTCAGTCTGCTTAGCTTGTAAAAATTTACATTTGAAGTAGCAATATGAAGCCATATCTCTGCTACTTTCATCCATTGCTTGGAGGAAAAAGCACATTAACGCAACAGGTGACAATTTGGGAGACCGAAACGACGTAAGCAATTTTGGCACACATTCCACAACCGTTCTTTTGATTCAGAACCACATAGTCCCCATTTCAGAGCACCTGGAATGCTGGACAAAACAAAGGGACAGTAACTCCCTTCAGATAACAGGCTAAATCTGTTACTGAATGCAAGGACAGCTCTTTACAAATCATCGAATGGCTCACAGAAGTCTCACACTCACTTCCGGTAAGAAAGACCACTTTCATGCCATTTAAACATTTGTATGAGAAGGGCAGCTCCCACACCTCATGAATGTAACTATCTCATAGCCTTTCATATCTGACTACAGGAGTGTGCTTCAAGCATTAGGTGAATAGAAGTGTGGAAATATGCAGATTGATAACCCATGAACTAACCAGATGGTATTTCTGCCTCAGTAAAAGGCAACTTTTCTAACTTTTCGATACTAAGCATGACGTAAGTCACTTCTTTCTTAGCCATTATTTGTTGCTGTCACATACAGGTCTTTTGAGCTCACATATTGCCATGGTAAGCGACCACTATTTAGTACTTGTAACGTCCAACCTACCTGCATAATGGACCTTAGTTGACCATTTTGTAAGGACGACATGCCATTTTGTATAATGTCTATCTCAGAAGAAATTATGTTGTTGAGGGTGAATATGTGATTGGACAAGGTGTTCATTCCATTATCTACAATAGCTAATGCTTTCTGTAAGTTTTCCTGATCTATTTGCCTTAACTGGGCTGTGGCTTCAATTTTGGAAGGTTTCCAAATTTCATTGTAAATTGCATATAGGAAGCACTTTTTTCATTGTCTTCTAGGGCCCAACAGGAAATCATGTAGATCTGTGTCTTCTGATAGGAGACTGAGGTGTTATTTTACGTTTTTTAGTGAGGAAGATTTCAACCACAGTTGACATAAGTTTCCTACGCTGTATGTGGTGACAATATCAGAGTGTTGTGATAATATGTAATGAGGGTCAGGTCGGCTCACTCTAAAACCCCCAGGGGAATTTATAAAACATGCATGACAACCATTTGTGTCAGTTGGCCACAATAACTACCCATCAGGACGTGAAAGTGTTGTGTTGAATGTTTCTTTCTGGACCCACCCGTCAAACTGTTCTTCAGTTACATTTATTATTTTCTGCCAGTTCTTAATACCTGGTGAGGGAATACTGGACACATTAATTTCTTCAATTTTCACCAAGCTTACAACTAGTATTTTTTTATGGTGTCAGTTACAAAAATAGTTTGCAACAGAATAAGGCGTGCTCTAAACAAAGCTTCCCTTCCTGTATTTGCCAAAATGTAGTTCCCGCAAACACTTTTTAAGTCAATTGACTTTAACCAATATTCATAGCCTTCTATCGCCAACTGGGAAACAAAGGAATCAGAATGAATCAATCTGGTATCTGTTCACAAAATACTTTGCAATTTTATAGGAGTTAATAGGAGGTAATTTGAAATAATAAGACTCCGCATTTGTTACATCATGCCCAGTAAAATGTGCAAATGTTTCCATATATGTTTTAGAACTCCCCACTGGTGGAGGCGGGCAATGTTCCCATTGTGTGTAATCATAAATGTTAGACCTGGAAGCTTTTTGGCATGTCTCCCCTGTCTTTTTGCCTTTTGACCTCCTGGTTTTTGCTGGGTTACTGTCTCTGCGCACTTTACCACTGCTACTCAGTGCTAAAGTGCAAGTGCTCCCTAGGAAAATTGTACTGTTGATTGGTTTATCCATGGTTGGCATATTTGATTTACTGGTAGGTCCCTAGTAAAGTGCACTGGAGGTAACCAGGGGCTGTAAATCAAATGCTACTAGTTGGCCTGCAGCACTGGTTGTGCCACCCACATTAGTAGCCCTGTAAACATTGCTCAGACCTGCCACTGCAGTGTCTGTGTGTGCAGTTTTAAACTGCCAATTCGACTTGGCAAGTGTACCCACTTGCCAGGCCTAAACCTTGCCTTTTACTACATGTCAGGCACTGGGTAGCCCCGGGGGCAGGGAGCAGTGTATGTTTAAGATATGACATATACTAGTGTGTTTTATATGTCCTAACAGTGAAATACTGCCAAATTTGCTTTTCACTGTTCAAGGCCTATCTCTCTCATAGGTTAACATGGGGGCTGCCTTTAAATATCCTTAAAGTGCAGATTCCCTCTGAGAGCAGATAAAAATATGGAGTTTAGGGTCTCTGAACTCACAATTTAAAAATACATCTTTTAGTGAAGTTGGTTTTTAAATTGTTTGGAAATGCCACTTTTAGAAAGTAGGCATTTTCTTGCTTAAACCATTCTGTGACTCTGCCTGTTTGTGGATTCCCTGTCTGGGTCCGTTTGACAGCTGGGCTGTTTTGCACCTCTCTAGACAGTGACACAAAAGGGGGGGATGCAGCCTGCATATCCTGATGAGCCATATGAGCTAGAGGGGAGGGAGGAGTGGTCGTTCACACCTGAAAGGACTGTGCCTGCCCTCACACAATGCAGTCTCCGACCCCCTGGTGTGCGTCTGGGGCCTGGCCTGGACAAGAAAGGATCTTGCAACCACTTGAGACTTTGCTTTGAAGTTTGCCAACTTCAAAGGCAGAACAGGGTATAAGAAGAAGACACAAAGCCCAGACTTTCTGAAATCAAGAGGAACCTCTGCCAAGGAGAAGAGTTGAAGAGCTGAAGGAGGAGTACTGTCCCTTTGCTGTGTTACTTCGCTGGACTAGCCTGCAGTTGCTGCTTCTGCCTAAAAAGAGTGCAAAGGCTGAACTTTGCTGTGTGTCCTGCTTGAGCAAGTTCTCCAAGGGCTTGGAGTAGACCTTGCCTCCTGTTGGAAGTCTCAGGGACACCAAAGTGTTCAGTTTCCTTGACCTGCAGCACTGGGAACTGTGTGTTTTGTGCTGGTCAAGAGGAGAAACTACTGCGACGCCGCCAATGACCCCACTGGCCTGCACTGTGACCTGCCGACGCCGCACGGAGTCGCATTGCCCCGCTTTGCACTGCGAGCCTCGTCTCACGACGCTGTCATCAGATGACTTCACCAAGCCGCTGCTCGCACCACGACCTGTGGGACCGCTCTCCGGCATCGCCTGCTCACACTGCAGCCAGGGCCTCCCCGACAACGAAGCTCCTGCTGACACCGGCGCCGCTGCCTGCACCATGGCCTGTGGACACCGCTCGTGAGGAACACAAAGGACCGTCCTGTCACGCACCGCAGCCCCGGTCCACTGACGCCAGCACCATCAACTCCAGTGTCATCACTAGGCAACCCTGCCTGCACCATGGCATGTGGACACCGCTTGTGAGGGTCACAAAGCACCGTCCCGTCCCGCACCGCTGGCTTGGGCCTACCGACGACAGTGCTTCCGCAACAATGACACCGCTGCCTGCACCGTGACCTGTGGACACCGCACATTGCACCGCCCCACTTCACACCGCAGCCCTGGTCTCACCGACGCCGCTAGACACCATCACCGAGCCGCTGCCTGCACCGTGACCTGTGGGCACCGCACGTCGCATCATCCCACTTCACACTGCAGCCCTGGCGCTATCAACGCCGGCGCACCTGACTTCATCAGTCCAGAGTTCGATCCACAAGGCGTGTGACTTCAAGGCGACTCCTGCACCGACTCTGGAACCAATACCGTGACGTCAGCAACACCACTTTCCGGAGCTCACCGCAAGGATCACGATGCCCTACAAATCCAAGGTGCTGTTTGTGAGTCTTCCCGACACCATAGCTGGCCCGTGACACCGCGGCCGGCCTGAACTGTTGATTTTGTTGCTCATGACGCAGTGATAGCCCCAGGTGGAGCTATTGACTTCAAGGAACTGTGTTTTTGAGTAAATCTTGCAGAATTCATATTTTTATTACTGTATGTTGGATTTTTATCGTGTTTGGTCTTGTTTTAAATAGATAAATATTGGCTATTTTTCTAAAACTGGCGTGATGTCCTTTTGTAGTGTTTTCACTGTGTTACTGTGGGTTATGTGCAAATGCTTTACACATTGCTTCTGAGATAAGCCTGACTGGTGCTAAGCTACCCAGGGGGTGAGCAGGGGGTTATCTGAGCGGGTATCTCCCTTATCCTGAATTGAGTGAGGGTCCCTACTTGGACAGGGTGCAAACCGACTGCCAACTAGAGACCCCATTTCTAACATTGATGGTAGCAGTGGGATAGGACTTGCATTTGCACTTGACCTACAGTGATTGGTGTACACTACTACCATATCGCAGACCACTACGTGCCACATGCAGATTTTTGGTTTTTGAATTTTTCTCTTTGGCTTATTTTTGATCTTGAGTTCAAGTGAACCCCAACAACATCATGTCTCAATCAAGAGCATCTTCTGTTGCATACCATGATTTGGTTTTTGAGGAGGATAGGTTGGAAACCTATTCCATGAAGGAACTGAAGACAGTTTGTAAAAACCTCAAAGTTCAGATCAGAGGCTTCACCAAAAAGGAGGAGCTACAGAAGGTGCTGAGGGCCAGGGTAGCAGCCAGAACTGCCAGTGGGCAGTCTGAGGATCCAAATGGGGACTCTGTGGGCACAAATCCTTGAGAAGATGTACTGAGAGGGCAGGAGCGACTGGGGGGGTACCCCGTGGTTCAGGCAGCAGCGATGGTTCTAAGAGCCTGACTCCAGAGGAGCTGGAGGACAGGAGAGAAGCCAGGAGACACCAGATTGAGATGGAGAGATTGAAAATGTAGGAGAAGAAAATGCTCTGGGAGCATGAGCTTAAAGTAAAGGAGCTGGATGTGAGGAGCAGGTCCAGCCAGGATGGTGGCAGCAATTCCTCAGTGCAGTCAGACAGAATTGTGCACATTCCTAAAAACGTAGCGAGAGAGTACAAAAAGGAGATGACATACAGAGGTGGTTTCTGGGATATGAGGTGTCCATCCACATGAATGGGGTCCCTGAGAAGAATTGGAGAGCAGGATTGTGGAACCACTTCACAGAGGAGGGGAGGGACACTTTGCTAGCTTTGGGTAAGGGGTACAACCTCACCTACAGTGACATGAAAGAGGCCCTTCTCACTCGGTATGGTCTCACTCCTGACAAGTACAGGGATCAGTTTAGGCAGAGTAAGAAAACTGAGTCCAAGACCTGGTTAGAGTGTGTAGATTTGTTTTGCAGAGCACTGGATGGTTGGGTGAAGGGCAGTAATGTGACATATTTCAGGGGCTGTACAACTTAATTGCGTGGGAGCACTTGTCTAGTCTGTGTTTTGCAGAGCTGCACCAGCACTTGACTGATAGTAAGCTGACCGACCCCAGGAAGCTTGCTATGGAGGTGGACTGCTGGTTGAGAACCAGAGTCCACAAAAAGGTACATGGGGGAGATTCTTCCAAAGGTGGGGGGGACAAGGGTAAACAAAAGGAGTCTTCCAAAGTGCCCCAAACTAGTAACCCGTGTAAGAAATCCCACCCCCCAGGAGATAAGAAACCATGGGCCTCTGCAGGAAAGCCTGCAGAGGCAGGGCACCGTAAATGCTTTGCTTGTGACCAGGAGGGTCACATGAAGGGAGATCCCAAGTGTCCCAAGTGGATACCACCACTCAGCAGTGGGCAGACCAAGGGGTTGGCCAGTGTAGCGCTTGGGGAGGAGATGGTCCCAGAGGGGTGAGTGGATCCCACAGAGATGACCCTTGTCTCACTAGGGGACGGTGAGATGGTCCAGAGAAAGCTAATGACACTAAAAAATACAGGCAGTGGGTGACCATCAATGGGCAGGGGGTAGAGGCTCTCACAGATACTGGAGCCAGTGTGACCACGGTCCAATGTCAACTGGTGTCTGAACAGCACATAGTCCCTGGTGTATTCCACCAAGTAGTTGAAGTGGACAGCTCAGAGTGCCAATGTAAGGTGGGGCAGATTCCCTTTGAGTGGGGAGGGGTCTCAGGTTCCTTGAGGGTAGCTGGGAGTCCCACCATGCCAGTTGACTGTCTGCTGGGCAACAACCTGGAGATTTCCGCCTGGAAGGAGGTGGAACTCAGGTCACACTTGGGGATGTTGGGGTTGCCAGAGTGGGCATGCGTGACCACTTGGTCCATGGCAGCCAATCAGGGTGATCAGACAGAACTGGAGCCTGAAACAGTGGCCCAGGTGACTGCCATGAGAAAGGACAAGAGGCATGGGAAACCTGCCCCAGAAGTTCCCACGGCCTGGGAGGAGGCTGAACTCGAGGGGGAAGCCCCGGCACCTACAGGGGAGCCGGAGGATGCACTGGGAGACCTACCTGAGCTGACCCATTGGCAACAAGAGGAGGGGTCCCACCAGGGAGGAGTTCTGCACAGAGCAGAAGGTGTGCCCTACTCCCATGGTTCTTAGGCAGCAGGCCGAAGACCAGGCAGCTGGTGCTGAGCCCAAGGATCACATGATATACTGGGAGAATGATCTCCTGTATAGCGAGTCTAAGGTTGCTGAACATGGGGCGCCCTGTGTGCTGGCGGTAGCCCAGCGCTTCAGAGCCTTCCTACTGGGTTTGGCTCATGATGTACCTCTGGTAGGACATTTGGGGCAAGACAAGACCTTTGACAGTCTTGCCACCCACTTTCATTGGTCCCAGATGAGAAAACATTCTAATGCGTTCTGCAGATCCTGTCAGACTTGCCAAGCAAGTGGCCAAAGTGGAGGTAAATGTAAGGCCCCCCTCCAACCCTTTCCTGTCGTGAGCACCCCTTTTGAGCGGGTGGACATTGACATAGTGGGTCCTCTGGACCCCAAGACAGCCCTAGGCAACAGGTTCATCCTGGTCTTGGACCATGCCACCTGGTACCTGGAAGCTATCCCTTTGAGGACAGTGATGGCACCCGTTGTGGCCCGGGCACTGATGGGGATCTTTACCCGAGTGGGTTTCCCCAAGGAGGTGGCATCTGACTGAGGTACTAACTTTATGTCCATGTACATAAAGGCCATGTGGAAGGATTGTGGTGTTAACTACAAGTACACCACTCCTTACCACCCCCAAAGCAATGGGCTGGTTGAGAGATTCAACCGAACCCTGAAAGGCATGATTGGGGGTCTGTCAGACTCCATGGGGCATTAGTGGGACGTCCTCTTGCCATGCCTTCTGTTTGCCTACCGGGAAGTACCACAGAAGGTGGTTGGCTTCAGCCCCTTTGAGCTGTTGTATGGCCACCCAGTCAGAGGACCTCTGAGTCTGGTGAAAGAGGGCTGGGAGCAAGCTCCTATGAAGCCAACCCAGGATGTATTTAGCTACATGCTGGCCTTCAGAAACCAGACCGATCGCTTCAGGAAGCTTGCTCAAAAGAACCTAGAGCAAGTCATGAGGACATGAAACACTGGTACAACCAGAATACCACTCAGGTTGAGTTTCAGCCTGGCCAGAAAGTGTGGGTCATGGCCCCAGTAGAGCTGTGTGCTCTACAGGACAGGTGGGCAGGGCCATTTGAGGTGAAGGAGCGCAAGTGTGACGCCACTTACTTTGTGGACTTCCAGACTTGAAGGAACCCCTTGAGGGTCATACATGTGAACTGCCTCAAACCCCACTTCGAGAGGTCTGAGTTAACCATGCTTCTGGCTACAGATGGAAGGGTGGAAGAGGAGAGTGAACCTCTCCCTGACCTCCTGTCTGCCAAGGAGCAGGATGGGTCAGTAAAAGGTGTGGTCCTCTCCCCTTCTCTGACTCTAGAACAGCAGAGCGACTGCTGCCAGTTACTGGGACAGTTTGCTGCTCTTTTCTCACTCATTCCAGGTGTCACCCATCTGTGCACGCATGATATGGACACTGGGGACAGCCTGCCTGTGAAACACAGGGTTTACTGATGGTGCTAGCTTCATGTATGAAATGATCTCCATAATGATTGTAACAGAATATATCACCATAATTAGCACTTGTTTGATAAACATCTTTACTTTCAAACACAGTATAATTTTACATCCCAATCATGAGAAACTAACCCCAGTGTTATAATATAATTCATTGAAACTTTTAAAAAATATGGTATTTGAAGAATCTCTGTCGGCTCAAAGACATCAAAGAATAGTTTATCCCAAACAATCCCATCAGGAATCAGTATAGATGAAAAGTTCAATAGGGATAAGTCTCTCCAGACCTTATGTGAAGACAAATGAGGTTTTAGGACCTCATATACCAGTTCAACAGCAGAGCATTCAGGAAGATAATAACCATGTGTCAGCAAACAGAAATTGATGACAAAACCAATCCAGAGAAGAAAGGCAAGCACAGTTAATAGGACCCACAGATAGTTCCATGGACAAATCAGATAGCTATTTTTAAGGCAAGAAAACAGTTCATGTGGTCTTGATACAGGTACTGCAGAAGATGTAGAAGAGCAAGTGAAGGAATCATTGATGTCGGCAAAATATCCAGAAGCAGTTAGAACTGACAGATGTGTTCCTTGGTGGTTCGACTGCTTCCATTTGTATTGAATTAGTCTAACCCTGTTCAGCAGTATGGACATTGCTTGTCGCAGATGAAGTTACTGATACCAATGAAAAATAATTTTCCACCACCCCCAAGCTCGGGTAAGTGTCAGCATTGTTGGTTAAAACCTGCAGAGGTACATCCTAGTTGGTAGTGAGAGGGGTTCGGAAACTACTCAGGAGTCATCTAGGTCTGCTGTGTAGGATCAGTCACATTGTGTAACTTGACATTGTTGATACAGACTAAGTGGTTTCCTTTAGAGCCAGGCAGCAGTGGTAAGATGACAGTTCTGGTACCATGTAATCCCAGGACTGGAACCGGTGCTCGATATGAAGGGCCTAATTCTTTTTTTTCACAGCAACTTTTTCCTGCACTAGATCCTCAACTTTTGGAATCCAGCCGGTTGGTGTTATTGGTGCATCCCTTATTCCCAGGGTGGCGGCACATGCAGATGAGTTTTCATCACGGAACTGCTGTAATTCCTGCAAGACAGTGACACGTTTATTTATGTCAAAAGGTGTGTCTACTGCCACCTCGCCAGAGCCATCAAGATCTGGGACATTCATAGGTTTGCCAAACAGAACCTTTCATGGGGTGCACCCTCCCAGGGACCTTCTGGACAGATTATTAAGTGCTCTCTGGACTCTTTATAGGTGGTTACATCAACTACAACCTGTACCTAATACTCTTGTGTTTAAGGATTGCTTTAACTCTAGTTTTTTTTTCGCTCCACTATACTGTTACCCTCTCGCTTGATGTGGATTCTTTTATTTGTTGACAGATGCCACAACAAAGGACATACTGTTTGGTTTGTTTATATAGACCCAGTCATCAGTAACATTTTTGCAGTAAAGAAATAATAGGTGAATCCATTAGCACCAGCAATTACTCTGATGACCAAATTTGTTTCGTTATCACATGTGTGTAAGTGTTTTGCTTCAAGCATGTCCTGCTGCAATGCTCTTAGAGTGCGTGTGGGTTCGACTGTCCAATATTTACTTGAAAAGTCGGGGCGTATTAAATCATACAATGGTTTAATGCATTGTGCATACTCTGGAATGTAAGTTCTGCCAAAGTTGAAAAAGCCCAAAAACGATTGCAGCTTTTTAATGGTATTTGGTGGTTGTAATTGTGTCCATTTTTTTAGCAAGTTGGGTGCCAGGTTCTTTCCTTCATCAGATAACTGGTGTCCCAAAAACAGGACACTGAGAAAGGCAATTTAGGTTTCTTGATATTGAATTTAAAGTCTATTTCTGCAAATCCCAAAACAATGCAGGATACCTGTCATAAATGTTCCAAGAGATCATCATACGTAAGGTAGATATCATCTACATAGTACAGTGCCTCAGGGTCAGTCTCATTAAGAATGGAAGTTACATGTGCTGAGAACAGTCCAGGACTGTTCTTATTCCCCTGTGAGAGCCTTAAAATTTTTCTTTGCGAGCCTAAAGTGCTAAATGCTGTTAAATCCCTGCTTTCAGGCACTATGGGGGGTCATTCTGACCTCGGCGGTAAAAGTCGCTTACCGCCGGCCAGAAGGCCGCCATAACACCGCCGCGGCCGCGGTAAACCGCCACGGTCATTCTGATCCGCAACTGGCAAACCGCCAAAAACCCGACATCCACAAAAATCCGCCACACCAAAGGACAGCGAAAAAATGGCGCTGAACAAACCTCCACCGTCACGCCAACAGAAAAACGCCCATACCATTCCGACACACAAATCCACGCGGCGGTCTTTCAAACGCGGTATTCCATTGGCGGTACACGCCGCCGCGGTCAAAATACACACACACATAGAAAACTCAGCAACATTGGTCAGTTCGAAATACGCACACCTGATACACATACTAATACCACTCCCACACAACCAACACAATATAAAGCACACACCCACATCACCCACAAGCCCCTACGACCCGAAATCATTGATGAAGGCGAGAGACAGAGCACAGAATAGAGAATCCCACAACACAGAGGCACACAACACCATCACCCACACAGAATCCACGCACCAAACACCACACACCACCACACGCACCACACCCAGCACCACAAACGCCACCCCACACCTCAACCACACCACCCCATGACACCCCAAAGACACCCTAGGTTCAGTGACGCCAAACTCAGGGTCATGGTGGAGGAAATAGTCCGTGTAGAGCCCCAGCTCTTCGGGGCACAGGTGCAGCACACCACAATTGCCAGGAAGATGGAGCTATGGCAAAGGATAGTGGACAGGGTTAACGCGGTGGGACAGCATCCACGCAATCGGGAGGACATCAGGAAGAGATGGAACGACCTACGGGGGAAGGTGCGTTCCATGGTATCAAGGCACAACATTGCGGTGCAGAAGACTGGCGGCGGACCCCCACCTACTCCCCCAGAATTTACCGCGTGGGAGGAGGAAGTCTTGCACCTCCTGCATCCTGAGGGCCTCGCAGGAGTAGGCGGAGGAATGGACTCTGGTAAGGCAAATCTTCACTACTGCTTCCCACCCCCACCCCACCTGCATGCCAAATCATACCCCCACCCTCACCCCCTCCCCCATCACACCAACCCCTAGCAAAAGGCTCACCATCACAACCCACCCATCCCAACACCTGGGGGCAGTGGTAGTGGGCACACCGTCCAGGGGACAGAGGCCCAGGAACACAGGGGAACTGGGAGGGCTGCTCTGCGACAGGGGGGGGACAGGCCCGGGGAACCGACTCTCCAAGAGGCCCTCTCCACCATCCTGGGAGTATACCACCGCTCCCAGGAGACGATGGCGACGGTACTGGCCCGGTTCCAGGAGATCCAGGAACTGCAGGAGGAACGGTACATGGGGTTCAGGGAGGAACTGAGGAACATCGGTTCCGCAATGGGGACCATCGTCCTGGCCCTTACCTAGATCGTCACCACATTGCGGGACCATGTGGCACCCCAAAGGGCCCCTGTCACTAGCCCAGGCCAGGAACAGCCTACCACCTCCGCCGGCGCTAGTGGACAGGAGGCCCCCACACAACAACAGGCCACCAGAACCCCACCTCCTGCAGAAGATGAACCACCCCGCAAGCGGAACCTGAGATCTCACAAGAAGACAGAGTAGGATTGCAAGACCCCCGCCAGCCTAAGATACCCCCTGATGTCATCCCACTGTCCCACATTGTCACCCTGTCCAACCTTGAACTGCCCTTGCTCCATCCTTCCACAGGCATATGGACAATGCACCTGTGCGACTGAGAACTGGACTCTGCCATGGACATTACTCCACCCCCACCCATCCCCGCTTCCCAATCATTTACCTATATGTAGCACTTAAAATAAATCACTTATTCCACTTCAAAAAACAGGAGTCTGCTTGTATTCTTAACAAATGTATTACACATAACGGTGCAATAATGGACAGTTACTTTGTGATGACAACATACCAATTTCAATAAGCTTTAGTCCATGGGCAAACAAAGCTGAAGTCAGGCAGTGGGTCATACAGCTCTGAAAAGGGAAGGGAAAGTCACAAATCAGTTAACAGGAACTGGGGGGAAACACAGACAGTGGAGACGCATGAGGCCTCAAGTAAAAGTAAATTGGGGTGGCTGTTTCTTACCTGTGTGCTACTGAAAGTATTGTATGACTGTATCCCTGTTGTCCGTGTCGTCCCCATCGTCTTCCTCCTCTTTACTCTCCACAGGCTCCACAGCTGCAACAACACCACCATCTGGACCATCCTCCTGCAGAAAAGGCACCTGGCGTCGCAATGCAAGATTGTGAAGCATACAGCAGGCCACGATGATCTGGCACACCTTCTTTGGTGAGTACATGAGGGATCCCCCTGTCATATGCAGGCACCTAAACCTGGCCTTCAGGACCCCAAAGGTCCTTTCTATGATCCTCCTAGATCGCCCATGGGCCTCATTGTACCGTTCCTCTGCCCTGGTCCAGGGATTCCTCACTGGGGTCAGTAGCCACGACAGGTTGGGGTAACCAGAGTCACCAATTAGCCACACACGGTGTCTCTGTAGCTGTTCCATCACCTAAGGGATGCTGCTATTTCGCATGACATACGTGTCATGCACTGACCCAGGGAACTTGGCATTTACATGGGAGATGTACTGGTCAGCCAAACAGACCACCTGGACATTCATCGAATGATAACTTTTTCTGTTTCTGTACACCTGCTCACTGTCTTTGGGGGGAACCAAAGCCACATGGGTCCCATCAATGGCACCAATGATGTTGGGGATATGTCCAAGGGCATAGAAATCACCCTTCACTGTAGCCAATTCGCCCACCTCAGGGAAAATAATGTAGCTCCGCATGTATTTCATCAGGGCAGACAACACTCTGGACAAAACCTTAGAAAACATAGGCTGAGACATCCCAGATGACATGGCCACTGTTGTCTGAAAAGACCCACTTGCCAAAAAATGGAGTACTGACAGAACCTGCACCAGAGGGGGAATCCCCGTGGGTTGGCGGATGGGGGACATCAGGTCTGGCTCCAGCTGGGCACATAGTTCATGTATAGTTGCTCTGTCAAGCCGGTATGTAAGTATGATATGTCGTTCTTTCATTGTCGACAGGTCCACCAGCGGTCGGTACACGGGAGGATTCATCCTTCTCCTCGCAAGTCCCAGTGGACGGTGCCTAGGAAGGACAACATGGAGCACAGAGTCAAGCAACCCACAGGTCAATTCACACAGCTTGCACAGTACACGAATCGCTATGCATGGGACGGCTTGTATGAGTGGCAATGCAAGGCCTAGGCCTGTGTGACGCAGTAGAAATCATGCCATGTGGGCCCTTGAAATGGCGGCTGCCTGACCTGTGAAGTGTGACAGTGGGATGTGAGGTCACTGCTCTGGCGTGGCACACCGTGGCGGTAGGCGGTCGAAGACCGCGGCGCAAAGCAGCATTGGTTAACATTGAACCCTATGGGTCTCAGGAGCCAATGACGATGTGCGCCGGCGGTCGCGTTACGCACCGCCGCGGGCATGACCGCCATTTTCTATCTGATTAATCACTCGAGACCTGATCATCCACAGGAGAGGACCTATACTGCAAGTGCTGCTGTGACCTCAGTCTGGGAGATACAATGGCTGCTGCGACTGGGAAAGGGCCCCTGCCTTCACTGCCGAAGAATTGGAGGAACTTGTTGATGGGGTCCTCCCCCAGTATGCGCTACTCTACGGTCCTCCAGACCAACAGGTTAGTACACAGGGTGCACGTTGAATGGGCTATGCCTGTGTTGAGTGGGGTGTATGTAAGATGGTGGGGAGGGGAGCGAATGAGGACTGCAACGCACGAAAGATGAGAGCATGTGCCACATGGCAAGGTTGGGGAGGGGGTGCCACTCACATTGACCAGGCTGAAAACTGATGCGATTTCTTTTACCACCCTGTACATGTCACATAGGTCAGCGCCCATCAGAAGATCGACATTTGGCGTGCCATCGCCAAGGACGTCCGGGCCCTGGGGGTCCACAACAGACGGGGCACCCACTGCCGAAAGAGGTGGGAGGACATCCGCTGCGGGACCAGAAAGACCGCCGAGTCTCTGCTGGGGATGGCCTCCCAACGTAGGAGGGGTGCCAGCCGGCAATTGACCCCCCTGATGTCCCGGATCCTGGCGGTGGCCTACCCCGATTTGGATGGGCGCGTGAGGACATCACAGCAGACACAAGGGGGTGAGTATCAGCACATTCTGCTATCTTTGCGCGCAGGGAAGGTGTCTGGGTGGGGGAGGAGGGCTGTGGCTATCTCCAGGCCAGGGCGCATTCTGTAGGCTAGGCCCCTCCGTTAGACACGGCCCTGTGCCCCCGCCCCCCACCTCTGTAGGGTGCCAAGTACAGCTATCCATGGTCCGGCCTCACCCATGTGTGGATTTGTCGTCCAGAGACCCGTAGGACTAGTCACAATAACTGAGTAGTGTACCCCCATTGCGCGGCCTAGTTCAGGGGGCTTCTGTGTCTGTCCTCTCCGACAACGGTGTTGCCAATGCATGCACTCAACCTGTCTTCATTTCTCCACCCCCCCCCATTTTCTTTGTCTTCCTGTTCATGTGTGCATTAGCATCATCTGGCGGAGGAGAAGTGGCATTGGAGCACGAGGGAGCTGCATCTCACATGGCCCCGGAGGGCCATACGACAGACTCCGAGTACACCAGTGAGACAGAGGGCGAGTGGAGCTCCACAACGGGGACCCGTGGAGACGTCTGCGACACCGACACGTCCTCGGAAGGGAGCTCTCTAGCGGTGGCGGCAACATCCGTGCCCACCGCCACAACAGGTACAGCCGCCACCCAGCGCACCAGCCCCGCCCTCCCAGCAGCCCCTCAGCCTTCGCTCCGTGCCCACTCGCCCAGGAAGGCGGGCATCTCCTTCGCCCCAGGCACCTCAGGCCCTGCCCCAGTTACCCCTGCTGCCCTCAGTGAGGAGGTCATTGACCTCCTCAGGACACTCATTGTTGGGCAGTCTACCCTCTTGAATGCCATCCAGGGTGTAGAAAGGGAGGTGCATTGGAGCAATGCATACCTGGAGGGCATTCATTCGGGTCAGGCTGCCCATCAGCGATCGTTCAACGCTCTGGCCTCAGCACTGACGGCAGCCATTGTCCCTGTCTCCAGCCTCCCTCTTCTGACTCCCTCCACCCAGTCCCAGTCTCCTGTTCCTCTGCCTATCCCATCCACACCATCAGACCAGCCTGCACACACCTCTACACCCAAGGGCAGCTCATCCAGACATAAGCACCACAGATCCCACAAGCATTCACCCAAGCAACATCCAGATGCAGACATGCCAACAGTCACTACCACCTCTGTGTCCCCCACCTCCTCATCTCCCTCCTCCCTCCCTGTGACGTCTCCACTCACACCTGCATGCACACCCCCATCAGCCAGTACTTCCATCACCAGCACACCCTCCATTACAGTCCACACACGTGCAGTCACCACCCCCACTGCCATTTACACGTCCCCTGTGTCCTCTCCCAGTGTGTCTGTCACCCCCTCTTCCAAAGCACACAAACGCAGGCAGCCACCCACCCAACAGCCATCCACCTCACGACAGCCTCCGTCACAAGAACCTGCACCCAAAGACAGCACACTTGACTCTCCTACAACCACATCCTCTTCCTCCACTCCCAAACCCACTACACCTACCCGTCCCTGTCCTCCCCAAGTCCTTTTCCTTTCCAACCTTGAACTCGTTCCAATCACTGACCCACCCCCTCCATCTGGTAAGACCAAAAAAAGCACCTCAGCCACCACCAGCCCTGCATCTACTGTGACCATAGTGCAGGGCTATTGGAGTCCACCAGATCCTAGGGCAGGAACATCGGCCAGCAGCAAGGGGACAGCCAGCCCCCTCCCTGGGAAGAGGACAAAGAAGAAAAAGGCCAGGAGCGACAAGCCTGAGACGGCTGCCACCAAGGACAGTAGCCTTGCCCCGTCACCTGCCACATCATCCAAGGGAGGCAAGGGCCACAGAGCTCCAGCGAAGGAGGGCAAGGGCAGCAGGGCGGAGAAGTCAGGCAGCAGGCGAGCTGCCCAGGAGGGCCCCACCAGCCCCATTCCGGGTGTGACGGACGACACCCACGGGCCCAGAACTCCATCACAGGAGGGCGCCGCGACCGCAAGTTCGGATGGTGAATGAGCGGGAAGTCTTGCCCAGGTCTGGCTCCCTAGACACACAGGACAAGCACCGCTGAACGGGCCCCGCCGGGAGGAGCACGGCTGAACAGGGCCCCGCCGGGAGGAGCACCGCTGAACAGGGCCCCTCCGGGAGGAGCACCGCTGAACAGGGCCCCGCCGGGGCAAGAACCGCTGAACGGGCCCCGCCAGGACAAGAACTGCTGAACAGGCCCCGCCGGGAGGAGCACCGCTGAACAGGGCCCCGCCGGGAAGAGCACCGCAGAACAGGGCCCTGCCGGGGCAAGAACCGCTGAACGGGCCCCGCCGGGACAAGAACTGCTGAACAGGCCCCGCCGGGACAAGAACCGCTGTACAGGGCCTCGCCATCTCAAGCACCGCTCCGCTGGGCCCTTCATCTCAAGCACCGCTCCACTGGGCCCTTCATCTCAAGCACCGCTCCACTGGGCCCTTCATCTCAAGCACCGCTCCGCTGGGCCCCGCCGTCTCAAGCACCGCTCCGCTGGGCCCTTCATCTCAAGCACCGCTCCACTGGGCCCTTCATCTCAAGCACCGCTCCACTGGGCCCTTCATCTCAAGCACCGCTCCGCTGGGCCCCGCCGTCTCAAGCACTGCTCCGCTGGGCCCTTCATCTCAAGCACCGCTCCGCTGGGCCCTTCCTGTCAAGCACCGCTCCGCTGGGCCCTTCATCTCAAGCACCGCTCCACTGGGCCCTTCATCTCAAGCACCGCTCCACTGGGCCCTTCATCTCAAGCACCGCTCCGCTGGGCCCCGCCGTCTCAAGCACCGCTCCGCTGGGCCCTTCATCTCAAGCACCGCTCCACTGGGCCCTTCATCTCAAGCACCGCTCCGCTGAGCCCTTCATCTCAAGCACCGCTCCGCTGGGCCCCGCCGTCTCAAGCACCGCTCCGCTGGGCCCTTCATCTCAAGCACCGCTCCGCTGGGCCCTTCATCTCAAGCACCGCTCCGCTGGGCCCTTCCTGTCAAGCACCGCTCTGCTGGGCCCTTCATCTCAAGCACCGCTCCGCTGGGCCCTTCATCTCAAGCACCGCTCCGCTGGGCCCCGCCGTCTCAAGCACTGCTCCGCTGGGCCCTTCATCTCAAGCACCGCTCCGCTGGGCCCTTCATCTCAAGCACCACTCCGCAGGGCCCTTCCTGTCAAGCACCGCTCTGCTGGGCCCTTCATCTCAAGCACCGCTCCGCTGGGCCCTTCATCTCAAGCACCGCTCCGCTGGGCCCTTCCTGTCAAGCACCGCTCCGCTGGGCCCCGCCGTCTCAAGCACCGCTCCGCTGGGCCCTTCATCTCAAGCACCGCTCCGCTGGGCCCTTCATCTCAAGCACCGCTCCGCAGGGCCCTTCCTGTCAAGCACCGCTCCGCTGGGCCCTTCATCTCAAGCACCGCTCCGCTGGGCCCTTCATCTCAAGCACCGCTCCACTGGGCCGTTCATCTCAAGCACCGCTGGCCCATTGACAGTGCCGGTTCTGTGTCGAGCAGGGCTTCAGGAAGCACTCAGGGCACCATGCCTCCTCCAATAACAGTGGAGTCGGTAATCCATCTGATGGACTGTGGCTTTGCACCCCCCAGGATGGAACAGTGGGCAAGCCACCCACTGTAGAGACTTGAGAGACTGTGGCTTTTCACTCCCCAGGATGGCACAGTGGGCAAGCCACCCACTGTAGAGACTTGTGAGACTGTGGCTTTGCACTCCCCAGGATGGGACAGTGGGCATGGAGGCCCCTCGTGGATCTGGCTTTGTGGACTCATGTGGCTGAGGTGCCCCCCCTTCCCTTCCCCCTGAGGTGCCTGTAGTTTTATCATCTGATGCCCCTGCAGTGTTCTCTCCAATGGTATCTGGTCTCCTGTGTGGGCTTTGCCCATGTGTTTGTGCACATTGGCCCACGGACTATGGAACTTTGACGGAATGTGCTGGACTTTTTGCCTATGGATATCTTGTTGACTATGTTCATTCCTTATTTTTGTATCTTTTATATGGCATATTTGCCATTCCTTCAATGGAGCTATTTATACATATATTTTATCGAACATTTCAATTGTGTCTTTGCATTATTCCGGGGGGTTTGTGTGGTGTCACTCTGACTTGTTGATCGGCATTGGGGTGTAGGTATTTGTGGTGGGGGGGGGTGTATGGCGCATGTGTGTGCCCGTAAGCTTTTCTCCTCCCCCTTCCCCTGTGTCGTAGGTGCAGTACTCACTGTTGTCGTCTGCGCCGGCGTTCGTACTCCTGGTAGATGTGCAGGTAGACAATAGCTGGTAGGATGTGTAATTCGGGCTCCATGCTGTCCTCCATCCTCGTGGAGTGTGTATAGGTGAGCGTTTTCCCGTTCGTAGTCTGTTTCCGCCGTGTTTTTATCGGTGGGGCTCCCGCCCCGGAAAAGGTGGCGGATTGGTGAGTTGTGATAGGGTGGGTGGTACATTGTCTGCCGCCTGCCTGTTGGCGGTGACCGCCGCGCTGTTTGTCGGTCCCGCCGTGGCGGTCGGAGTGTTAATGTGGCGGCCTGTGTTGGCGGTTCCCGCCAGAGTTAGAATACCATTTTTTAGACCGCCGGCCTGTTTGCGGGTTGGCCGCCGCTTTATCACCGACCGCCAGAGTCAGAATGACCGCCTATATTTTGTCAGAAAAACCCATAGGAGATATCCACGGTCGTTTTGTCTTTTTTGCACACTAAATCGTTAATCAGTGCTGTGCTATGTGCATTTTGGATAGCAAATGTGTGTATATGACTATTTATAAAGTCTGTAATCTAAGAATATTCTATAAGAATGGTCCGGTTAAGCTACAGGAAACAAGGGGTTGTTAATTGGTGAGACACAGGGTTCAATTACACCCTGGTACTCCAGTTGTGTAAGGAATTCTCCCACTGGCGTTTTAGCCTCATGTTTAATGGTATGCTGAGGTTGAGGCTGTGGTTGTGCTCTAATGGGTATTATGTGATATGGAGAGTCTCTTTCACACCCCACACATGATTGCGATACAGTGCAGGGGCTTGTGTCAATGCCCAATCTATTGCGTAAGCTTCCCCTAATTCCCTTGGAGCAAGCAGTGAGAATGAAGGCATAATAACGTCTTCACCGAATGGAAGATTGTGGGCAAATTCTGGTGGCCAATCCATTTCTGCCAATAGGGTATCATACCACTATGTCAATTATTCCCAGAATAGTACTTATATTGGGCACTCAATGTCTCCTTTGAGTTGCAATTTCAATTTGTATACTCTGTCAGGGGAGAAGACGCGCATGTCTGCAGTTTCTACTTCTATATAGTCGCTAGTTGCTGTCGCGTCCAAAAGCCCTTGAAGATTCTGGCAAACTAATGTGACTTCTGCTGCGCTGTCTAGCAGAGTCACGCCAACTTCTTGTTTTTCATTAAAGCTCTCAACATGCGTGGCATTTCGGCCTGAAATAGCTGCCACCTTTTTCTTTTTAAATTGTTTCTGTTGGCTTGGTTTATTTTCCTTTTTTATGGAAATTTCAGCCAAACGTTGTGAATCTTTCCTTAGTTTCACATACTTGTTTCATTGTTCAGAACACCTACCTCTCTCACTTCGTTTATCCGGTGAGTCCCGAAAGGAACTAGATAGGCGTGCATCAATATATTGAAATCTATCAGTTTTCCAATTATCTGTATTTCTTAGGTTGTATCGTTTCTCAGAGGTCTCCAGATGCAGAGATTCTCCTCTCTGTTTTACATTATCTTTATTTTGTTATTGTTTATCCCAGCATTTTTTTAGAACCCTCAGTTGCTTGCTTGGTAAAATCCTTATTGGATTTACCTTGTAGTTGTGGTTTACTCGGTCTGGCTCCCAAACTATCCTGAGGTATACTAGAATAGGTCTCGACAATACTCTTTGGCTGCACGCTCTCCTGATCCTGTACCGGAATATCCCAGAGCCACATTCGCTCTGCCAGAGCTATTGCTTCTCCTTTTAGTTTACTTAATATTATTGAGGATACTGTGACAAAGTTGCCCATTAATTGCTTCCCCAAGTCCAGGGCTAGGGCAGCCCCATATTCATCTGAATTTGTTTTAACACTTCCAGAAGATTTGCAAGTGTTGGTGTACCGTGTTCAGTAGTGTAGAGTGCAGCAAATACTGCACCACATGTGGCACAATTTTCTACTGAGGGAACCATTCTGAATGGCAAGCACATTATGAGAATTCTATTTTCCTCTTGTTCTCCTGTATGGGGGAACACTGCTTCCAAAGCGCTTATTTTTTGTGCTAACGCAAAAACAGAATTTCTTCACGTTTGATGGGTACTTTACCCATGATTGAATGTACTGTTGCAGGATTAATGCCTGCCGTAACCATATGTAGTTGCACCCGAGCAGCCCTTGCTGGGGCAGTATTTAATGTTTGCACCACAAATTGTATTAACCATCTATATACTTGTACTAATTTATGATATAGGAGGCGCGCTTCCGCTAGCGCCATGGTGTTAGCATCTGGGTGTGGTGTAAATGTGGGCAGCTGTGGCCACGTAGAACCTTCATTACTCAAAAGACCTAGACAAACATTTTGTGCAAAGTGTGGCAGGGCGACATCAAGCCAATTTTGGTGTTCTTGATATGGTAGAGGTATTTCTAAATGCCAATATGTTCTGTACTGTCCAGGTACGTTAGCAGAAGTGTGATGATGAAATGCATGTGTGTTCCCATCCACTGCTGGAATGATGACCCAAGAATAAAAAATTCAGTCCTATATGCTGGATTTGCCTCAACTACAAATGTAACTGCTCCTCCTTCCTCCGTGAGGCCATTATTTATTAATGATTTTAGAGGGGGAGCCTCATGTTTACTGCAATTACAACCGTTGGGTTCTGCCATATTTCAATGTTATATAGTTCAGAGATAGGGACACCAGCAGGGGATTTAATCCTTTTAAAGGTTCAAGCTTGAGGAACCTGCAGCCAAAATAGGTGCTGCCTATCTTAGCCGAGGAGGATATCTCTACCATGGATGTCTCCGTAAATGGTAATTAGGGCATCTTTAGCATGTAGTGAGGCAGAGATACTTGGGAGATTTGTAATTCAGTGCCTAGCCCCTTGTTGGGTGCCATGTCGTATAGACTCTCATAATAGTAACAAGACTGCTGGATTTGGGTGGCCGCACTACCGGGCGCGGGGGACTGAGTTTGATCCTGTGCTGTGTGACAGCTGTCAGCCTAACCCTTTTGCCAGCTAGCAGCACCTCACCAGTACCCAAGAGTAAAAGCTGACATGTAGCAGTTCTCAGCATGTAATCTGGTTTTCTCAGGGAAATCGTGGTGGAACAGATATTACTCCTTTCTCTCAGTCACATATATCTCACACATACAAAGGCAGCACAGAAGCAGGACTAGATTCAATATGTTTAATTGAATCAACTTCATTCTATGTAAAAAGACATGTATTGGGATTATAAGGATGATAAAACATAATAAAAGCGAGGCAGTGACAAGAAAAGTGAAACATAGTAAAAGTCCCACCATACTGTCACAACAATGGTTCTAAAATCCCTACCTGCACTACTAAAGTTCTCTACAAAAGCATGACAGGGTAAGCCCTAATCTTCCCATCAGGCCCTGTGGGAGAACCCCATCACCAATACCTGTGATTGTAGGTAAAGAAGAGGTCTGTTGGTCTATTGCAAATTCTCCCAGATGGAGGGAGAGACTGTGTCAGGTCTCAGCAGAAACTGCAAAGGCGATGTGCAGTATACAATGGCAACTGGTTGGATTTCCCCTATATAGTGAGGTGTTTTATAATAAAACAACTGGTGTTCCGAGAAAACTGCCCTGATGTGACAACACTTATATTTATGTGTATAAGAGTTGGGGACATGACGAACGCTTTTTACAGGCAATAATTTGTAACTTATCACATACAACCTTGAATAAAGCACAGAATGAGAGCGCCGAGCATAGAAAAGAATAACAGAGTTCTGTGTAACAAGCTGATTAGATAATAAGAACAGCTCCACTGAAATAGGACTTTTTCTAAAATAACAGAGGAATAAAAATGCATGCCTCCATGTGAAAGGGCACAAGCTGCAGACCTAGGCTAATATAACATGCCTATTTAATAGCTAAAGTAACCTCAAAACAGTTTATTTTCTTTAAAATGGCAACAGAAGTTGGCAGTCAATGATCCCCGGGGCTCAAATTTCTAAAGTGATCTCCACCGGTATGGAACCATTGTGCTTGACTACTGAAAAATCTTGCCTCAATGACTTGGAGTTTTGGCCCCATCTTTATAACCTAATCACAGACATAGTTTGTGGATTCCAGAGTTTGAGGCAGCTCTTAGCTTTTTCATATTCAACACAGACTGGTCCAGCTACTGTGTGTCTCAGAGTGTCAACAAGAAGGAGAGGTGGGAGGCGAGCTCTCTGTTAGAGGAGCAGAAAATAACAGAACAAATGGCCATTAGTCAGGAAATAATGGAACAGGAAAGGGGAAAGGACTCTCCTTGCACTACAGAGGAACCCTCTGTCTCCTGTTTGCTACATCTGTGTGTCTAATCCACCACAATGGATCTCAGAATGCTTGGGAGGAGTCCTGATATTCAAAATGCATTTCTAGTTGCCTCAGGTAAACGCAGCACACGCACTTCATATTTACTCATGCGCACGTGTACACATTAAACAATCACACAACACTCATAACACATACGACTGTAATAAAAGTACCTGTTTTTAGGGGACTGACAGACCAATTTAAATACAAGAGGGCTGTAGGCCACTCTCCCAGTGCAGGTGAAAGGTTAAAAGCCATGTCATCCTTCCTCAGCCTAGTGAAGATTGTCAGAAAACAGTGGTGCACATGGTGTGCCCCTTGGACCAGAAAGGCTCTCACTCTATGTCATATGAGCTGAGCCCTAAAAATCAAATACCTATACAGAACTCGCAATGTGGAACTCAGCATAGGGGTGCACACTCTTCCAATCCAGCCAACTAACTTTTTCTATCCAACATAGATGAAGTTAAATAAAGTTAAAGAGTATCTGAAAAGTTTATCTCATTACACGTTAGTTCACTTACATCATAAATAATGGTGGGTTTTGTTATCCTTTCTGGCAGATCCTTTAAGGGCCTCAGCACCATCGTGCTCTTGGGCATCATACCACAAGTTAGGGTACATCAACACTGTTCAGTTGAGATTCATGGTAGGCTTCCATTAATCCATACTTTCTTTGCCCTTGTATTGGCCTAGTGCAAAATTTGCACTTTTCTCCTATTTTTTGTACACTTTTTGCAAACTTTGCATTTTTGTGCATGTCAGTAGTAACAGACAAAGGGGGTCATTACAACATTGGTGGTAAATGCCACTTACCACCGTGCAGAAGACCGCCAACACACCGCCGCGGCCGCGGAATTCCGCCACAGCTATTACGACCCACAGCTCGGAATCTGCCAAAATCCAGACACCCACACAAGTCCGCCACACCAAAGGTCAGTGATAAACTGGCGATAATAAAACCTCCACCGTCACGCCAACAGGAATACGCCCACACTATCACGACCCACAAATCCACGCGGCCGTCTTTCAACTGCGGTATTCCACAGGACCACGACACCAGCACCCCACCCCCTGCAGATGGAGAGCCACCCCGCAAGCGGTCCCTGAGATCCAGGACAAAGACAGAGAACAATGCCAAGAAATGAGACCACCCAGATTGTCATCCTTTGGTCCCACTTCGTCACCCTGTCCATCCATCAACTGCCCCAACTCCACTTCCTATGCCCCTTTGGACAATGCACCTGTGAGACTAATAGACTGGACTCTGCCATGGACATTCCTCCACCCTCACCCCTGACCATTTTACAACCCCCTCCACTATTTAGCACTTAAATAAACACCCTTAAATCACAAAACTATCTGGAGTCAGTCTGTGCTTTCGAAAATGTGTATTTGCAATAAATGAGGAAAAATGCAATATCCATTGTATTGTCAACATACCTATGCCACACAGCTCTAGTCCATGAGGAAACAAAGCAGATGTCACACAGTGGGACCCATATCTGTGAAACTGTAAGGGAAAGTGACAACTCAGGGTCCATACACTGGGTGAAAGTGACAGACAGATGAGAGGTAGAACAAGTGTATCAGATGTAGCAGGCAGTGATTGCTTCTTACCTGTGTCTCACTGGAAGTATTGATGAATCACTGTGTTTCTGTTGTCGATATCCTCTTCTTCTACTTCCTCGTCTTCACTGTCCACAGGCTCGACAGCTGCCACAAGACCTCCATCTGGACCATCCTCCTGCAGAAAAGGCACCTGTCGTCGCAAAGCCAAGTTGTGAAGCATACAGCAGGCCACGATGATCTGGCACACTTTCTTTGGTGAGTAGAATAGGGAACCACCTGTCATATGGAGGCACCTGAACCTGGCCTTCAGGAGGCCGAAGGTCCTCTCTATAACCCTCCTAGTTCACCCATGGGCCTCATTGTAGCGTTCCTCTGCCCTTGTCCTGGGATTTCTCACTGGGGTCAGTGGCCATGACAGGTTGGGGTACCCAGAGTCACCTGCAAATGTCGAGGGACAACTGCTAGACACACACTAACTCTTAGGGACAACCCCAGACATCTAGTCACACTGTATAGGGTCCATGTCCTCACCTAATAGCCACACACGGTGCCTCTGGAGTTGCCCCATCACATAAGGGATGCTGCTATTCCTCAGGATGTAAGCGTCATGCACTGAGCCAGGAAACTTGGCATTCACAAGGGAGATGTACTGGTCGGCCAAACACACCATCTGCACATTCATTGAATGGTAACTCTTCCGGTTTCTGTACACCTGTTCACTCCTGCGGGGTGGACCAAGGCCACATGTGTCCCATCAATGGCACCAATGATGTTGGAGATATGTCCCAGGGCATAGAAGTCACCTTTCACTGTAGGCAAATCCTCCACCTGAGGGAAAACGATGTAGCTGCGCATGTGTTTCAGCAGGGAAGACAACACACTGGACAACACTTTGGAGAACATAGGCTGGGACATCCCTGATACTATGGCCACTATCGTCTGAAAAGACCCACTTGCCAGGAAACGGAGTACAGATAGCATCTGCACTAGAGGGGGGATACCTGTGGGATGGCGGATAGCTGACATCAGGTCCGGCTCCAACTGGGCACACAGTTCATGGATTGTGGCATGGTCCAGTCTGTAGGTGACAATTACATGTTGCTCTTCCATTGTTGACAGGTCCACCAGCGGTCTCTACACTGGAGGATGCCGCCATCTCCTCACCTGACCCAGCAGACGTGCTCTATGGAGGAGAACAGCGAGCAGAGGGTCAGCCAACACTGAGGTACGAAAACACAACTTTATTGCACACATTTTTCATTCCGCTATGTCCCTGTCTTAATGTGTATGCAAGGCCTAGATATGTGTGACGCATTTAAAATTAATGCCATGTGGCCCCCTGAAATGGCGGCTGCCTGACCTGTTATGTGGGACAAGGGGATATGGGGTAACTGCGCTGGCATTGTTCACCATCCCGGTAGGCGGTCAAAGACCGCGGCGCAATCCTGCATTGGTTAACATTGGACCTAATGGGTCCCAGGAGCCAATGACTATGTACGCCGGCGGTGACGGTACGCACCGCCGCGGACGCAACCGCCATTTTCCCTCTGTTCACTCACTTGATACCTGATCTTCGACAGGAGAGGACCTACACTGCAAGTGCTGCAGTGACCTCAGTTTGGAAGAGACAATGGCTCATGTGTCTGGGGAAAGGGCCCCTGCCTTCACCACGGAGGAGTTGGAGAAACTAGTGGATGGGGTCCTCCCCCAGTACACACTACTCTACGGTCCTCCAGACAAACAGGTAAGTACACTGTGAGCATGATGGATGGGCAATGCCTGTGTGGAGAGGTGTGGATGGAAGATAGAGAGGGGAGAATGAGGCGTGCATGAAACGACGGTGACTGGATGTGCATCATGGCAAGGGTGGGAACGTGGGCCAATGACTGTGGCGGTCTGGACAGTTAATGTTGTACCTTTTCCCCTGTACTATTCCTGTAGGTCAGCGCCCACCAGAAGAAGGATATTTGGCGTGCCATCGCCAAGGAAGTCCGGACCCTGGGAGTACACCACAGATGGAGCACCCACTGCCGGAAAAGATGGGAGGACATTCTCCGCTGAAGCAAGAAGATGGCGGAGGCCCAGCTGGGGATGGCCTCCCAACGTGGGAGGGGTGCCCGTCGCACCATGACCCCCCTGATGTTCTGGATCCTGGCGGTGGCGTATCCGGTGTTGGATGGGCGCTTGAGAGCATCACAGCAGCCACAAGAGGGTGAGTACATCCTCAATCAGCTGAATCCGTGCGCATTACGAGGTGCCTGGGTGGGGGAGGTGGGCTGTGGGTTCTCCTAGGCCAGAGCGAGTTTAGTAGGCAAGGTCTCTTCGTAAGGCAGGCCATGTGGCACCCCACCCCACCAGTGCTCAGAGCCAACTACACCTAGTCAGGCTCCTGTGACTTCCATGTGTGCAGCAATCAGGCATAGGCCTTGTACCCCATGTCCCTGGGATTAATTAGGGAACTCTAAGTGCACAGCGTAGTGCAGAGGGCTTCTGTGTCTGTAGTGTCCGCCAACTGTAGAGGTATTGCATGCACTCAACATGTCTTTCTTCTGTCTCCCCCCCCCTTTTTTTGGTCTCCCTGTTTTTGTGTGCAATAGCATCATCAGGTGGAGGAACAGTGGCACCGGAGCAGGAGGGAGCTGCATCCCACATGGCCCTGGAGGGTGAGACAATGGAGTCTGAAGGCACCAGTGGGACAGAGGGCGAGGGGAGCTCCACGGCTGGGACAGGTGCTGAGACCAGCGACACAGACTCCTCCTCTGATGGGAGCTCCCTTGTGGTGGCGGGCCCCTCTGTGCCCCCGCATCTACAGGTACAGCCGCCACCCCCCCAACCAGCAGCGCCCTCCCAGCAGCCCCTCACTGTGTGCCCTCTGGCCATTCACCCAGGAGGGTGGGCATCTCCTTTGCCCCAGGCACCTCAGCCCCTGCCCCTGTCAGCCCTGCTGCCCTCAGTGAGGAGGCCATTGACCTCCTCAGATCCCTCACTGTTGGGCAGTCTACCATTCTGAATGCCATCCAGGGTGTAGAGACCCTGACCCTTTGACCCTCTGACCCTGTTCACCAGGCAGGTCGCTCCCCTCACCGCCACGCAGCCCCTGTGTGACCGCTGACCGCTGCTCCTTACCTGTGTCCTGTTGCCGCCTTTTTCGCTATCCTCACCTTCTTTTGCCCAGTCTGGTCCTGTTTCTGGGTCCCTACGCCCAGCGTCTCCCCCTGTTTCCCGCCGCCGTTTCCCGCCGCCGCGTCCCGTAGCTCCGCCCCCCTCGCTCCCCATTGGCCGCCCCGCTCCCACCTTCCAGCTGCTCCTCCCTCCCTCTCCCACTCTTATGGAGGCCGCGCAGCGGTAGAGAGAGCGACCTCTGACTCTGTTCACCAGGCAGGTCGCTCCCCTCACCGCCACGCAGCCCCTGTGTGACCGCTGACCGCTGCTCCTTACCTGTGTCCTGTTGCCACCTTTTTCGCTATCCTCACCTTCTTTTGCCCAGTCTGGTCCTGTTTCTGGGTCCCTGCGCCCAGCGTCTCCCTCTGTTTCCCGCCGCCGCGTCCCGTAGATCCGCCCCCCTCGCTCCCCATTGGCCGCCCCGCTCCCACCTCCCAGCTGCTCCTCCCTCCCTCTCCCACTCTTATGGAGGCCGCGCAGTGGTAGAGAGAGCGACCTCTGACCCTGTTCACCAGGCAGGTCGCTCCGCTCACCGCCACGCAGCCCCTGTGTGACCGCTGACCGCTGCTCCTTACCTGTGTCCTGTTGCCGCCTTTTTCGCTATCCTCACCTTCTTTTGCCCAGTCTGGTCCTGTTTCTGGGTCCCTGCGCCCAGCGTCTCCCCCTGTTTCCCGCCGCTGCGTCCCGTAGCTCCGCCCCCCTCGCTCCCCATTGGCCGCCCTGCTCCCACCTCCCAGCTGCTCCTCCCTCCCTCTCCCACTCTTATGGAGGCCGCGCAGCGGGCGCGCCTAAGGCAAGCCCGTCTGCGCCCATCCACGCCTGGCCCGCGCCCAGCGCCAGACCCCCTGGCCCCCGCAGAGGCCAGCCCACCCGCAAGACCTACAGCGCCGCCACCCTCCTCGCACTCAACACCGGCCGGTTTCCCGGGTGCTGCCGTGCCGCCCCAAGACGCACCCACGGGCCCTTCACCTGCCAATCCTGCAAGTTCTCCTGCAAGTTCTCCTGCATCCAGACCCGCACCGCGCCCGCCAAACCAAGCACCAGCAGCAACCACCTGAAGTGCATCCTGCTCAACACCCGCTCCATCCACAGACACGCCATGGAACTCTGGAACCTGCTCGACACCACATCTCCAGACGTCGCCTTCCTCACAGAAACCTGGATGAACGCCTCCTCAGCGCCCGACATCGCCATCGCCATCCCAGGCGGATACAAGATCACCCGGCGGGACCGCGTCAACCAGACAGGAGGAGGCATCGCCATTGTCCACAAGAACACCATCCGCATCACGACCAACTCCGACGACACCCTCACAGCTGCCGAACATCTCCACTTCCAGATTCACACCGACCCCAAGACCACACTCAGAGGCACCCTCATCTACAGACCCCCAGGACCCCACACACAATTCAGCGAAGACATTGCAGACTTCATCAGCCCACACGCCCTCCCCTCCGCTGACTACATCCTCCTAGGGGACCTCAACTTCCACCTGGAGAATAACAACGACAACAACACCACCACCCTGCTGGACAACCTCGCCAACCTCGGACTCAAGCAACTGGTGAACACCCCCACCCACTACGCCGGACACACGCTTGACCCAGTCTTCTCCTCCAGCAAGTACATCTCCTTCAGCCACTCCACCGGACTCCACTGGACAGACCACAGCTGCGTCCACTTCAGCTTCAGAAAAACCACGACTCACCACCACCCACAACAGGCTCCCCGCAGGAGCTGGAACAAGATCACCACCGACCAGCTCTCCACATCACTGAGCCAGAACCCTCCCGCCAGCTCAGCGGACCCCAACCAAGCAGCCAACAACCTCACACAGTGGATCACCAACTGCGCTGACAACCTCGCACCTCTGAAAACCCATCCCATCAGGCCCAACAGCAAGAAAGCCTCCTGGTTCAACAACGACCTCAAGAACTCCAAGAAGAACTGCTGCACCCTCGAAAAAGCCTGGCGAAAAAACCCGACTACAGACAACATGACCGCCCTCAAGTACGCCTCCCGTAAACACCACCAGCTGATCCACACCACCAAGAAGACAGCATTCAAAGAACGACTAGACAACAACGCACACAACAGCAAGGAACTCTTCAGCATCGTCAAAGAGCTCTCCAACCCCAGCGCCGGAAACAACGACATCACCCCCTCACAAGACCTCTGCGACTCACTCGCCTCGTTCTTTCACCGCAAGATCGCCGACATACACAACAGCTTCGGCGCACAGACCACGCACCCAACCACCAAACCGATGCCCCCCAACACCACCCTCCGCGCCTGGACCCCGGTGAGCACCTAAGACACCATCCATACGATGAACACCATCCATTCCGGATCACCAACCGACCCATGCCCCCACCACGTCTTCAACAAGGCCGACTCCGTCATCGCACCCCATCTCCGGGACATCATCAATTGCTCCTTCAACACCGCCACCTACCCGGAGAGCTGGAAGCATGCCGAACTCAGCGCCCTCCTGAAGAAACCATCAGCAGACCCCACCGACCTCAAGAACTACCGCCCCATCACGCTCCTCCCGTTTCCTGCCAAAGTCATCGAGAAGACCGTCAACAGACAGCTGGCCGCCTTCCTCGAGACTAATGGATCCCTCGACCACTCACAGTCCGGCTTCCGAGCCAACCACAGCACCGAGACCGCCCTCATCGCAGCCACTGACGACATCCGAGCCCTGCTCGACAACGGGGAAACAGCGGCCCTCATCCTCCTGGACCTCTCCGCAGCGTTCGACACTGTCTGCCACCGCACTCTAGTGCAGCGCCTCAGCAACATCGGAATTCAAGAGAAGGCACTAGAGTGGATCATCTCGTTCCTCGCCGGAAGAACCCAGAGAGTCCGCCTCCCCCCGTTCAGATCCGAGGCCACCGAAGTCATCTGCAGCGTACCACAAGGATCATCACTCAGCCCCACCCTCTTCAACGTCTACATGAGCCCCCTCGCAGCCATCGCACACCATCACAACCTCAACATCATCTCCTACGCCGACGACACCCAGCTGATCCTCTCCCTCACCAACGACCCAGCCACTGCCAGAACCAACCTACACGAAGGGATGAAAGACGTAGCCGAGTGGATGATGAACAGCCGCCTGAAACTGAACTCAGACAAGACGGAAGTCCTCATCCTTGGATCATCACCCTCTGCCTGGGACGACTCCTGGTGGCCCCCTGCCCTGGGCAGCGCACCCAAGCCAACAGACCACGCACGCAACCTGGGCTTCATCCTGGACTCCTCCCTCTCGATGACCAGACAAGTCAACGCCGTCTCATCATCATGCTTCAACATCCTACGCATGCTCCGAAAGATCTTCCGATGGATCCCCACCGAAACCAGGAAGACGGTCACCCAGGCACTCGTCACCAGCCGTCTGGACTACGGTAACACCCTCTACACCGGAACCACGGCAAAACTACAGAAAAGACTCCAACGCATCCAGAACGCCTCCGCACGCCTCATCCTTGACATCCCCCAACACAGCCACATCTCCGGACACCTGAGAGACTTGCACTGGCTCCCCGTCAGCAAGAGAATCACGTTCCGCCTCCTCACCCACGCACACAAGGCCCTCCACGACCTGGGCCCCAGGTACCTCAACAACCGCCTGACCTTCTACACTCCCACCCCCCAGCTACGATCGACCAGCCACGCCCTCGCCGCCGTGCCACGCATTAGAAAAGCCACCATGGGAGGAAGATCCTTCTCCTACCTGGCAGCCAAGACTTGGAACTCCCTCCCGATCCACCTCCGTCTGACCCAAGACCACCTCTCCTTCAGGAAGCAACTCAAGACCTGGCTGTTCGAGCAGTAGCGGTCCCCCCTCCCCCAGCACCTTGAGACCCTCCGGGTGAGTAGCGCGCTATACAAATTTCTTGATTGATTGATTGATTGAGAGAGGCAGTTGCAACAGACGAATGCATACCTAGAGGGCATTCATTCTGGTCAGGCAGCCCAAGAGCGAGCTTTTCAGACTCTGGCCTCAGCACTGATAGCAGCCATTGTCCCTGTGTCCAGCCTCCCCCCTCCAACTTCCTTCACCCAGACCCAAACCCCTGTACCTCAGCCTATCCCAAGCACACCATCAGACCAGCATGCACACACCTCAACACACAAGGGAAGCTCTGGCAAACATAAGCACCACACATCCCACAGGCACTCACACAAGCATCATACCCATGCAGACATACCAACATCCACTGCCTCCACTGTGCCCCCCTCCTCCTCGTCTCCCTTCTCCCTCCCTGTCACGTCTCCACTCACACCTGCATGCACCACATCTTCATCCACTATGTCCATCACCACGCACCGCTCACGTGCACTCACCACCCCCACTACCATTCACACATCCCTTGTGTCCTCTCCCAGTGTGTCTGTGAGCCCACCTCCCAAGGTACACAAACGCAGTCACACACCCACCCAACAGCCATCCACCTCACGACAGCCTCCAGCCCATGCACCTTCATCCAAAGTCAGCAAACGTACACCTCCTACAACCACTACCTATTCCTCCACTCCCAAACCCCCTCCATCTACCCGTCCCAGTGTGTCTAAAAAACTTTTCCTGTCCAACCTTGACCTCTTCCCCTCACCTCCCCCACCCCTTCAGTCCCCTAGGGCATGCCTTTCCAGGTCCCAACCCAGCACCTCAGTCACCACATCAGCGGGAACAGTGGTGCCAGCAGTAACCGGCTTCTGGAGTGCACCAAGCAGGAGGGCAGCCAGTGTGCCAAGGAGCCAGACCACGGACAGTCCCCCACCTCAGAAGCATAAGAAGTTGGCCACTGGCCGGAGGGAGAAGGTCAAAACACCTGCCACCAAGGGCTCTCCCAAGATTAAAGTTGGGAGTGGGAAGACAGCAGCGCCACCATCCAAGGTGGGGAAGGGGCACAGAAAGAAAGGGAAGTCCCCGCCAACCTACACGGCAGACAAGACCGCCACCAGCACCGCTGCCAAGGACACTGCCGCCACCAGCCCCGCTTCTCAGAACACCGCCGCCACCAGCACCGCTGCCAAGGACACCGCCGCCAGCAGCCCCGCTTCCCAGGACACCGTCGCCAGCAGCACCGCTGCCAAGGACACCGCCACCACCAGCACTGCTGCCAAGAACACCGCCTCCAGCAGCACCGCGGCCAAGGACACCACTGCCACCAGCACCGCTGCCAAGGACACCGCCGCCACCAGCACCGCTGCCAAGGACACCGCCGTCACCAGCACCGCTTCCCAGGACACCGCCGCCAGAAGCACCGCTGCCAAGGACACCGCCGCCACCAGCACGCTCACTGAGCCACCCACCAGCACCGCAGGGCAATGAGCACCGCAAGCACTGCCGCTACTGAGGCGAGCAGGATGAAGCACTCTGGGCACAAAGCCCCCTCCAGAACCAGTGGAGATTCACATCCACTACCTCAGTCCTTGGCAGGATGAAGCACTCTGGACACAAAGCCCCCTCCAGAACCAGTGGAGAAAGGCATCCACTACCTCAGCCCTTGGCAGGATGAAGCACCCTGGGCGCAAAGCCCCCTCCAGAACCAGTGGAGATTCACATCCACTACCTCAGCCCTTGGCAGGATGAAGCACTCTGGGCACAAAGCCCCCTCCGGAACCAATGGAGATTCACATCCACTACCTCAGTCCTTGGCAGGATGAAGCACTCTGGGCACAAAGCCCCCTCCAGAACCAGTGGAGACTGTTATCCACTTGAGAGACTGTGGCTTTGCACTCCCCAGGATAAAGCAGTGGGCAAACCACCCACTGAAAAGACTTGAGAGACTGCGGCTTTGCACTCCCCAGGATAAAGCAGTGGGCAAACCACCCACTAAAAAGACTTGAGAGACTGTGGCTTTGCACTCCCCAGGATAAAGCAGTGGGCAAACCACCCACTGAAAAGACTTGAGAGACTGTGGCTTTGCACTCCCCAGGATAAAGCAGTGGGCAAACCACCCACTAAAAAGACTTGAGAGACTGTGGCTTTGCACTCCCCAGGATACTGGAGAGACTTGAGAGACTGTGAGAGACTGTGACTTTGCACTCACCAGGACACAGCAGTGGGCATGGAGCCCCCTCGTGGATCTGGGGTTGTGCACTCATCTGGCTGAGGTGCCACCCCTTCCCTTCCCCCTGAGGTGCCTGTTGTATTTCTATCTGATGCCCCTGCAGTGTTCTCTCCGTTTTGAACGGGTATCTTGTGTGGGCTTCGCCCATGCATTTTGGGCCCAGTGGTCCACCGGCTATAAATGGTGCAGTACCTGGACTTGTATTCTTGGTGTATATATTTGTTAATAGCGTATATATATATTTTTGAGTACTGGATTTCAATTGATTACAATCGTTACAATCATTTCCTTTTGTCTTTGCATTCTTCCGGGGGGTTGGGGATTGTAAATGTAATGTATCAACATGTATTTGTGTGTGTGTTGTAGTGGGTGAGGGTGGGGGTGGGTGTTTTGCGTGTTGCATGTGTGTGTCACTCTCTTTTCCCTCCCCCCTCCCCTGTGTCATAGGTGCAGTACTCACCGTGGTCTTCGCCGCCGGCGTTCGTGCTCCTGGTAGAGAAGAAGGAAGACAAAGGTAGGTAGTATATGGAGTTCTGGGTCCATGGCGTCCTGGTTCCTCGTGGGGTGTGTAGAGGTGACCGTTTTCCCTTCCAAGTCCTGTTTCCGCAGTGTTTTTGTTTGCGGTGAGTCCGCCCCGGAAAAGGTGGTGAATTGGCCTGTTGTAATACTGTGGGCGGTACATTGTCTTCCGCCTGTCTGTTGGCGGTTACCGCTGCGGTGTTTGTTTGTACCGCCGTGGCGGTCGGAGTGTTAAAGTGGCTGTCTATGTTGGCGGTTTCCGCCATGGTTGTGATTCAATTTTTTTTTCCGCCGGCCTGTTGGCGGTTTTACCGCCGCTTTAACACCGACCGCCAGGGTTGTAATGAGGGCCAAAGTGCCTTTTTGCTAATGGATTTGCAATGGTATCACAAGCTGCTATGACCCATAGCCTGTGTATGCCAGGCAGGTGTGAAGAAGAGATTTGTCTAAACTTCAGAGATGCCCAAGTCTTCTCATGTAGAGGAGGTCAGTAGTACACCCAGAGTGTAAGCACGGCTTGATGTGAGGCTTTGCGGCTGTGAATATGCAAGTGAAATTAAGAGCAACTACTTTTCCTGTTGTGACAAAGGACTCTCGTGATACTTGCAATGGTGGGCGCCATCTTAGTTCTACTTAGTATAAGTGGTGCAGAGCATTCTTTATTATACAATTGTGATACATAGTTTCTGTAGCCAGAATATTGTTGCCAGGAGTTTGGAATTCCTTGCGCTATCATCAACAGTCGTCAAGGACCTTGATCTCAGAGGATCCTGGATAAAAATTAGAGGCCAGGGACTTATACTTTGATTAGCATTTTAGTACTGGGGTCATCCTTTTAAGTATTACAAATTCTTACACTGGAGTCAGCCCTATTCACCTCTATACGTTACCGACTTAGTTTATATCACGTCAATCATGTATGGTATCAAAGTGTTGCCAGAATCAGGAAACTAAATGAATACTGCCCAGAATGAATGAAAGCATGATACTAATGAGTACATTATGCTGCAGCTGCTATGTGTAATGAGAATCATTCAGACCGTAGACCTGATTTTCAACCTGAAGGTGTTTATAGACATAAGAATGTGTATCACAGATAAAAACCTCTGACATATTATTTACCAAAGTTATTTATATCTTTCAGTTTAGGAATTCATAACGTTATCAGCAAGTAGAGTGAGTGGGTTATACAGAGTTTGCCACAAGATGGATCAGGTGTCATAGTAGAAATATTGAACTGTCATATTGACCAAACACTACATTATCTTTTATTGTAGATAGCAATGCCCTACAGTGCAGGTTGAGTCTAGTAGTAAGAACAGGTGAACATACTACCAACCAGTATAGAAGTTCTCTGCATGTTCATCAGTGGCAGGGAAATGTGGATAGTAGCATTGCTGCTGCTGGATCAAGATTGCCAGGTTAGGACAACTAATCTAGATTGCCAGGTTAGTGCAACCATGACAGATTTCCTAGCCCAGCGATGGATCCAGAAATTACTCGGTCTGAATCCCCAAACATAGTTATTATGTTACAAAAGGTTAATGTCAGAGAATGAGATTTTATAATCTGAGTTATTGCAAGTCAAAAAAGAATGAGGTCATCTATTGAAGCCAGAGAGTAAACACACGTCAGATTCCATTTCCGATAGAAAACTAAGGCATTTAGTTTTTGGAAAGTACCATACTCAGTCAGGGAGTTGAGACAACTTGTAATATCAGTAGAACCCCTTGAGATGTTTTATTGTGATGTTGAAAAACATGCCTTATTTCATGTCAGTTGTATTTCCTGTGTGAACATTGCACACCTGTCAGTGATCAAAAAAGGTAGTCTCTGTTCTATCTTATTTCCATGGGACTGCTGCCAATTGGAGTATTCCACTAGCTGAGCACAAGCTATAATTGCTTTATAAGGTTTTGGTATTCTGCAAGCAACTGCGAAAGCTGATTAATAGGAAATCACATACTCTTTTGTTAGTGAATTACTGAATTTAAAACGGGGTCATCCAGATTTAATAAGTAATTTCACAACCTGTAATCATCTGGTAACTTAGACTGGTTGACCAGAAAAAAAGATGACTACTCTCTTTTATCAAAGCTTATGAAATGAATTTAAAAAATCTATTTGCAGAAGTTGTCAATCCGCTTATCCGCTGAGCTCATAAGTTTAGTGCTATAGTTAAATCAGCATTAAGGGAGCGATGTTCAGAAAAAAATATTATTAAGACCAAGGCTTTCATTCTTAGTTGCAGTAGAAGAACACAAAAGTTTAGATGGTTCTGAGCTCATGTAGGTAGTAATGGTGAAGGGTCCTTTGTCACTGGACAAAAATGAAAGACAACATGTGCAAAGATTGCCTATGTACTGTGGTAAACCTGGACATTAATCGAATGATTTTCAGAATAAATATAGGATCTGTAAGACTCAAATACCAGTAACAACAGTTAGAAAAGTTACAGCTGGTGGAAAACTGGCTTCCTCGACAAATAAAGGGAGCTACCTGCAAATGAAGAAAATCAGACGGTTCTAAAATGGATAGTGAATATTATGCAGTCCTCGGTTGCCTATTTAGTAGTTCCCATGAAAATGTCTTTGCCCAATGTTCATGATAAAATGGTTTCAAGACAGGCCTGGCACACATTCAGGAGTTTCAGAGAAACATATGGATATTACGTTTAGGCAATCTTTCCAGATACCTGTGATGGAAAAGAATGTTCCTGAAGCTGTTAGGGCAGCAGGTGGTTCAACATTATCTTCAGGGTTTGTGAGTCTGAGCACACACCTCATTCCTATGGTAGGTTTTGGAAGTGATTATGAAACAAACTTGTTTTGATCTGATTGATGCCCCATATTTAAGGTGATAATGGATATGCCTTGGTTAGCCTCGCATAATCTTCCTACTGAATGGGCCACACAAACAATTCAAATGAGTTGGCCTTGAAAGGATTAACTGGAATAATCTCTGCTCCGGTTACAGGTTGCAGAGTTGCTCTGTTTTTTTATTGTAAGATTTTTCACAAGGTATTTAATAAGAAAACAGCAAGTGTACTGATTCCACATCAAAGTTAAGACTGGAAGATTGATTTGGAACCTAGGGCATCTATACCATGCGCTAGTGCATTTGCACTTATAGAATCAAAACCAAAGTATCTTGGGCAGAAATTAGCCAATCGGTTTATTAGACCGTGCCAGGAGTTCAAAGATTTGTGACTATATCGATTTTATATTTAGTCTGTTTGTTCAATATGTCCATAACACTGTATCAAAATTACAGACATATTTGTGTACTCTGTATTTCTGTTTTGTCAATTTGTCAGTGAGTGCTCAATGAGATGACAAGTGCAATCAAGTTTATAATTATAAAGATATATGTAGACTTACTGTATTTATACTAGATGACAGTTGAACGAGGTGAACAAACTAGGTCGGTTGGTGTTCCAAGCTTAAGATGGAACTTTCAATCAGGTTGGACGTCTTCAATGAAAAACATTTCAAAGTTCAAGTTCAAAAATTCACCATAAGAAATAGCAACAGAGACAGCCCAATATTAAAACCTAAATCATGACGAAAGCACAAGAAAGTCTCCCTTTGAGGCACTCCCATTTTTTAAAAATCATCCTTTATGAGACATAACAGCATAAAGGTAACCTTGGCCACATCAATGATTAATTTATGTGGACGGCCTAGAAAGTAAAACTGATTCTGACCAGCAAAAGATACAAAGGCTTTGGGGTCCCACTGTAAACTTCTCAGGGGCCACCTTTGCTAAAACAGGAGTCATTCCTATAGGAGAATCAGACAACAAAGGATTACTCAATGTATAACCTTCCACATGTGTAATAGATGAGGATGTTGCTGTCCCTCTGTAGTAGCAGAACTGATATGAGTGTCTTCTGAAGTACTGGGCTAAAAAAGTACTTTTACTTTGTAGCACATGAACACATTTCAAATGGACTGCCTGCTCCACCCTAGCTGCCTGCATTTCAGCTTGCAATGTGTCGATTGCCTGTGTCGGGGCCACCAACGGATTAATGATAGGATACATAATTACTTAATTGGCCTGGCAAACTCTCAGTAATTCAAATGAGTGTGACCATATTAATTTTATCTTTAGTCTATTTGTTCAATATGGCCAGAAGACAGCACCAAAATGACATGAGCAGATTTGTGTACTCTGTATTTCTATATTCCCAGTTTGCCAAATAACACTTAATGTGAGGGCAAGTGCAATGAAATCTGAAATCATATAAATATATATATATATATATATATATATATATATAAATTGTCCCCGGATAACTTCGGCGTATCGCAGCCACTTAGAATGCGGTGAGCTCGTGGTAGGGTGGCGAAACCCAAAATATTCCAGCAAACTACGGTGCCTACTCACTCAAATTTACTTGAATAGTAGACCACGAACCACGACTCATATTTCTCAGCATGCCTTTATTTTTTCAGAATGGCAGAAAACCTCTACACGTTTCGGAGCTCTGGCTCCTTGGTCACGAGTACAATCAATCCAATCCAATCCTCCTTCTCAGTTTTATTATTGCTGAAGTGCTGAGAGAATCTTTTGGATGTATGTTTTATTGTATTGTGTTGCATTGCATTGTAGCATTTGTATAACACTAATAACCTATGCCGAGCTCTGAATTACTTGCACAGAAAGCAAGCTACACCATGTAGCGTATATGGATGTGGGTGTTAGGTGTGTTTTGAGCCTATATGGGAAGTGTTTTTCATGTTGTGCATGATGACAACTGAGGTACGATGATCTCATTATGGGATGCAGCCTTGGCAGTGTGATGGGTGAGGTTATGTGGGAGGCAGATATACAAATCATAATGTAATAAGATCTAACCTGCCTAGCCACAGGGCAGTTGGATGCTGTGTGCCCATACCACAAAAAGGGGTTAATCAGAGAAGGCCAGAAATCCATACAGAAATGTGCCAAGCTGAGATGCCGTTGAATGAGTAAAAGGATACCAAAATGGCAAGAATGTGGATTGGTGAAATAAGCAGTAGCCATTAAATATTTTATTTTATGCCTTTATTTTATACTGTCTACTGCTGCACAAATACACACCAGGACGGAGGAAGGATGTGAAAGAACAATCAGAAAGGAAGCCTGAGCAGAAACTACACATATGCTTAAGAGTCTAAGATTCTATCTACTCCAACTAGGCCAATGGAAGCAACAATTTGGGATGGGGTTCGCCCCCAAACCCATCTCAGGCTCTTGAAGGCTCTCAAAGGCTGACAAGTACCAGTCGGGTGAGCCCTAGTTGGGCCGTATCTCAGATCCCGGTTAGATGGGCACCCTGCACATGCAAGGGTAAGAAACAAAGTATTTGGTAGGTCACTGCCCTGACAGCTCAAGACTGAATTGGTTTGCCTTGTGTTACTCTGCTGTCTTCATCCCTCTGTGTGGCCATTATGTTTATGAAACCCAGAGACAGGGTTGGACTGCTTGATGGGCGGGTCTGGGAGGTCAGTTTATGGGCCGGTTTTTGGCTGAGAGTGGGCCTGTTTTATAGTGTGATAGGTCGGTTTTCACAGTTGATTTCCCTGACATTAGAACAGGAAAGCAAACTTAAATCCATGCAGTCGCCCATACATTGAAAAACACTATACAATGAGTCTTTAGAAGTTCAAAACTGACTAAATTTGAAAACATGGGCCGCATTTGTAGCTTTCCAATTCACTAACGGGGGCTACTTTTATTTTGGTGCCCAGACTTATTTTGCGTCACAGTCCAATTCTGTCCAGAGACCCTTGTTCTTTCTAGTTTACATAATGAGGCTTATTCCTGACCTTCTAGAATTTCCTACCAGAACAACTTTGACTTTCATTAAGATAGTGAATTCTATTTCAGGTTCAAAAAGAAACCATGTAGTGGAAGCAGACCTAGCCGGCATCCATAATTACAACTAGGATAGCAGCATGGCACCGATATGGTAGTTCTCAATTCACTCAGTCTTAGTTCAGCTCTTCTCTGACCTATGAGCCTTTGCCTCATCCCAAAGTTGAACTTCCATTAACAGAGGCTGCAAATGCCTGATATCCTGCTGTTTCAGAGAAATGTAATCACTGGACAGGTGTGCACACTGGCATATTTTTCCCAGATATTTCCACCAGCAGAGCTGAATTACACCATTACAGTCAAAGGACATTGAGCAAATAAGAAATCTTTTGAAGAATGAATACATTATTAACATGGATATTGTTCTTTTACTGAGTATGACTTCGTGATTAATTATAAACCTGGCCCCAGCAACCGAAGTGCAGATGCCTTATCTGTAAAGAATTAATCTGAAAATGAGAAAAAACATTGTTAGTAAACCTCCATTGATTTTGCAAGTAGAATTGGGCTACATGTCTCTAAGAATTCTGGGCATCTTGTAATTACTGAAACAAAAGAAGCAGCCAAAAGGTCCTTTTGGGGGTCCAGATTACCCACAAATGTCAAAAAGTGGATCTTTGCTGTATTCAGTGGCCTTTTAAGACTAATACCTGTTGCTGCCAGACCATTCCACACTATATCCATAGACTTTATTGTTGAATTCCCCTGAGGTAAAAATTGTACTGTTATATTTGTGATTGTTGATCTTTTGACTGAAATTGACATTTTATTTATTACCTGGGTTGGCTATGTCCAAAAGGCTAGCACAGTGTTTTGCACATAATGTTATTATATGGTACACATCATGTTTTGGAAACAGAGAGAGAGAGGTCTGCAATAATTTTTATAATTTTGGTCTGCATTGTCTAAGGAATTGTATATGTCCTCCATCGAATATCCTCAACAGATAGAACAATTGAATCAGTTTGTTGAACACTACCTGAGGTATCAAATGTTACTTCAAGAAGAGGATTGGAGACATATGTTATATTTATCAGAATTAGCCTATAATAATGCTGACCACTCTGCTATAAGTATGTCACATTTTTTCAGTGTGTATGGATATCAACCTAGAGTACAGCCATTAGATCCCTATTACTTTGCATCAGTTCCTTCAGTACAAGAAAATGTAATTGAGCTTCAGAGATTCCAGATGTCTGCACAAGAGTCTCTAGAGGAAGCCAAGGCTACTTATAGTCTGATAAAAAGAGAATTGCCGTGGCATACTGCAGGTGAAAATTCTGGTTATTCACAGCGAATTTGCATTTGGAAAAAAGCGTCCAAATTTTGTGGTCCATTCACCACTGAGGAAATTGTGAATACTGTAACTGTGCAGTTAAGCATTACTGCCACCAATCAAGATTTATCCTGTACTTCATTTATATTTAGTAAAACCTTGTCCCGCAAAGGCATATCCTGCCTCAAATTCTGCTTCTATTTAGATGAAGGCTGAGAATGAATATGAAGTACATACCAACTTAGATGCACATATTATTAGACGTCAATTGCAATATTTATTGGATTGGAAGGGATACAGTTCTGAGGAGTGATTTTAGGAGACGGCCTTTAGATACTTGCTCTATGTTTATTAAGAAAATTCTATAGATATCATCCAGATAAGCCTGGTACCATGCACAAGGATGTCAGACCTTGAAGAGGTATACTGTCAAGATCCATGGCCACGGTCACCTGTGAATGCTGAACATGCACAGAGACATGCTCCTCCAAACTTCAGTGGTGCTCAAGTCTTCCACTGCAGAGGAAGTCACCCAAACTGTAGACACAGTTTGGCTTCAGGTTTCAAGCCTGTGATACCTGCACTACACAAAATATAAAAGTGGAATCAGGGTTCCACAGGACTATCTTTAATCCAACTGAGTTTAAGATTTGCGTGGTTCTGAGCATACCTTGTCAGGAAATTGTAACACTTTACTGCTGGAGTGGGAATCTTATGACATAACATTGGAGTTCATTGTGCTTTCATCAGGATTTGTCAAGGACCTTGTTCTCTGAGGGGTATTCTGGATAAACATTAGAATTTGAGGATTCATATTTTGATAAGCAATTTAGTACTTCAGGCATCCTTTAAACGATTACAAGCTCTATACGTACACCAGAATCATCTTTTCCAGGATAACAAATTCTATTGCACCTATTCATGAGAAGAGCTTGTGAATCCTTTATATTGTACAGATTTTATTTATGTCAAATAAATCATGAAAGGCATTAAGCTATTTCCAATAGCTGGGAATTAAATGAATATTGATGGGAGTGCAAGCACAATACTAATGACTATTTATTATTATTTACAGCTGATTAACTGTGCATTGAGAATCATTCAGATCACAGACTTGATTTCTAACTCGCAGAAGGTAGTTATAGGTCTAATAACAGGTATTATAGTTCAGGTTATTACATGCAATATTTAAAAAGGTTACTTACATATTTCAGCTCATCAATATATCATAAAGTTATCAGCAACCACAATTAATAGGCTATACATTGATTTCCACAGTATATAAAATGTCACAGTGGAAACAGTGAACTGTAATATCACTGACTAATTACTAAAATAATTGTTTCTTGTTGTGGATATCAACACCTCTGCTGTGCAGGTTATGTACAAAAGTAAAAACAGGTTAGGTAAAGAAATGCAGAGTATCTGTTTCTCCCTCTATCTCCAGTCCCATTCCCCTTCCCCCCACGCCTACTGTTTACCAGCATATTCTTTGCAAGGTTGTTAGTAGATTCCGGTAAGTGTAGGTACTTGCATCACTCCTGTTGAATGTAGATTGCCAAGTTAGTGCAACCATGGCACAAGCTAACATTGTGCCGTCTGTTTATTTCACATTTTGCAGTGCCTTCAAGCATTGAAAATTCCCTTTCCTTTGAAGCCGAGCCATTTGTAAATTTGCAAATGTCTTTGTGCATCAGGTCCGGACCTTCTTAATCCCACTCTTGTTTTCACGTGCAGGAACTGTATGGAGGTCATAGTTGTAGTGATGGGAGCGTTTCTGTAAAATCTAATTAGTAGATAGACAGCTGTGGTCTGACTATGGTGCACACTCTTAGATGGAACTTAAGTATACCAAGATAAGTCCAATTGAAATAAACGAATGGGCAGGATGAGAGTTATTGCTGCTTGGACCAGTAAGTGCAAATCTAGAAGCAGGGCTGTTATCATCAGAATTTTAAATGAAGTAAATAAAAGTAAAAGATGTTGCACAAGACTTGATCGGGTTTCATGGAGTATGGTCCTATAAAAGAAGTCCAGCCATTGGAGTACTTTCTGATTAGCACAAATTTGGTCTTACCAAGATAGAATTTCAGTTTTGAAAAATGAGAGATGTTGCCATTCATAAATACTGAGATTCAATATAAGACAATTAGGCCTTCATTACAAGTTGGGCAGAGCGTTATCCCTGGGGTATGCTGCCATGCCCAGTTACGTGCTTTCCCTGGTGCAGGATCACACTTGGTGAAACGAAAAACTGTACTGTTGACATTTTCGGCCTGCTAAAAGTAGGGTGAAAATATCCCTGGAAAAGCCCCAGAATCAGGAATCACATGTGATAAAGAACTCAGTATTTCTAGGTCCCCTGATTTGTTCACTATTAGTGGCCAAACATTAGTGATGCTTGTAACTTGGGAGATGCCGGCAAAAATCTTTAACTTCAGGTTTAGTATGCAACCCTCTAGTTAAGGGCCATCTAATAATGAGGCTCTTCATGTCTCAACCATAGGCCCTCATTATGAATCTGGCAGTCCATGGACCACCAGACTCACTGTGGTGGTCCATGGACTGCCTCGTCTGATTCGCTCACAGCTTAGCACATCACCCTGTTGTTGGTGTGGCTGAGGGTGTTGTTGTTGCCTGCCGGCAGTGGGAGAGAGGGAGATGGGAAGGGACGGAAGGTGGTTAATGCGGTGCTGAAAACGGCACATGCAGCAATATAAAACATTTTCAAGCAGTTTCATTCTAAGTCACTGGATCCAAGTGCGAGGTGTGCAGCTGCTTGCATGTCCTCAATGCAGACAGTTTCCTGCGCTCTTCTGAAGATTAGCGCCCCAGGTCTGGGCCCAGTTTGCCCATGCAGCAAGCTGGCCCTGATCTCAGTGCACTGTCTGCTACTCACATCAGCAGCATCCTCTGTGGCAGGGAGGTTTTAGCTCACTTGCTGTACACGGAATATCTGACACTTACATGGTAATTATAAGGAAACATGGAATGAGCCATCACACTTTGAGGATGGCCAGAATGTTTTTGTAGTGCATTAGTATAAAATGTTTGAAGATCCATGTGCTAAGGGATTCTCTGTAAAGATAATCTTTCCAACACGATCGGACTGGCTCACCCAATTGCCTGCCTACTCAGTTTGTGTACGCAGGACTACTGTGCAGATCATATTGTGTTTGACACATCGAACATATGAATTGAGTTAGTGTTTTGGAAGTTATAGTCTCCAACATCTGTAAATAGTCTTTTGTGTTAATTGCTTCATTGGAGATTAGGCAGTGGTCTTCAAAGTGCAGTTTCAAGCCCACCTTGGAGAGGTCTCTGGCAAGATTTAGGATCGAGCCTACATTAGGCCATTCACCTATTCCTGCTAAATTCATCTACGTGATCATGTTTTGAAGGTTAAATAGGTTATTGCGACTGCGAGTATATAAGATTTCTTAAGAGGGAGTTATCCAGGGCAGCATACAAATGTTTGCATTGCTAGCATTGTAGGACATTTGACCTATTCAATTTGAGAAATTAAAAAGGCACCACATCATACTAACATTGCCTATGCCCCTCCTGAACTGTCTGAGATCATTTGCGAAGGTCTCTCATAACAAGTGAAATGTGATACACCGATTGTTAAAAAAAAAAGTTTCTTTTTATGGATGGGAACGGTCGTGCAACTCTACCTCCTGTATAGATAAAGTGGGGCTTAGTGTCAAAAGAGTAAAGATCACTGTGGTAGTACGACTGGTTACATGGAAGAAGCTGCTTATAAATAGGATTATTAAAGTAACATTTCATATAATGGGACTGTAGGAAATTACCATCTTCTGTGTGGTGTACCCCCAGATGGTTGCCCTATCTGTTTTTGCTGGCTGTAGAACTCTGTGCAGTTTACCCTTTCTAACCAGTACTAAAGTGTCTGTGCTCTTTCTTAAAACATGGTTCAATTGGCATACTCCTAATTGGCATTGTTAATTTACCTACAAATCCTAGTACAATACAAAGAGAACTCAGGGCCTGTAAGTTAAATGCCACTAGCGAAATGCAGCAACTATTCTACAATACACTACAGTGGCAGTGTAAACTCCTGACTGGAGTAGTTTAAAACTGCAATTCAAAATGTCAAAATGACCCCTCTGGAGAAGTTGAAACCTTCTTTTTAAACATTGTCACTTTTAAGTAGAAAATGTAGAATGTTCATGTTAAACATGCCCCTAGAGTGGGTCGTGGCTTGACTGTCGAACATGGTGACTGCAGATTAGTGAAGCTCCAGTACCTCACTTTGCTCTACTATCTCCTCCGTGGAGCAGAGGACCTTGAATTCTGGTGCGGACCCCCCAGGGGCCTGGAGTGCATGACGGTGCTTGATGAAGGCTGGTATGCACCTGCACGAATGGTGTCTACTGAAGATCCCGGCTGCTGGGGCCTGCGCTCAGTTACATCGCTGGACTTTGCTGCCTCCTCCCATACTTGCCCCACAGAGAATGATTGAACCCCCGGCGCCTGGCACTCAGCCCAAGAGGTGCGGCTCGCCACCCTCCCTGGTAACACCGGAGCTTTGAGCTGTGTGTCACCCCATGCAGTGGGATTCCCGGTCCCTGGCCTGACCATGGCCTCATCAGTTCTGTGTTTCCCACTCCATGGAGAAGCAGCACCGAGCCTGTCTTAAAGCCATGGCCAGGGCTGCCACTCGGGCCACCCTGCAACTCGGGCCACTACGGCCTGGCCCTTGTATTGCACACATCTTCAGATTGATGCTGGCAAAACTAGGAGGGCACTTCTGGAGGTACTTTGGGCTCTGCCAGGAGGGCCTAGGCTGGATGTCAGCTATTGCTGCTGGGATTGGCGCCAGGGTGGTAGAGGACCACGCAGACACTTATTTAATCTTCTCATCACTGACATCTGGGGCCCCCTTGGTGGGAACCATGGGGAAGCCCCCGCTGATCTTGCTATCCTTTCCCCTTCACAGCCCTACACCAAGAACTTGAGTTGCCTTACAGACCCACTTCCCTGATGTGACTGCCTCGACCTTAAGGCTGCTTGTGCCCCCACACTGACCAATAGACAATCAGTCAGATCTGAGCATGGCAGGCTTTTTGGCAGTCTGACATTTGTAGGTTCTAGCCCCTCACCTGTGGATTACTTGCTGGTTTTGGCTCCCCGTCCCTCAGCCGGATAACCAGTCATAGGACACTCACAGACCTCCTATGGATAAACTTTCCATGGCCCAGCCCAGCTCAGCTCATACAGACTCAAGAGTCTCATGGCATGCCTGGTCAAAACGAGCCGGGTTCAGAGACTCCCAAGGATAAATTTGACCTTATTTTGGCGGTGATAGGTCGACTCTTGCGCAGCCTTTGAGGCCAAATTTTATTCCTTGAATAATAACTTTGCTATACTTCGTGAGAATCAGCATAAATTGTGAGAGAGGATCAATGAAATTCAATGTCATTGAACTCTGTCCTTGCTCTGAAGATTTGCCCAAACATCTGCAGTCAATTCTGGAGTGCTTGCGTATTTCAGAAAACAGGTGGGAGGATACAGAGAGCTTCTTGCGCCACAATAACAATCTCATTGTTGGTCTGCCCTAGAGGATAGAGGATGACAATCCTACAGTCTTCCTGGAGAATTGGCAGATTGAGCAAGCGCATAGGGTAACAGAGTGGTACCTGCTCCCAGGGCACTGCCTAGGCCCACAGTGGCAAGAATCTTTCGCTACTGTGACTGTGATGCTATATTGGTGGCTGCCCCTGGAAGAGACTCAATCAAACGGGACAATACCAGAGTAATGTTCTTCCCGGATTACACTTTGGCAGTCCAACATCAAACGACATCATTCATTTAGGTCAAGAAGAAACTACGAGACATAGGCTTTGAATATGCTCTTCAGTTTCCACCGAAACTCTGGATTTCAGACATCCAACAATCATACTTTTTTACACAGCCAGAAGCGAAATGGGATTGAGCAGAAACTTTGGACAATGATCCCAGCGGTCTGTCCACCTGTCCTTCAGTCTCTGCTCCTCAAGTGGTCCAGGTCTTAGTCACAGTCTACTCTAGATGGTACGTCTCAGTGAATTGAAGCAGCATAGTCCCACTTGGGCAACAAACCTGGAGAGAGCATCATGAAGCCTTGGCAGTTGCGGCTTCTTTACATCATCTCTAAGCTACACCTCACTTTTTTCCCATGATTCCAATGCCTGTGGCAAGGACCTGATATCCGATGAACAGGGATCTGGTTTTTCCTCCTCAATCTGATGATGATGTCCTTTGAACTTGGATTATGTTCTTTGCAGCATTGTATATTTTCACTCTTTGCAAATTATTGTGGGGAGTGGCGTGGGTCTTCATGAAATGCAGGATAATACTGAATGCTTAAACTGACTTTGTTGTGATTCCTTCACTTGGATGAAGAACATCGTCACTGTGGCCTAATGTCCACAGGGTTCTAGTAGGGTTAGTTCTGTTTTGCTTACCCTACTCCTTGTGTCACCCCTGTATATCAGCGGGCTGCTGGGACTCTCTCTTTGTGGCAGTTACACATCGTACTCCACTGCTTAGTCCTTTCTTGTTTAGGGAACCAAACCAATGTTGTTTAGTTAAGCCCCTCTTTTTTAGACAGATAAGTTGGGGATCTGACCAGTAACAGCTTTATGTTCACACACTGTTTCTTTGTAAAGTTTGTTCAAACACACCACAATGCCAAGCTTACTCTTTCCTATGGTGTCATTTTCAGTTGCCTCTCATCCACCACCTTCTTTAGCTATCCTTTCGTCACTGACTGCTTAGTTCGCTGTCTCCTGTAATCTAATAACATGGAATGTCAGGGGTATGAACTTGTTGCAAAAGTGTTACAAAGTACATGCAGCTCTGGCTAATTGGAAAGCTCAGATGCCTTTCTTGTAGGAAATGCACCTAATGGAGGTCTCCAAACTGCAATTGACATGGAGAGGCCAAGTGAGGGCACCGGCTTTTCAGTGTACACTAGTTGGGGGGCTTGTGTTGTGGATCAGGGCAGGTGTTCTTTTTCAGATGGGGAAAAGGCGGGCTGAAGTCACTGGCCATTTCACACTAGTGAAAGGTTGCCTTGATGGTAAACCTCTGAACCTTGGGGTTGTGTATGCCCCACATATTGACCTGCCTTTCCGGACCTTTATTTCGACTTTTCTTATAGATCGGTCAAATGTCCCTTGGATTACTTGGGGCGATCTGTTTAAAAATATATATTTTATTGCGTTTTCAAAGAAAGATAACACAAAGTAAGAGACAACAGCCGACGCATCCGACAAAAGGGCCAAAGGTCAAGGTATAAAAACACCTCTAGCTTTAGAATCCAATGAACAGGCTCATCGTGCCCAGTAGTTTTAACATCAACGATACCTTACCAATACAAACAAAATGTAAACAAGCAAGAGGCAAAGAGCATCAGGAAACAAAGAGCTGAGAGAGGATGACCAGAGAACAGAGAAAGAAAAGCAAGAAGATAGAAGTCCTCGCATCTAGCAAAACCAGACTAAGCAAGCCGAGCCGTAGCAAAAAGGGGGGAAAAAGGAAGGTGGGGGGCACCAAAACGGGCTTCACCAAACACCAGATGCCTCCACATCATTCAGTTTCCCATGGTTTAGGAAGGTCCGCAGAGGGGACCACACATCTCTCGGTCTGAAAGCCTGGCGGCATCAGCTCTCAGAAAGCTGCTAATTGCTTCTGGCAGTACACAGCATCTTGCAGCCAATCCTGGCAACGAGGTGCCCACTTTCTACCCCAGCACATCGCCACTCTGCGCTTCGCCAGCACCAAAAGCAGCCCCACCAATCTCCTGTTATGAGAGATCTCCCTAGAATAGCCTAAAAGAGCAAATGTCAGAGATCTCGTTAATCGGAGCCCAACAATGTCATCCAGCGCATTCAGCACGTCCATCCAGAATCCCACCAATGCACCACAACCCCACGCCAAGTGCAGGAAATCTGCTCCCCTCGCCGCACACCTATTGCAGTGGTCCTCAGACCGAACACCCATCCTCTTGAGGCTGTGTGGCGTGTAATACAAGCGGTGCAGAAATTGAAAATGCAATAAGCGCAACCTGTAATTAGGGGAGAGTTCCCCCATATGCACACAGCAATATCTCCAGACGTCATCCGTCAGGGTCTCCGCCACATCCAGTTCCAACTGCGCTCTTGCCTTAGATGATGCCACAGGCGTTGACGCCTGCATACACACATACAAGCTGGTAATAAGACCGCGGGTAGATGAGGACTTATACAATAACTCCAAAACACGACTCGCCGGAGGTGCCGCAGGGAAAGTAGCGTGCCTGGATCGCAGGGAGGGATGCCCTGACCTGAAGGTAAGTGAGCAGGTACTGCATGGTATCACACGACATGCGTAGTGTACCTTCGCAAGAAATAAATGAGTTCTCAGGATACCAGGAGCCCAGAGTCATCAGCTGCCTACTCCGACAGGCACCCTTCTAACCGGCCGCCACCCAGCTCACACAGGTGCACCATGTCACTCACTGGCACCGAGGGCGCAAACCGCACCTCGTCTTCAGCTCGCCATAGGAGCACCCGCCAGCCCAAACCAAGGAGATAAGTAAAGACCTAAGCCTCCTCCGGAAGCTAGAAGTGAGAACAAGAGGGATGTTAGTAAATAGATAGAGAAATTTGGGAAGGACCACTATCTTCGCAATGGCTATCCAGCCAATCAGTGAAAGCGGTAAAGAGCGCCATGCCCCTACTCTGTCTTCCACCCATCCAATGGCCCTACCGTAATTGGCTGACCATAATTAATCTAATTCTCTGCTCCCCCAAATGGCCAGATATCGGACCGGACCATCGGCACAGCTCAGAGGATATCGCGAACCATACTGCACCGTTACAGCCGACAAGGGCAAAACCACAGACTTAGACCAGTTGATAGTAATCCCAGAAATCCAACCGAAAAGTGCGATCTCATCTAGAAGTATATCAAGGTGGGCCCGCGGGTCCCGTACATACAGAGCGACATCATCAGCGTTCATAGAAACCAAGACTGGGCGTTGTCTAAACGCCAGACCTCTATGATTATGGTGCTGTCTCAGCTGTGAGGCTAGCGGCTCCATTGCAACTGCAAAGAGCAGGGGCAAGAGGGGGCAGCCCTGTCGGGTACCCCTAGAGATCAGGAAAGGATCTGACATTGTCCCGTTAATTTGCAGCCGCGCCACCGGAGCCGAGTATAATAGACAAATCAATTGGATAAATCTGAGGCTCAAACCCACCCGTGCCAATATGCCAAACAAATATGGCCATTCCAGGGAGTTAAACGCCTTAGTAGCATCCAAAAAAACTGCAGCAACTCGGTCCTCCGGGACACCATCGGCATTATCGCAAAGAAGGTGCGAAGATTTTACTAGGGGTCGATTTTAATTGTCTTTGACACCTGTACAGATACGTCTAGCCTGCTACTGAATACGTCTCATTTCTGATAATGCTTGGCTCACTAGAATCTGGGCGACACATGGCACATTCAGCTAAATCCCTGCCACCCAGGACTATTTCTTACAGCCCTTTCATGTCTAACAGGAACCTGGGTGCTTGCTAAGGTAGATCCTGCTATCTCCTTGCTGAGCTTCTTGATGAGCACGTACGGGACAGCTGCATCTATGGAAAACCACTGGACTATCAACACTTGGGGATTTATTTGTCAGTGGAGAGTGTCTGGATTTCTTGGTGCTTATGGCAGATTCCTCCAGGACAGGTTCTCACTTCAGAGTATATTAGGAAGTAGCTAAGCACTTTAGTTCAAGTCCACCACCATGTACCAACCTCGCACAAGGACTAACAGATGTTCTACACAGCAGGGATGGGCAGCCAATTTATTAAATGGCTTTACAGTGCCTTTCTGTAGAAGGGGAACCAATCCATGGTTTCTCTCAGGATTATGTGGAAAAACAGACCTGGCTAGGCTGTTACACAATACTGACTGGGCTACGATACTGGCATATCCCCACTAAATGTTGTGTAGCACCTGTTTTCAGTACATTTAATGCAATATTTTGAACAAGGCCTACCTTCCATCTGCCCAAATTAATAAATTATACCTGTGAGTCGATGCTACACATCCTTACTGTTGAACTCTTGAATGCTGACCTGCTCCATATGCTCTTGTCTCCTGCCCTTCGCTCCACTCATACTGGCTGGGACTTATTGTGTTGCTGTCAACCACAACTGTCCACATGCTTAAAATTTTACCTCATGTGGTGTTGCTGAAAAAGCTCAATTCCACTGTCTACTGCAACCTGGACTAAAATCTCACTCTCTTGGTTTCAATCTGAGAATACCCTGTTAAACAGGAGACAGCAAGATGACCTGAGAAAATACTTCATTGCACAGGCATGGGATACACTGGCAGAGGAATTTAAGGCATATATTAAAGACAATATTCGCCCACCATAATTTTAACTCCTGACATACATATCCTTAACTTTAGTTTGCTACTTGGTTTTGCTCAGTTTCTGGAATTTCACTGCCTAATGGTACACAGGCACCTAATTTCGATGCATTAGAACAACTTCTTTTTACTGTTCATTTTGATCACTGTAGGACATTTTAGATTGATTGGATGTGTCATCACTGGAGGCTATCAGTGGCAGGATGAGGGTGGGATAGGGTTTGTTGTTTAGGTTTAGTTTTTTCTTTCTTTATTCAAATCCAAGTGATAGCACATGTTAACAGGAAAATGAAAACTGTATGGTTGGTGTCTCTGGAATATCCCTATGCTGATGCTAATTGCTGTAATCACTGGTTGAATTTTACAGCTGAATGATTGGCTATTGACATGTTGTATAAATCCTGTCACTGTACACATGTATTTAAAGTGACTAGCACCTAAAAGCTATTTTCAGCATAGCAAGGCTGGCTGTTCTTTAGAGAAACACTTAGAAGCACTATTACAATGTATTACTGTTATTATTGGTTGGGTAACAGCTAGAAATGCCATTCTTGAACTCTTTGTGATATTTAGTAAAAGCCCAAATCACTGGTGAAGTTGGGTTTTTAATAACTATTAAGAAAAAGATACCTTTAGAAAGTTACCCTTTCCCTGCCTAAAGGCTCTGTAGGCTAATTTGCATTAACCTCCCTCTGAAGCTCTGTGAGTGCTCAAGCCCTGAATGAGGTGTAAAAACCACTCCCATAGCAGAGACAAAGGCCTGGGTATGGGAAGGTGTTCCTGTTTCTCTGACAGGTGAGCATTTGGGTGGTGCCCAGAAACATAATTAACATCAAAGAGGCCTCCCCTTTCACAAGCAACATCAGATGACATCATGAAAGGCTCCTTTGTTTCCTCAGTAAGACAGGCTCCAATCCCAGTGGGGTGAGAGCTGCTTCAGAACTGGTTTGAAGTGACAACAAAGCAAGTTTGATAATTGGCCACATCTCTGGGGTAGGCCTACAAGCTCTGCACAAGGGAAGACGGGTTTCACCATACTGGATTTAGGCAAAGAGGGTTACTGTGGGATTGTTTCCAGTAGAGCACTCAGGAAATGCTGGAGAAGGGTTAGAGTAACCCCTCGGAAATTTTACCCCATTGGCTAGAGAGGAGCCAGGAGTCACCCCCACCCACAAGCTGCTGTCGGGCATAAATATGGTAACCTCAGTATCCTCCTCAGAACACTACTGGACCCGGGGAAGACTAGAACAGACCAGAAGAGGACTGAACCCGCTGTTTGAGACCTGAGAAGATGCCTGAAGAACTGGACTTGCTTTCCCCTATACCCAGGATAAATAAGTGGACTTCAAATGTCATAAGGCTGACCTTCTGTTCAAGCACCAGGGACACAACAAGCAACAATAGGCCTTTTCTGTAACTACCCAGCTAATCAGTCTAAATTGGCTCTGCTGGACCCTGTTGTTGGCTTCTGCTAGAGTGAGTCCTGGCCCCCAAATGTTGTTCCTGAGGTCCTGAACCCCTTGGCTGTGCCTTGCTGGACCTCTCCTACCACCCCTGAAAACCTGGGACTTAGAAATGTTTTGGATCTGAAGACCTTCGGAAGACTGGGAGAAACCTGCTAAGCTGATCCGACCAGGTGCGTTGTTGTTGAGTTAGGGATTCAGGTTTCTCCTGCTCTGAGTTTTTCTGCAGTAGCAAATCTTATTCATTGAGACCTCACAGAGAAGCTGGAGCTCTCTTCATCTTCAGCCTGCAGCCCTGCCCGCTGGTAGAATAAGAGCTCCAAAAAAGTGGCTAAGCATGTTAGTTAGTAAATACTTTATTTCGGCTATAAAGCCATAAAAGTGCAGATCATAATAAATAAATAAAATACATTAAAATCTTGTTCACACTAAGATCAATTAGAATTTGTACAATTTGCCATGTCGAATATTTGCAACAGTCAACCCACAATAAATTCAACAATCACTTGGAATACTACAGCAAAGTTGTACATAGATTGTGTCTTTTTGGGCCTGCATAATTACTGGGTCTTTTGAATACTAGTTCACAGTCTCAATTCAATATCAGTGCAAATAACAAGAAACTGCAAATCATGTACATACTATGTAAAAAATTATTTAAAATTCATACAATTTATCATGTCGAATATTTACATCAGGCAACCCACAATGAATTCAACAATCACATAAAATGCTATACCAGAGTCAAAAACAGATTGTATCTGTTTGTGTCCACTTAGTAACTGGATCTTTTATGTACTAATTCTCAGTCTCAGTCTCCAAGCCCAGTGCCAACAGCGAGAAACTGTTTCTTGGGTTTCACTTTTTAAGATTCGTAACATTATCTTCTATTGTCCCACACCCATTAATTTATATAGTGGAATTATATTTTTTTTTCCACAAATGGACGTATTGTGGACAAAATAAGAAAATGAGCCTCAGATTCGTTAAGCACTAAGCAATGTGGACAGGAAGGTTAGTAGCTGAATTTTTTTCCCCAACTTGCAGTGAAGGACTTTATGGAGAGAACCCCACATCTGAACAAAATATATAGTCACTTTCCTTGGAGGGGAGTAATTCTGTCAACAAATGGTTAAAATCTGGGAATACACTTAAGTAACAAATATTGCGCAGTTATACTCCCATTTTTCTGATCAACCCAGGCTCTCAACACAATGTGATCCCAATATTCTTTTTTCAATTTCTGCACAGTGTCTTACCCCATTGACCAAGGCCTGCTCCACAATTCCCTCATTTTTAACATATACATTAATTGTTTTACATGTTTTAGCTAGGGTATGCGTACTTGTGAGTCTGGGGATACCAATTCAACCAGCGATTTCCTATCTGGGGAGGATTCTGCAGATGGCCCCAATTTTACCCAATACACAAGGGGTTTCAAAGCAGTCAAATGGTGACTCCTATTAAGTGACAGGTCATAAATTTGTGGTAGAAGGGGTACACTTGTTGGGATATCAAGCAAAGCCCTGACAAACTTATCTTCTGTCTGTGACAATGTGATTACGTTTGCATAGCCCCAAGTCTCAGACCCATATGTGGCTGCTGGCACAGCAGCGGCCCCATAAACGTTCAGAACCAGCGAGACCGAGCCCTCCCCCACCCCCGGTAGCTTTATATCTTCTCCGTATAGCCATTATCCTCTGAAATAGGATAGACTTACTTTTGTCTAGTTGAGGTCCCCAGTGCATGTTATCCACAAGCCTTACCCCCAGGTAGTCAACATTTTTGGCTTGTTCAAGTGGGGCTCCACAAATTCTCGGCTTCTTTCTGGAGGATTGATGTGGGTTGATGGTCATAAACTTGAACTTTGACAGATTTAATTCAAAACGTCTTTCATGGCAGAAAGCAGCAAAGGTATCCATCCCACATTATAGTTCCATAGGGGATCTTGATATTAAAAGCATATCATATGCAAACATAAGGAGTGGAACAGATACCCCAGCACTTTTAGGAGCATAGTGCCTACATTGTAATAGTCTTTTTACTGTGCCATTTATGTACAGGCTAAACAAAGTTGGTGCAAGGATGCACCCTTGCCTAACGCCTCACCTAATGGGGATATTAGATGTAAGGTCCCCTCTGCTCCAGCTGACATTTTGCGTATCTATCTTGGTGCAATATTCTCAGGATCCACAAGAGATCACCAGGAATTCCATATGGTTCTAAAAACTCCCATAAGGTGTCTCTTGGTACTAGATAAAATGCTGCTTGTAAGTCTATAAATGTGACACACAGGTGGTCCTGCCTCAAAGATACATATTTCCAGCGTATAGTCATGAAACGAAAAACCTGGTCAAGGGTACTCATTTAGGCCCTAAAGCCTGCCTGTTCCTCTGCAAGGATCAAGTTGTTATCAAGGCAAGATTGGAGTCTAGCCAGGACCTGCCTACAGAAGATCTTTTGGCTTGTGTCAATTAGACTTATGGGCCTATAATTGGCCGGCTCGTCTTATTTCCCTTTTTATACAATGGGATTATGACCGCCCCTTGCCACGAGGAAGGAATACCCTCATCCCTCAAGATAGCATTACTGAGGGAGTTGAGATAAGGTATCCTTATGTCTGGTTGGGAAAGATACATATCACACGAGGGGTCTTTTCCCTTTTCATTTGTTTTAAGGTGATAACTGTTTCATTTAGGGTAAACACCATTGCCTCCCTCTCTCTGCCACCCAGTAGGTACACTTCACATGTAGGGACACTATAATCACTTGCTAAAACCCAGTAATGTTTCCATGGCCTACTCTTTATATTGCTCCACTCTGCATAAAGGCCCTCAAAGTGGGTCATCCATTTCTCAGGAAGAATTACTAGCTTTAAATGGCTATCCGCCGTATGCGTTCCATCAGAGATACCTTTCCAGAAGGTTTTCATATAAACCTTGTGTGTAAGGGCTTCTGCTAAATCATTCCACTAAGTAATTTCCCATTGTTTCTTTGCCTCTGTCAGGGTAGGTTTGTAAGCTTTCCTGTTTCCTGTCTATTACAATCTGAGCTTGGAAGCCTGACTTAACGGCTTACAAGAGACTATTCTGGTAAACCACCTAAGGGGCAATTTGGGACAAATACCTCTCTTTACTGTCTTTATAAATAGTTTGCTTATATCTCTCATCAGTTGAGTATGCAGGTCCGAGAGATTTATGCTGTCTTTATTTCCATACACTAGTGGAGAAAGCTTTACATGAAAGAGAGAATAAATTTGGGTAAGGATCATACTATTATTCATAACAGCTGGCCATTTTAAATTCCTCCTATTCAGAGTAACCTGGATTATATCAACATTGCTGGTTGATTTCAAGTTTGTGCATTTGAAAACATAAAAATCCAACATGATCGTTAATACGTGATGGTCACTATCTACTCTAGCAATAATCTCCATATCCAATAAAAAGGGCCACAAGTTACTATCCAAGAAGATATAAACTATATGAGTTGTTATTGCACCTCTTTTGAAGGTTGGGCGTGGGGTGCAGTCAGATCTTGTATTTCCATTGACTATTTCCATACCATGTGCCATACGTAGGTCCATTAATTGTATAGCAACATTGAATGACTTTTGCCGGGTAACATCTAGGAGCCACAGTCTAGAAAATGACTCAGCAGACTCAGAATTGCCCATCTTCGGGGCTATTTGTGTATCACATATATTTTTACAGTTCCCTTGTGTAGTTTACCAAGCATGTCAGAAAGTTGGTCAACCGTGGTAGAAAAGCAGCTTGATGGAACAGATCTTACATATATGTTCATTATGCCCACATACTTAAAACCTTGCTTGGTGGATATACATATTTCTATACCTAAGAGATCACTGCTCTCTGAATGAACAACTTTTACTGAGAGGGAAAGGTCCAGCCTATTCAGATGAAGAGGCCCTCCCGTGGGCGAGGAGATGGCATTTTTGGTAAACGTCATAAAGCCAGGCCTATGGACTTGATCAGTAGCCCATGTCTCCTGTAGGAGTTTTATATGATGTGAATCTATGAAGTTTCCCCAATCGGGATCTGCAAGCTTAGCCTTTATCCCAGCAACATTCCAGGACAGTAGTCTTAATCAATCAGCATCTACCATGGGCATTCCCTTATCATCAGCAGCTTTATCTTTGATCTGGTTCTCCAAGTACAATTTATTAGGTTGATCTGCTTGAAAATTTGGGTTAACCTCTGGGGGAATTTCACCCTGGCATATGGTCTTCACGCTTACCATTCTTCCCCACTCTCTTCCCAAGATTTCCCTGTGGGCAGGCCCTACATTACTTGTAATTAGGTCTTGTCAATCAACTTCCTGTTGTACATCAACTTCCTGTTGTCCATCAATCCAGCCTTGTGCAAGATTGGTGGCATCTAGGGGCCTAATTTCATTTAAGTCACTATGGGCCTGATTCTAACTTTGGAGGACGGTGTTAAACCGTCCCAAAAGTGGCGGATATACCACCTACCGTATTACGAGTCCATTATATCCTATGGAACTCGTAATACGGTAGGTGGTATATCCGCCACTTTTGGGACGGTTTAACACCGTCCTCCAAAGTTAGAATCAGGCCCTATGTTTGAGTCTTATTTGTGAAATGTTTGGTGTCCGGAATCTCAGTTCAAGGGCTATTTGTCCCTCCACCAAAAACTGTAACTTTAGTTTTATCCCTATTGTGTCATGGGAACTATGTGTATTGTTAAGGCACCTTACATACAGAATGTCTTCTATGATAACAGACCTGCAGCCTCTAGAATGTCTTATCCAGTGGATCACTTTATTGGTAAGTGATCCTTGTGATTCCCTCCCTCCCGGTGGCAATTTGGGAACATTAATCATATGAATATCATATTGATCTTTAAGTCCATTATTCTTCCCCAGTCCTCTGCTAACTATGTGGATATTTCCAGAGTAAATTTTCCTCTGGTCATGCTGTGGGTTGCTTTTTGTCAATTCCCTAAGTGAATTGACTTGACCCATGGATATATTGCCTCTTATATATATCTTCTTTAACTGTGCTACTGTGCTCAACGTGAGGAGCCAAGTTCTCATGTTGGTAAGACCTAGTGTGTGGGGGTTGTTTTACAAATATTGGCCTCATCCCATCACACAGATCTTCCCTTGGCTTATCCATTTCCCTGACCAGTGTTGTTAATTTATTCAATTTGCTATTTAAATCATCAGCCAATCGACTTATACAATCCCTCAGCTGCGTAATTTTGTTCTATAGGGATTGCAACTGATCAATGAGAGGGATACTAACTCTATTGAGTGGATGCCTGTACACCATAGTTTCTACCTCAATGGGCTCTGTGGTATCCAATACAGCGTATCTATTAGAGCATTCCACTGTGTTAATTATAGATGATAAAGGTGGGATTAATTATAGATGATAAAGGTGGGATTTGTTCAGACACGCAGTCCGAGTCTATTGTTTCAGGGGATGTCAAGTTGGGTAGGCAGGGGGAGATATTCCATTGTTGATGTAACCTTACTGTTAAGGTGAGGTGACCGCACCTTTCTAGTTTGTTGGAGAAAGGGCCTAATTCCCTTGTGGAGTAACTCTCTGGATTTGATTTTAGGAGCAGACCCATTACCTAACTTGCCCTAGAGTTTGTCTTTATGAACAAGTAAACCCTTCACCTCCTCAATTAACTTATCAATCTCTGCCACAGTACAATTCTCTGCCGTGTGTCTATGGATTTTCTTCACGCTCCCTCTCCCCGCGGGTCCGTCCATCGCTTCCTGTTTTACTATGGTAACACCCTTGTTTTTGCCCCTGCACTCTAGATATCTGTATGGCATACGTAATTGAATAGTCTTAATTTGACTATATAAATGTGTGCAATACCATTCTTGGTACCGGCACAAGATCTAAACAGCACGCCAAACTATTGCAATACCTTGTTTCAATTGCACTCGACACTCCAGACCACTGGTAAGAACTTTAAATGATATGTCGGGCTGGGCATGTAAGTCTAGTGTGATAAGGACAGAGAGACTGGCTAGCGTGAAAAAAAGGGGCACCGTAGGTCGTGCAGCCCCCAAAGCTCAGGTAGGCCCTCCTGAGGGACCAACCAACCAAGGGGGGTGGCCCTGACCTGGCTCTTCCTGATGTTGGCGGGCACAGGACTGGTGCGTCCCGCACTGCAGGAGTGAAGAGCTTGCTGTAAAGCACCAGTAACCCAGCACAGATGAAGTGGACACCTGGGCCTCCTCCAGGGACCCACGAAGAATGCTGAGACCTGTAGTCCTCCTGCCTCCAGATGTCTCACGGTCACGCTGTCCCACGCTGCAGGAGTGAAGAGCTTACTATAAAGCACCAGTCATCCAGCACGGGTGAGGTGGAGCCTTGGGCTGCCTCTAGGAACCCAAGAAGAATGCTGGGACCTGCAGACCTCCTGCCTCCCGATGTCTTGCTGTCCCGCGTGCGGCAGTGAAGAGCTTGCTATAAAGCATCAGTAACCCAGCACAGGTGAGGTAGAGCCTTGGGCCTCTTCCAGGGACCCAAGAAGAATCGTGGGACCTGTAGTCCTCCTGCCTCCCGATGTCTCACTGTCTAAGCATGAAAGAAGAAATCTTGACCTGCTAAAGGCACCAAAAATATACGACTAGCAAGCAATCTTCCTTGGACACAAAATTCTAATTTCTTCCACTGTGAGTTTTCCCTCCAAAAAACAATGGCTTCAATAGGATCTCATCTGACGTCTATCCAACCACTTGGAGCTCTTAAAGACTACAGCCTACTGCCTTCTCTCCAGAAGGCTTTTGACTTCCATTTTTGAGAGCCTGATTTAGATATAAGCAGAGGAGTAACTCTGTCACAACGGTGACAGATATCCCATCCGCCTAAATCTAAATCCCATTATATCCTATGGGAATCAGATGTCAGCAGATGGGATATCCGTCCCCGTTGTGACGGAGTAACTCATATCAAATATCTAGATCAAGCTCTAAGTGTCAAGGTAAAACTTTGGACTGGGTTAAACCTGGTTTCTGTATCCTACCTGTGCTCCATTGTGGTTTGTCTTAAATCGTGCCTAGTTCCAGGTCTAGTGTGACCAGTTGACTGTGGATGCTGCTTAATGCATTTTTATGTTATTAAAAACTTTACAAATTCATAACTACAACTCCCCTTATTCGATCTGTTGTTATTTTGGTGTCATTTCATTCATTTAAATGTACTACATGTTTCTAAATTTGTCTGGAATTCTTTGTGTGTTGCGTTTTGACTTTATTACTGTTTTTGGTACTGTATAAGTGCTTCACACATGTTAAGTCTGTCTGCTCTGTGCCACAGCCTCCAGGGGGTTGAGCACAAGTTAACTTAGTGAGTTTAGTGGTTCATTCTGACAAGGATAGTACTTATTACTTTGGTGGGTCAGTACCCCTTTAACTAATAACCCAATTTTCTACAGGAGCCTATTCACACATTGCATTTTCTAGAACTACAGTAGTACTACTCACTACAAAATGCTAATTAAACTAAGGGCATATACATCCACCTTTCCTATCTTTTCGATTTTTAAATCATCTTTATTTACAGTATTTCACATTCAATGGCTTTGGATAGACTAACTGTATTTTCAGGTGAACCGTTTAGCATTTTATTGATTCAGTTTTTGAACTTAATGCTAATCTATCTTTGCTTCAAGGAAATTTCCCATAAGTAATAAAGAACCAACTTGGTTCTGAAATATGATAAAATGATTTAAACAACAAAAAAGAGAAGAAAAGCAAACAAGAAAGGGTTATAAGATATTCACAAAGAAGGAACACATGCTGAAAATCTGAAACTGAGGCAAGTAAGGGCCATCCCGAGGCTGTTTGTAAATGCAGCTGTAATAGAGCAATCAGGCTCTTGTATGTTCTATGTAATTTAATAGAGTAAGCTCATGCCACTCACAGGCATGTATAGTGTTGGCTATAGATGGGGACCAGATCAGGTCCATGAAGGAGACCTTGACTAACAACACCACTGAGCCAAGAAGGTCTGGCAAATGGTAGCTATGATTCCTAGCAGGTATGCCAACATAGAGTTCTTCACCTAGGACATAGACATGGCTTATAGACACGTCCTCATTAGGACCAAACGTCAACGCTAACATGATTTTGTAATGCTTAGACTAGCTCATCCCAAAAGCATCCTATGGGAAATCTTCTAAGATCTCTTGCTCCCTCTTTATGCGGAGCTGTGCTTCAGACTTCAGACCACAGCACTGTTGAGGTTCTCCAAGCAGGCATGGCTGACGGGAAGTGGGGATGCAGCTTTCTATTTCATGGCAATGGTTATTTTTGCTACTATCAGAGCTAAATTCATTCTTTTTCCTTATGTTCTGTACTCGTTGCAGCTTCTCATTGACTTTTCAGCTGGTTCTGTTTGATGCCAGAGTGGGACTGAATATTCCTGCTAAGCCATGGTACCAATCATCTTGCATTGCCAATGGGCTATATAGCTTGGATTAAAGCATACAGCTGCTGCTCAATGTCAAGGACAATCCCTAGTTTTCTTACTAATAGCATGATCATTCGGTGTGTTATGTGTTAGGAATTGGCATCTGTACAGGCTGCTTTGTTTTTCCAATGTGTCAAATGGAGCCACTGAGTCACTCTTAAATAGGTCGGTAATGGCAGATGTTCCACTTCCTCCCAACAGTCTTTATCCTCTGAGGAAAGGCTGCTCATGTGTTTGAGAATATAGCTTTTGGGTAGTACTGGATCATAGAGGATGGCCTTTGTTGTCAGTTCCAACCCCAACACCCAACATACAAGGTGCCTTACAGGTGGAAGGGCAACAGGGAGAAGAACCTCCTACAGCTTAGTCCTTTGGAGGGAGGTTGATGAAAAAGATGTTGCTATGATCTGCAAACCAATGGGTGGGCAATTAAATTTGGAGTGCTAATAGAACAGTTGAAAATCCAAAAGTTTAGCTAATCTACATATACTCAGTGTTGACCAGAGCATCTGCTTAGATAACCCTTAGCATTAGAGTGTTAAAGATTTTTCTGGGTCTCACTACAGGGGAATTCACAAAAAATATATACCAGGCAGGGCAAGGGAGCATGACCATCTTAAAGATATCAATTCTACAACTGGGGACAGTGGCATTGTCTTCCAAAACCCAATCTGTGATCTGAAGGCTGTGACTGCTTGTGTCAGATTACATTCAAATAGGTCTACATCAGAATGGAAAATCTGTATTCCTAAATAACAAGAGGTTGTAGACCTCAATTTGATTACACCCCTCCACCAGTCTAATCCTGTGTTCTGCTGTGGAAGGATTAAACAGGAAAAAGTCCTGCCCAGACAATCCTCTAAATTGTCTAAACGGTTCATGCTGTATATTAGAGACTTGGACATCTTTCACTTAAAGATGATTGTTTCCAGTGTAAAGCACTATGGTGTGAAATAGGTGGGATGTCCCAATATATTTCCACCCCCTCTTCTGTAAGCCTAATAGCAATTGATTCCATTGCTACAGAGAAGATGAGGTGACACAGGGTACAACCCTGGCTGTGCACCTTGTGTTGATCAGGCCAATTTTTTCAAATACAGCAACCTAGGTTTTTCTAGTTTGGACAGTGACATTATAAGGGTAGCTCATTTTATGGGTTGGGGGGATTGTGGAGACACACACATTTGGGCCAGTCTGGGTGCCAACTGATCACCATAAGTTCTATACAGCGCTATGGCAAGTGCACCTGAGCCAGGAATTTCCCCCTCTCACTGCAAGCTCATGCAGCGCCCCTCACCTCCTATTAATCTCAGGATGCTGGTGACAGACATCTGGATGCTCTGCAGCAGTCTCATGCAGTTTTTATAGTATTCCACACGGGTGGAATGTGTGTCTTTTTTGTGTGTATACAGTGGAGTTCCACAAAGTTCTTACAGCTGACAGAGAGAATGTGCTTCTTTCCTGATGAAGTATTCCAAAAGTTTGCCCATCCTGTCCCCCTGTGCTTGGGTCATTGCTATATAGGCGCGTAGTCTAAACAACATAGCCTTTAAATTAATTATTTGATGTTGTAAGTTTCTCCTTAGCTTCATTGAGATCCTGCTTAAAGTTCTGATTCTCGATATAAGCAGACTCCATTTGTGCTAAGGAGTCTTGTTTATGTTCCCATTATATGGTCCAACATGCACTCCTAATGTCTGTAAATTAATCCTGCTGAACATCACTTTACACATATCCCATCCTATGAATGGAAAGAAAGAGGGCACCATGTTTTCTATAAAGTAGTTCTTGATGTTTTCCCTCAGGGTCTCACGAAAGGGGGTATCTTCTTGTGTCACTGGTTGGAGCCTTCAAGCTGGTATAGGTGAAGAAGATGCAAACCTATCACTAATAAGCTATGGCTTGAGCCTGAGCCTGCTTTCCCGATTTTTCCGCTTCTGTCGCATGCGGCAGCAATGTCCATACCAGAGCGTTCGACCAGAAAGCATATGGCGGTCATGGGACAGTGAATAAAATTATTATTCCTTGATATTTGGGTTTCCAGATTACCAGATGCCCTTTAGCGCCAAGTGCATTTTCTAATTAGTTGAAGCTTTTCCACTGTGTATGCTAGGGACGTGTGGGTAGGATCTGTCTAGGTTGATATCTAGGACTAAATTGAAGTTGCCCCCTAAAATCCATGATAGATGTGCCCAATTGGACATTGTTGAAGACAGCATGGAAATGAAGGAAGTCTACTTAATGCTGTGGGTGTAGATCCTGGCAAATAAACCGTTATGCCTTTCAGCTTCCCCGCCATCAATACAAATCTCCCGTCATTATCTACTTTAGTAGTCTCTGGTATAATGGGGGTACCTGATCTCACCAAAATGAGTGCCCCCCAGCATACGCTGAATAAATGGTATGAAATACAGTGCCTTTCCATCTCCTCTGGAGTGTAGACCCTTCCACAGCTATTATGTGAGCCCTTTGACGGAAGGCCGCATTAGACCCCTGCCTTTAATGAATGTGTTAACGTTGTATCTCTTGTTCAAAGAGTTCAGGCCCTGAACGTCTCATGTAGTAAAAGTGATTTTAGTTCAGGGGCCCCTACCTAAAAGAGAGCAATAGTATTATATACTCCTCCCCACCAAGAGCCTGTGCATGCTAGAGGATCAACTAAAGCACCATACATATGGCCAATATTCACCCACTTGCTTAAGAAGGGTACATGTCTGCCTGCCTTGAAACTATCTCCATCACTCTCTGCTCATGACCATTCGTTCATCACACAAACTGAGATAATGAACTAGAGTGAGTCATGTTCCTGTTGGTCCACATGGTTGACCTTGGGGGTCTTTGCTTCAAACATTACTTTTCTAGGGTTATAGCATGTGTCCTGCTACTCACACACCAGTTGCATCAATATGCTTATTTTGAAATTGTGATTTGAGCTATGTTGTAATAATCCTAATAATAACATGTAAATACAGAAAGTCTGAAGCAATTCATCAGCAGACTGAAGCATTATGGTTGTTTGCAACTGTTAGGGTATTCTGGTCATCAAAGCCGCTGCCAGCAATCTCTGTCATTCTTCCTGTGCCTGAGAAGCGGTTGGAGAGTTATGGGCAGTGGAGTTTTTTTTTTTCTGGGCCTAGTTCTTTTTGCAAGCTATCTATGAGGTTGGGATGGAAGGGGCTCCTCTATGTCTGAGAAGTTGTGCTCTTCACCTCATATTGCTCAGACCAGTCCCAGTGGAAGAAATATGATCTTACTCTTTACAGAGAACAAGAGAGAATATTTCTGGCCAAAGCCTCTAATTTTATATTTCACTCCCATGAACGATGACCAATGATGACCTGCCAGGATATAATCAGGAAAGGTCATAACTTGAGCTACTCAAACTTTGAAAGTGACTGGATATTCTGGAGATTTGCTGCATTACATCACTGTCATGGAAGCTCAGTATCTTTACCACAATGGGTCTGAATGGCTCACTAGCAGTGGTTTATGGGGGTAAAGTGGAATCTGAGGGCATTTTCTAACTTGCACAGGGTGAAAACACCCTGGAGGGTGACTGTTTCAGCAATAAATCGATGTAGTCCATCAGAGGAGGCTGTCATGACCCTCTGGCAGACAAACGATGTACACGTTGTTCTCCTACATCCTTGTCCTCTAGGAGCCTGCCCCTATCAATAAGGGACCATACTTGTAGTTTTAAGTCATGGGTTCTGTGCTGAAAGTGCTGTATCGTTGACTCTTTCTAATAGTTTTTGATGGTTTCTCTAAGGAGACCCAGATCAATGACCATAGAGTCTACGGTTAAATCCAAGATCCTGCTAGTATTTGATATGGCCTCTAATATTGGTTGAGTTTGTATTGTTGTGGGACTGACTCAATGGGCTATCTTTCCCATTCCAGCTGGGGAGATAGTGTATGGTTGTTCCTTCTGCGGGATGAACTGTCCTGTCTCGGCTAGGTGACTTTCTTTTGGACTTCACCCTGTCCATTCCCACTGAGGGTACAGAATGATAGCTGCTGACTGTGCATCAAGAAGAGCTGGTGGGGTATCTGGCACTCTTTCTACACAGTGGAAACTTTTACCTAAAGCCACTGTCTCCCAGAGCCCTGCTTTAAACTTGAGGTGTGCATGAAAGTGACGCGAGCAGCAAGCCACAGGGTTACAGCAATAGGTCTCTGGGAGCTGAAGCTGCTAGTATAAGTCTTAAGCAATGTCCAGAGAGAGAGAATCATGTTCTAGCCATTACCTCTAGCTTCACCGCTCATTGCCTTGGTGGATCACTGGAACCATGAAAGAACCAGTACAGTACGGGGGTAAGTGTGGTGTATAGAGAAGAGACCTGTGCACTTCCTACAGGGTAGGTAGTGCAAATTCCATCACTCTCCAAGGTGTGTCCCACCAACTCAGCAGGCCTACATTTTAGTGGTAAATGTTGGAGGGATAAGGGGGAGTGGGGAATACTTAATACTAAATGGAAGGGTTTTGGAGAAAAGTGAGGCAGTATTTAGGGAGGGAACAAAAGAGTAATCCCACTACTATTCGGAAACTCTACTTTTAAAGTTACTACAGCCCTAAAGGTAAAAAACAGTAATAAATTGTCTGCCTCCCTGCCTTGGAGTAAGGTAAGCATCGCACATGGCCACTCACAGGTACTGCAAGACAGTCCCATCAAAAATAATCGGGGCAGGAAGTTAAAATGACAACCCACAGAAACAAATTTTAAGTAAATATCTTTTTTTACTTTTAAACTACATACATGTGTATATTTTAATAGATAACATATATATTTATTTCGAAATGTAATAATACATGTATAAATTAAAATCAAATTAAACTTAAATTTTTGTTTAAATAATTTAAAGTAATTCTATCCAACGTTTTAACAAAATTGGATACATATTAAATAAAATATAAAACTACTATGGACGGGAGCTTTTTGAATTATTCTTTAAGAAATATTATTGTTTACACATTTTATCATTTATACTGTTCCCTATACTTTCTAGAGGAAAGTCTATGCTACGGAGGTGATCTCCGCCTATTTCTCAAACAATTACTAGTTGTAAAGTGACACTCCTAAATCCTGTTGTAAATCTACACTCAGATATGGTGTCCAGCGTAAAAATGTAGACTCACACCTAGGTGTAGTAGTAAATATACACTTGAGTAAGTATACATGTGCATATATACCTCAGTGAATAGGCCCATATGCCATGTTTGTGGTTTAAAGATGAGATAAAACAACAATACTTTTAAATATGTACATCAATTTTATACAACAAGTGTAAATTGGTGTGCCATGGTTAGTAACTACATTAGGAAAAGCTTTCTTTCAATTGACATATACACATGAATCACATTAAACTGAATTTCAAGAGACAACCTCAATTGTATCAGGTAATGCCCACATGTACTTCACCCAAGGGGTGCTAATTTCTGGTGTATTTCTAGTTTACTTACTCAGACATCAACTTATTTCAAAACATATCTGCATGCACACATACCTTGTGTCCAATATCTATCAGACTACAAACACGAAACCCTACAGATCCTAATTATTGTATTATAGATATTATGGCCCTCATTACAACCCTGGCGGTCGGTAATAAGGCGGCGGTAATACCGCCAACAGGCCAGCGGTAACAAAAATGGAATTATGACCACGGAGGAAAACGCTCAGACAGACAGCCACTTTAACACACCGACCGCCAAGGCAGTATCAACAAGCACCACAGTGGTAACCGCCAACAGCCAGGCGGAAGACAATGTACCGCCCACACTATTACGACAGGCCTTTTCACCACCTTTTCCAGGGCGGTACCAATGACATCAAAAGCACGGGGGAAACAGAACACAGAACTCAAAGGACTCCCCTCTGGAGACTCAGGGAACAACCACAACGCCATGGAGCCCGAGCTGCACATTTCCGATGCTCGTCTATCTGTTCCTGCATTGCGAGCAGCAATGCAGGGGAAGACGACCACGATGAGTACTGCCGCCTAGCACACAAGGGAGGGGGGAAGAAAAAGAGAGTGACACACACACGCAACATCCCCAACCCCAACACCATACACAATCAGATGCACAAACATTACATATTCACCCCGTATCACTCAGGAATAATGCAAAGACAAAATGATTGGGAGAAAGTGCGTGTAATACGATAAAATAACATGAATTTACAAATGTAGGGGCACTGCCCAGACCTCAGTGTCCATGGGCCACAGGGACACATCACATAGGTCAAGGCCCCACATCACTCCCGCAACAACAGGGAGAGAACACTGCAGGGGCATCAGGTTGAAAATACACAGGCACCTCAGGGGGTCAGGGAATGGGGGGGCACCTCAGCCGGAAGATGGTACAACACCACTGGTCCTGGAGGCGGCTACTTGCCCTGTGCGATGTCCTGGGGAGTGCAAGGCCACAGTCTCTCTAGTGGGTGGTTTGCCCACTGCTTGGTCCTGGGGAGTGCAAGGACACAGTCCCTCTAGTGGGTGGTTTGCCCACTGCTTGGTCCTGGGGAGTGCAAGGCCACAGTCTCTCAAGTGGGTGGTTAGCCCACTGTTTGGTCCTGGGGAGTGCAAGGCCACAGTCTCTCAAGTGGGTGGGTTGCCCACTGCCTGGTCCTGTGGAGTGCAAGGCCACAGTCTCTCAAGTGGGTGGTTTGCCCTCTGCTTGGTCTGGGGAGTGCAAGGCCACAGTCTCTTAAGTGGGTGGTTTGCCCACTGCTTGGTCCTGGGGAGTACAAATCCACAGTCTCTCAAGTGGGTGGTTTGCCCACTGCTTGGCCCTGTGGAGTGCAAGGCCACAGTCTCTAAAGTGGGTGGTTTGCCTTCTGCTTGTTCCTGGGGAGTGCAAGGCCACAGTCTCTCAAGTGGGTGGTTTGCCGACTGCTTGGTCCTGGGGACTGCATGGCCACAGTCTCTCTAGTGGGTGGCTTTTCCACTGGTTCTGGAGGGGGCTGTGTGCCCAGTGTGCTTCATCCTGTGAAGGATGGGGTGAGTGGATGGCTTCTTCCACTGGTTCTGGAGGGGGCATTGTGCCCTGTGATGCAGATCTTGGGGAGTGCAAGGTCACAGTCTCTCACCTGGGTGTCAGACCAACATGCTTTGCAGGGGCCAGGACGCACAACTGCCCATGGAAGCAGGACTACACACTGCCCACAGGCAGTGACAGCTACTCAGTGGTGGTAGTGGCGGTGCTAGTGTCAGGGCTGGCAGTGGTGGGGGAGGCTCCAGCCCATCCCCTGCAGCCTCGGACGGCTGCCCACTGGGGCTGCTGCTGCTGGCAGTGGTGCTGGTGGCGGTGCTGGTGGCAGTGCTGGCAGTGGTGGGGGGAGGCTCCAGCCCATCCCCTGCAGCCTAGGACAGCTGCCCACTGGGGCTGCTGCTGCTGGCAGTGGTGCTGGTGGCGGTGCTGTCAGTGGTGGGGGGAGGCTCCAGCCCATCCCCTGCAGCCTTGGACGGCTGCCCACTGGGGCTGCTGCTGCTGGCAGTGGTGCGGGTGGCGGTGCTGGTGGCAGTGCTGGCAGTGGTGGGGGGAGGCTCCAGCCCTTCCCCTGCAGCCTCAGTCGGCTGAACCACCATGGTTGGTGGTGGGGGCTCCAAATGAGTCACAGCACCAGGCCCCCTGTCCTTCTGCACTTGCCCTTCCTGTCAGCAGCAGGGGATTGCCACTTACCCTTCCCTTCTGCAGCTGGTGGTGCCTCCTTGCCCTTCCTAGACGCTGCTGGTGGTGCCACCTTGCCCTTCCCTGTCACAGTTGGTGGTGCCTCCTTGGCCTTCCCTGTCTCAGCTGGTGGTGCCTCCTTGCCGTTCCTTGAGGCACCTGGTACAGGCGCCCTGTCAGTGTTGTTGCCTGGTGCCCGGGATCCTCTCCCACCGGAAGTAGCTGTCAACACTACTGTGGCCGTGGACTGGGTGGCTGAGGTGCTCGCCTGTGTTCTGACCACCCTGGCCAGACGAGAAGGACGGGAGGGAGTGGTAGGGAAGAGGTCAACGGTGGAGAGGAAAAGCTTCTTAGGGACATTGGGGCGGGAAGAGGATGCAGGTTTGGGAGTGGAGGAATAGGAAGTGGTTGAAGAAGGTGTCTGTCTGCTGTGTTTGTGTGCAGGTGCATGGGCTGGATGCTGTTGTGAGGTGGATGGCAGTTGGGTGTCTGGGTGCCTGGCTTTGTGTACTTTGGGAGGAGGGGGCACAGACACAGTGGGAGAGGACACAAGGGATGTGTGCATGTATGTGAGGGTGGTGACTGCCAGTGAGGGGCGTGTAGGGATAGGCGTGATGGTGGTAGTGGATGAGGATGTAGTGCATGCAGGAGTGAGAATAGGCGCTACTGGGAGGGAAGTGGAAGAGGAGGAGGAGGGGGACACAGTGGAGGCAGTGGATGTTGGTATGTGTGCACCTGGATGGTGTTTGTGTGAGTGCCTGAGGGATGATGTGTGGTGCTTGTGTTTGGCTGAACCACTCCTGTGTGTTGCCCTGGGTGCGTGCTGGTCTTCCTGTGTGCTTGGGATCGGTTGGGGATGAGGGGAATGGGATTAGGCAGAGGAAGTTGGAGGGGCGAGGCTAGAAACAGGGACAATGCCTGCCATCAGGGAGAAGGCCAGAGCCTGGATTGATCTCTGTTGGGCCGCCATGCCAGAGTGAATGCCTTCCAGGAATGCATTTGTTTGTTGCAAATGGGCTGCCAGCCCCTGGATGGCATTCACAATGGTTGACTGCCCAACAGAGATGGATCGCAGGAGGTCAATAGCCTCCTCACTCAGGGCAGCAGGGCTAATTGGGGCAGGGCCTGAGGTGCCTGGGGCGAAGGAGATGCCTACCCTCCTGGGTGAGCAGGCACGGGAAACACGCTGAGGGGCTGCTAGGTGGGCGGTGCTGGTACGGGGGTGGCGGCCGTACCTGTACTTGGGGTGGGCACAGAGGTGTCCACCACTACCAGGGAGCTTCCATCGGAGGAGGTATCGCTGTCAGAATTGTCCCCTCCAGTCTCCGCTGTGGTGCTCCTCTCGCCCTACGTCCCACTGGTGCCCTCACCGTCGGTGGATTTGGCCTCCTGGGCCCTGTGGGATGCAGCTCTCCCTGTCGCCAGTGCCTCTGCTCCTCCACCAGAAGATGCTAATGCACATAAGGACAGGGTGACAAAACAAAAACGGGGGGCAGAGACAAAGGATACCCTTGGTCAATGGCGGCAACACCACCACCGTTGGCGTACACGACACACACACACAGGGAACAGCCCTACGCACTAGGCACTGCACTAACAGTCACAATGCTAGTCACCAGCCCATGGACAGGGATACCTAACGCTAATTGCAGCATACCTGATACCCACAGACACCTGCCCAGTAGTGGATGCCTATTAGCTTGGTTGGAGGAGGTGTACATCAGACCCTGCCCAACATGGGCCCTACCCTGCAATGTACGGCCTGGCCCAGTGGCAACCACAGGCCCACATCCCCCACCCGGATGCCACCCCACCACACGGAAGTGGTATATTGGGGCACTGTACTCTCACCCTTGTGGCTGCTGTGATGCCCCCAAGCGCCCATCAAGCTCCGGATATGCCACCGCCAGTATGGGGGCCATCAGGGGGGTCAGGGTTCGACGGACACCCCTTCCTCGTGGGGAGGCCATCCCCAGCTGGGCCTTCGCCGTCTTCCGTCCCCAGCGCCTCAGGTACTCCCACCATTTGCGACAGTGGGTGCTCCGCCTGCCGTAGACCCCCAGGGTCCGCTCGTCCTTGACGATGGCACTCGATATTTGCCCTTTTTTTGATGGGCGCTGACCTGCAGAGACATACACATAGGAAAAGGTATCAGACATTACCCACCATACATTCAGCACGTTGCCCAGGGCCCTTCCACCAACCCCCCCTAAATGAGGCCCTCTCACACTGCACTCCATGCATTCATGCCCCATGCATCATGCTCACAGATTACTCACCTGTTGGTCTCAAGGCCCATACAGCATTCAGTACTGGGGTAGGACCCCATCCACCAATCCCTCCAACTCTGCAGCGCTGAAGGCAGGGGCCTTTTTCCCAGTGACACGAGCCATGGTCGGTTCCAGACACAGGTCACAGCAGCACTTGCAGTGTAGGTCCTCTCCTCTTGAAGGTCAGATAGCAAGTGAGCGAACAGATAGAAAATGTCAGTCACATCTGCGGCGGTGCATACCGTCACCGCTGGCGTACATCACCATTGGCCACTGTAACCCATAGGGCCCAATGGTATCCAATGAGGAGTTCCACTGCGGTTCTCGACCGCCTCCTGCAACTTCGCACAACGTCAGTGGAATTACCTCATTTCCACCTGTCCCTCCATTCAGGACAGGCGGACGCCATTTCGGGGGAGGGAAGGCCATGGCACCTAACTGCGTCACGGTACACATAGGCACCATTTGGGCCTATCCAACAATATACTGTTACAGTCACAACATGCAATGCAGTGTGGTGTTTACAAATATGGAATACTGGCCAGCTGCTCACCGTTTGTCCCCTAGATTGCAACCGCTGCGGATGAATAGGAGATGGAGACATCCCCCGTGTACAGGCCCCTGGTGGACTTGGCAATAATGGAGTACATGCGCAATATCCTCACCTATAGACTGGACAGGACCACAATCATAGAGCTGTGTGCCCAATTGGAACCTGACCAGATATCTGCTATCCGTCATCCCACCATGATCCCCCCTCTTGTGCAAGTCCTATCAGTGCTCCATTTCCTGGCAACTGGCACCTTCGAAGTGACAGTGGGCTTGGCAGCAGGAATGTCTCAGCCAATGTTCTCAATAGTGCTGACCAGAGTGTTGTCTGCCCTGATTAAACACATGCGCAGCTACATCGTTTTCACCCAGGTGGAGGACTTGGCCACAGTGAAAGCTGATTTCTATGCAATGGGACATATTCCCAACATTATTGGGGCAAGAGATATTGAACATATTGCATTTGTCCCCCCTCCCCCCCGGAGAAATGAACAGGTGTTCAGAAATCAAAAGAGCTTTCACTCCATGAATGTGCAGATAGTGTGCCTGGCGGACCAGTATGCAAAGTATCCTGGGTCTGTGCATGATGCCTTTATCCTGAGGAATAGCAGCATTCCATATGTGATGGCTCAACTCCAGAGGCACCGGGTGTGGCTAACAGGTGAACCCTGTTTCCCACCCAGTAGGTGTTGGTGTATGGGTATGATGTGGGCCCTAAGGGTTAGTGTGTGTCTAACAGTTGACACTCGATATTTGCAGGTGACTCTGGTTACCCCCAACCTCTCACGGCTACTGACCCCTGTGAGGAATCCCAGGACAAGTGCAGAGGAACGTTACAATGAGGCACATGGGCGAACAAGAATAATAATAGAAAGGACATTCGGCCTCCTGAAGGCCAGGTTTTGTTGCCTCCATCTAACAGGTGGATCCCTGTACTACTCACCCAAGAAGGTGTGCCAGATCATTGTGGCATGCTGTATGTTGCACAACCTTGCCTTACGTCGCCAGGTGCCTTTTCTGCAGGAGGATGAGGCTGGAGATGGGCGTGTGGCAGCAGTGGACCCTGTGGACAGTGAAGATGAGGAGGCAGAGGATGAGGACAACAGACGTGCAATAATACGACAATACTTCCAATGACACACAGGTAAGACACTGTAATTTCACTTTACATTAGCAGTTTTGTGTTTGACATTGTCACTGCCAGGCTGATATTCCCACTTCTATGGCCACTTACTGTACCCTTTGGCATCTCTATTTTCAGATATTTGTGCCCCACTATCGCTCCTGCTGTGTTGACTGCAGCCAACTACAGGTCATTCCTATGTATAGATTACTGTACAATTGTATTGCAGTGTTTAAAGCTTGTTAAACGAATACATATTTCAATCATTTGACAGACTCTATACTTGTATTTATTCAAATGGTGTTTATTTAAGTGCTAATATGTAGAGGGGGATGTGCAATGGGCAGGGGTGATGGTGGAGGAGTGTCCAGGATAGAGTCCAGTCTATTTGTATCACAGGCGCATTGACCAAGGGGGCATAGGAGGTGGAGCAATGGCAGTTCAAGGTGGACAGGGTGACAGAGTGGGACACCAAGGTGACAATCAGGAGAGTCTTATTTCCTGGCTGCGGTCTTGGCAATAGTCTCTTGATTCTGCCTGGGGACCATTTGCGGGGTGTTACATGCAGGGCTTGGTATTGGGAGGGGTGGGTTGTGATGGTGGGGTGTGTGTGAGGTGGTGGAGTGATGGGAGTGAGGGTAAGGGTAAGGGTGGGGGTATGCAGGTAGGAGGGGTGATAGTAATAGAGAGTTGACTTACCAGAACCCAGTCCTCCTCCTTCTCCTGCCAGATCCTCAGGATGCATGATTGCCAAGACTTGCTCCTCCCATGTTGTTAGTTGTGGGGGAGGAGGTGAGGGTTCACCGCCAGTCCTCTGTACAGCTATTTGGTGTCCTGCTGCTGTGGAATGCACCTTCCCCCTCTTCCTGATGCCTTCCCTTGTTCTGGGGTGTTGTCCTACGGCATTCACACTGTCCACGATTCTCCGCCATAGCTCCATCTTCCTAGCAATGGATGTCTGCTGCGCCTGTGATCCGAAAAGCTGTGGCTCTACCCAGATGATTTCCTCCACTGTGACCCTTAGCTCCTCCTCTGAGAACATGGGGTGTTGCTGTGGTGCCATGGGTGTAGTGTGAGTGGTGTGGGTGAGGGTGTGTGGGTTGATGTGTTGGAGTATGTGATGTAAGGTGTGTGGATGGTGTATAGGTGATGGTGGTGTGTGGCTGTGGTCTTGTCTGTGGTCTTGCTATCTCTTTTGTGGCAATTGTTTGTATTTGTAAAGGGTTGTGGGTAATGTGGGTGTGTGTTTTATAGTGGTGTGGGTGTGGTGTGTGTATGTGTGTCAGGTGTGTGATATTCAAATTGTCCAATGTGGTGTTGTTTTGTTAAGTTGTGTGTATTTTGAACGCGGCAGTAAGTACCGCCAATGGTTTAGCGCCATTGAATGTCCGCCATGGTGATTCATGGGTCATAATGCTGTGGGTGTAGTTCTATTGGAGTAACGGTGTGGGTTTTGCTACCGTCAGTTTATCACTGACCTTTGGGCTGGCAGACTTGTGTGTGTGGCTTTATAGTGATGGTTTGGGGCATAATATGGGTGGTGGTATTCCGCTGCGGCGGCGGTATGTTGGCGGCAGTCAGCATGGCGGTAAGCGGTACTTACCGCCAATGTCATAATGAGGGCCTATGTGCTTACTTGCTTTTCCTAAGCTTTAGTGCATTCAAACATATTTCAATTCATATGCAGACCGAATTCTCATTATTATATTTATAAATTAGTTTTACTTCTAAGCTGCTATCGAAGTAGGTTAACAACCTATGCCAGATATGATTGTCTTGGGTGACTCTTGTTGGTATTATATGCTGTGAATGTATATATAACACTTGGCACTCCCTTATAAAAGTCTGCCTAGTAACCTATATAGTGACCTGCAATAAAAAAATGACGCAGCGGCTTAACTGTAAAAATGCTATTACAGATGAGTTGTGATGTCACAATGTTAGCTGTCAGCAGCGAAAGCAGTGAAAGGAAAGTTGTGGAGTATAATCACAACCATTGTTTGAACAACGAAAACGGGAACGGACTTCCTTCTTCTTATGCCTGTTTCAAAAAAGAAAAAGTGAGCAGCACACATGAGATATTTTGGGCAACATTTATAATTTTGTCCACATCATTGGTCATTGCAGGAAACATCTCTGTATGTTTTTACACTAACTGAGCATTTTTTTAAATCTTACTTACAATAAACTGATTCTAATATCGTTTTTGCAAAAATGACTTACTGGTTTTAGTTGTGTCAATTTCACAATACAGATTCGGCTTTTATTCTTGCGTGCAATTAACAGTATTTAAGTGGTCTGATATTATGACCATTTGTTAAAAGGAATAAAGTACCCCCTGCCACACATTATAAGGCTATTGCAAGTCACCTCGGAATTCCAAGGCCTTAAAAAAGAACAAAGTCTGTGGCCTCTATATGGTCATGGAACTCATTGGTGACTTGCAATATCCGTAGAGAAGACAGGGGGTACTTTATCTCAAATGTTATTCTCATCAATAGATGAGTTGGAGCTATAGAATTTTTAGGTACACATAAAACTAAAACTTAAAGAGCTATTGTTCCATGTGTCAAGGCATAAGAAAACATCATGGTTACTTAGCTATGATACTTTTCAGGTTTCTTAGAACACATTTTAAATTACCTCAGTTTTTATTTACAAGTGCATCTGATTAGTTGATGACTACAGTCATAAGAAAGACGCTGAACTTAACATACTTCTTAGGTTTGAGTCTGGCATTTGCGGAAATAATTAGATTTATGTTACAACACAACCAGTAGCCTAAGAAACTCATCACATAAACAACCTATACTAGACACCTACTTCTTTTCTAGTGTTTACATATACCACACACCGTTTATCTTTTCATCTTTAAATATAACATGGCGTTTGCTTGTGAACGTGACCAGAGCAGCAGTTCTTATGCTTGAGCCTCGAATCTCAACGGGTACCACGTGTAATTCTGTGCATAGCAATTTAACTGGATGTGTTAAGTAGACCTGATTTAATTGTGAGCTTACTGGCAATTTAGACCAAGTGGACCCTTTCAAAGTAAATATCAAATCAGAGAGCCCAGGAACAGCATGGTTTAACAGTGATCTCATGGTACTTAAGGGGACAGCGTGTACACTGCTGAGAAATTGGCAGAAATTAGGTCTAACAGCCAATAAACAAACTGCAACATTAGTTCGAGATTCTATAAGCAGGCAATATAAGTGCTAAAAAAACATTGTTCCTAAACAGAACATTAGCTGCAAGTAACAGTGCCACAGGTCTCTTTAAAATAACACGCAGATATGTCCTTTTGCAGTCGACATTACAGTTCCCTGAAATAGGGTTTCTCACACATTTCATTGAAATGATCCCCTTTCTGTTTGAGACCCTTGAATGACAACATTGTGGCTCTGCTCCTAAAGAACGAGTTACTTACCTTCGGTAACGACTTTTCCGGTGGATACATTAGCTACCTGTGGATTCCTCACCTAATGAATACTCCCATGGCGCCAGCATTCGACGGAAATCTTCTTATTAGTCTCTGCACGTCGACGAGGACGTCACTCTAGCCCACGCGACGCCGTCTGACGTCATACAGGCAATAAGAGGTCCTCGACGACGTGCGGACGTCAGTACCAATCATTTTTTACGTGCATGAGAACAACCAGGCAATGCAATGAAAGAGCAAGGCAACATCCCATTACATTGTAAAAATACACAACATTGCATGAATAACTGTAAATCTTTTATATATATATATATATATATAACTCTCTCTCATTTTTTTATTTTTTTTTATTTTTTTTTATTTTATAAATATATACACATCAAGTATATACACAAAGATATATACATATATACATATATATAAATATAATATATACAACATCTATTGCACCCTCAAAGACCAAGAGGAGCGTACTCAAGGATTACTTGGTAAGACCAGAAAGGCAACGGGGAGGCGGGTGGGACCGTGAGGAATCCACAGGTAGCTAATGTATCCACCAGAAAAGTCGTTACCGAAGGTAAGTAACTGCTTCTTCTGATGGATACAACTACCTGTGGATTCCTCACCTAATGAATAGAGTCCCAAAGCAGTACCACGCCCGGCGGTGGGTGCCTAAATGGTCAAACCAAGAAATCCTGCAGCACTGACCGTGCAAAATGGCCGTCCCTTCTAACCTCAGAATCCAAACAGTAATGTTTTGCAAAAGTGTGAAGGGACGACCAAGTTGCGGCCTTGCAGATGTCGACCACAGGAACACCTCTGGCCAAGGCCGAAGTGGCCGACTTAGCTCTGGTGGAATGAGCTCTAATGCCCTCAGGAGGATCCTTCTTTGCCAAAGAGTAACAGATTTTAATGCAAAGAACAACCCACCTGGATAGTGTTCTCTTGTGGACTGCCTTTCCTCTCCTCTTGCCCACGTATCCAATAAACAGCTGATCCTCCAGCCTGAAATCCTTTGTTCTATCAATAAAGAAGCTCAACGCTCTCTTTGGGTCCAGACGGTGCAGTCTTTCTTCCTCTTTGGAAGGATGAGGCGGAGGATAGAACGTGGACAAAGTAATTGCCTGAGCCAAATGGAAGGGTGAAACAACCTTCGGGAGGAAAGCAGCCTTGGTCCTCAACACCACCTTATCCCCATAAAAAGTTGTATAAGGGGGCTTTACTGATAAGGCCTGCAACTCACTCACTCTCCTTGCTGATGTTATAGCTATCAGGAAGACTGTTTTTAAAACCAAATACCTTAAGGGGCAAGAATGCATAGGTTCAAAAGGGGACCCCATAAGGAAAGTCAGGACCAAGGACAAATCCCATTGCGGCATAACAAATGGCTTTGGAGGATATTTATTTAGAAGACCTTTCAGGAATCTGATAACAATAGGGGATTTAAATAAAGATGGTTGGTCTGGAAGACATATGAAGGCTGACAAGGCCGATAAATAATCCTTAATGGTAGCCACTGCACAACCTTTCTGCGCTAGAGACAGAGCAAAAGACAAAACGTCCGATAGATGAGAATGCAAAGGATCAATCTGCCTCTCTCCACACCACGCAACAAATTTAGACCATCTACAGTATTAGCGTAGATAGATTTAGTGGAGTGTCGCCTGGCCGCTAATATAACATCCACTACCTCAGGCGGGAGAGAGAAGGAACTCAGGTTGCCCCGTTCAATCTCCAGGCATGTAGGTGCAGACTCTGGAGGTTGGGGTGTAGAACCTGCCCCTGCGACTGCGAGAGGAGGTCTGCCCTGAAAGGGAGACGGAGCGGAGGGCACATTGAGAGTTTGAGAAGGTCGGAGTACCATACCCTCCTTGGCCAATCCGGAGCTATTAGGATGACTAGAGCCCGGTCCTGGCGAATCTTCCTCAATACTCGAGGAATCAAGGGTATGGGAGGAAACGCGTAAAGCAACTGGCCGCACCAGGTTATTTGAAACACGTCCCCCAACGCTCCCTGCATCGGATACTGGAGGCTGCAGAACAACGGACAATGCGCGTTCTCTCGAGTGGCAAACAGATCTACCCGAGGAAACCCCCACCTCTGGAAGATTAAACGGACTTGATCTGGATGGAGACGCCACTCGTGGTCTGCCGAGAAATGGCGACTGAGACTGTCCGCACACACGTTCAAGACTCCGGTCAGATGGTTTGCTATCAAGCAAATCTGATGGTCCTTTGCCCAGGACCATAGTCGAAGAGCTTCTCTGCAGAGAAGGTACGACCCCACTCCTCCCTGCTTGTTTATGTACCACATCGTGGTAGTATTGTCCGTTAGGACCTGTACCGACTGACCACGAAGGGAAGGGAGGAAGGCCTTGAGAGCCAGACGTACAGCCCGTAACTCTAACAGATTGATGTGAAACATCTGTTCCTCTGGAGACCAAAGACCTTTGATCTCCAGATCCCCCAGATGAGCTCCCCACCCTAGAGTGGAAGCATCCGTTATGACTGTGGCCACTGGTGGCGACTGCTGGAACGGCTTTCCTTGTGAAAGATTGTTGCTTGCAATCCACCACTTCAAATCCACAGCAGCATCTCTGGAGATCTTGACAGTACCCTCTAGATCCCCTTTGTGTTGAGACCACTGCCTTCGGAGGCACCACTGAAGAGCCCTCATGTGCCAGCGAGCATGCGTGACCAACAGAATGCAGGAGGCAAAAAGACCGAGCAGACGAAGGACCTTGAGGACTGGAACTACCGCTCCATTTTGAAACATTGGAACCAAATCCTGAATATCTTGAATCCGCTGAGGCGGAGGAAAGGCCCGACCCAATGTTGTATCCAGTACTGCCCCTATGAACAGGAGGCGCTGAGAGGGCTCTAGGTGAGATTTGGGCTCGTTCACCGAAAAACCCAGGTCGAACAACAACTGGGTTGTTGACTGCAGATGATGCAACACAAGCTCCGGGGACTTGGCTTTGATCAACCAGTCGTCCAAGTAAGGGAATACTGCTATCCCCATCCTTCTGAGTTCTGCCGCAACCACCGACATCACCTTCGTGAAGACTCGAGGTGCTGAAGTAAGACCAAACGGAAGGACCGCAAACTGATAGTGTTGCGATCCCACCACAAACCGGAGATACTTCCTGTGTGACTTGAGTATCGGGATATGAAAGTAAGCATCCTGCAAGTCGACAGACACCATCCAGTCTTCCTTGTTCAACGCCAAAAGCACCTGTGCTAGGGTCAGCATCTTGAATTTTTCCTGCTTGAGGAACCAATTCAAGATCCTCAGGTCCAGAATTGGTATCAAACGACCATCCTTCTTGGGAATCAGGAAATACCTTGAGTAACATCCTCGACCCCTTTCCTGCTCTGGGACCAACTCCACCGCGCCCTTGGAAAGGAGGGCTTGTACCTCCTGTTCTAGCAACAGGAGGTGTTCTTCTGAACAATAAGAAGGGCGGGGCGGGATGAGGGGCGGGAACTCCCGAAAGGGAAGGGTGTAGCCTTTTCCCACAATACTGAGAACCCAAGTGTCCGTTGTAACAGTCTTCCATTTGGTGAGAAAATGCTGTAATCTTCCCCCTACAGGAGAGGAGTGAGTGGGAAATGGTGGAAGCCTAAGGCTGCTTCCCCTGCTGCACCCCGCCAGAGGATGAGGAAGAGGCAGAGTGCTGCTGAGAGGCTCCTCTGGTGCGGACCCTACCTCTCCCCCTGAAAGATCTATAGGGATGGGAAGAGGCAGGTTGCTGATATCTTCCCCGAAAGGAAGAGGAGGAAGAGCCACGCCCAAATCCACGAAACCTCCTGAAAAATCTGGAAGAGGCCGTGGAAGAAGGAGCTTGGAGCCCTAACGACTTAGCCGTGGCCCTGCTTTCCTTAAAACATTCCAAGGCCGAATCAGCCTTGGCTCCAAACAGTTTGTCCCCATCAAACAGGAGATCCAACAATGTGGACTGTACATCTGCAGAAAAGCCCGAGTTACGGAGCCAGGCCTGTCTCCTTGCCACCACAGTTGTGCCCATTGCTCTGGCTACCGAGTCGGTGGTATCCAGTCCCGTCTGGATAATCTGGGTCGCAGCAGCCTGGGCATTTGAGACAAGATCCAAAAGACCCTGGGGAAGCTCTGTAAACGATGAGGAAATGTCATCCATCAGAGCATGAATATACCTCCCCAGGATACAGGTTGCATTGGTGGCTTTTAACGCCAGACTGCAGGACGAAAAAATCTTCTTTGACTGCGCCTCTAGCTTCTTTGAATCTCTGTCCCCAGGCACCGTCGGGAAAGAACCAGGCGCTGACTTGGATGAACAGGAGGCCTGCACCACCAAGCTCTCCGGCGTAGGGTGCCTAGATAGAAAACCAGGATCAGTCGGAGCCGCCCGATACCTCCTGGCCACGGCTCTGTGAACTGCTGGGGAAGATGCCGGCCTCTTCCACACCTCTAACACCGGATCCAGCAGAGCGTCATTAAATGGCAACAGAGGCTCCGCCGCAGCTGAGGCCGGATGTAGCACCTCTGTTAAAAGGTTTTGTTTAGCCTCCACCACCGGCAAAGGCAGGTCCAAAAAACTAGCTGCCTTCCGTACCACTGCATGAAAGGAAGCAGCCTCCTCAGTATATTCCCCCGGGGACGAAAGATCCCACTCAGGGGAAGTGTCCAGCCCACTGGCCGACTCCAGTCCACGCAGCCCATCACCCGAGTCCTCTAGCTCTCCTTCCTCCAGGGCTCGTTGGTACTCCTGCTCTTCTAATACACGGAGAGCACGTCTCCTGGAATGAAGTCGTTGTTCAATACGCGGAGTCGACAATGCCTCCGCCGAAGTCGAAGATCGGCGCCGATCTTCAGAAGCCACCGACGCCGCGTCCGGCGCCACAGGTAACTTCGGCGCCGACAAAAGAGCAGCTGAAGCAGATGGACCCACCGGAGTCACAGGCCGAAATCCCGACGTCGACGGGATGGAAATCCCCGGGGCCAATCCTTCTGAAGCCACCGGAGCGGCCACCGGCGCCGACACTGGCGCCGAGCCCACGTTCCCAAAAGGGAGAAAGGGCATAAAGGGTGCCGGCCGAAGAGGCGCAGGATCACCCAAAAAAAAGGCCAAAGGCCCAGCCGGAGCACCCCCTGGAGCCATCTGTTGGAAGATGGCATACATCGCATTCAAGAATGCGGAACTATCGGCTCCAGGGGTGGGAAAAGCCGGATACTGAGGTGCCTGTCTCGGAGGCGACCCCGACGCCGGCCTCGACGTCTGCGCCGGAGAAAACACCTGAGGCTCCAATACCTCAATCACCGACGCCTGTCCAGGTGAAGTTGGAGACGCCGGAGAGGGCAACGGCGTCGAAGGATGCGGCGTAACCGTGGGACTGATCTCCCATGTCCTTCGGCGCCGATCCGAAGACCTGGAACGAGTCTCCTTCGAATGACGCCGAGATTCTCTACGGCGCTGGGAGTCTCGATGACGCCGATGTCTTGGAGAAGAAGACTTCTTGTGATGCTTCTCCTTCGATTTTGCCATAAACAGCTTCGCCTCACGTTCCTTGAGGGCCTTTGGATTCATGTGCTGGCATGAATCACAAGTCGAGACGTCGTGGTCGGAGCTCAAACACCAAAGGCAATCGGAATGAGGATCCGTCACCGACATCTTGCCTCCACACTCACGACAAGGCTTAAATCCAGACTTTCTCTGCGACATTATTACCACAGAGAAAGACTACGCAGCAAAAATACACTGTAACCAAAAAAGTAACAGTTGCTCCCTCGAAGATAACCGTTTCGAATGCACGGAAAAACGGGAACTGACGTCCGCACGTCGTCGAGGACCTCTTATTGCCTGTATGACGTCAGACGGCGTCGCGTGGGCTAGAGTGACGTCCTCGTCGACGTGCAGAGACTAGTAAGAAGATTTCCGTCGAATGCTGGCGCCATGGGAGTATTCATTAGGTGAGGAATCCACAGGTAGTTGTATCCATCAGAATTTACGGTATTAGTAACTGGTTTATAATGTATTGCTTTGCCCTAGAAATGTAAAGCATTTTCCCTGACTCCAAAGGTATGAGAAACCCTGATCTATGACAAGTATGTAATGTTTTCAAAACACAGTGCTCAAAACAGACTTGTGCTTGACCTTTACAGTACACGACCATTACAAAATTACTTTTTAACCGAAAAAGTTCAGAAAAAGAAAACTCCCTCTCCATATTCCTTCTGGAATTCTGATTTTGTTAACCATTTTCGCTAAACCCAAATGACACATTTTAGCCATGCACAAACCTAAGGAAACACACATTTGTAACAATAATAAAAAAAAAACATTCCAGCTATTGTGTCAAAAAAGTTCAATTCTATAAAGGACACAGAGGCGAGAATTATGTTTCTCTTTCTTTTACTGAAATCAACAGCAGCCAATCAAAACACAGTAAATGCAAACTACATTTCCCATAGGTCCAAGCAGTCCACTAATCATTACCTCTTTCATGTCCTCAAATACATTCAGCACCTTGACTGCCTTTTTCTTTGTCCATATACTAATGCCAACTGTCCAGCCATGAACAACAGCGTCTTCGGCCAACACCTTGCCATCGCTGATCAACCTGAAACCTCGCAACTGCAGTACACTTCACATATCCAGCGGTAGTCCATCCAGCTCCAGCTTACCTGTCCTTTCCATAGACAAGATTGCTCATTCTTGCTTTTGATCACCATCTATTAAAGAAACATGCATTGTGTAAACTCCGTCTCAGAGACAGGAGCAATATTCAATAGAGAACCAGATAAAGTAAAATAAGCACAACATACCGAGGGTGGGTAAAATTACAAATTAATAATACAAAACATGTTTTATGATCTAGGTGGACAATCCTCACTTCTGCGTCCTTAATAGAGTTAAAAATCATTGATGCAATAGCTAGAATTTTTTTTTATTCTATATCAGGACTGGCGTCTTGGACTATGCTTGCTTAAAGCTGTCCCACAACCACAGAGGCCACATCTACAATCAGTTTATGACAAAATGGTATGAAGAGTAGACTCGGACAACCAATCTGCTGTTTTCATGATATCTTCCAATCGCGACTCAAGAGGGTAGGGCTTAGATGCATTTGTGCCTCTTATTGAAATTGAATGAGTACCAAATACAGAAACATCAGGCCCAAAGTTTCCCCTTTCCACACTGGTTGGAATGTTTTCTACAGAGCAAACAACAATTGACCTGTTCAGTCCTGTCTATGCATCCTAATGGCAGCTTCGTTCTCTTTGAGACAACGAACCACACATGATTTAAAGTTAGAAGAAAAAGCTGGGTAATGAACACTGGTAAGATTAGTTTTCGTATGTTTAGAGACCTGAAATATCACACCATCAGGAGAAAATATTTTACTTGTTTTATCCACTGTGCAAACCTCCGACACTCTTTAACACATCATCAGAGTAACATAGTCAACTATGTGAATTGTCAGACCAGCATTCTTTTAAGACCACATTAACGTCTGAAATAAGAGTGTAAGGCAGTGGAGGGGAAATAGAAAATCTAATAGATCGTAACAACCTATGGAATAAGGGATGTTCTCCAACTGGACAACGATTTATCTGAGCAGATCCAGCTGAGATTGCAGACCTGAAATTATTAATTGTTCTGTAAACAAGACCATTCAATGCCAATTTTGACAAAAAATTCACAACCATATCACAGGGGCTGCCACAGGATCCACACTCTATTCGCCTCACCAGTGTACCAATTTAGCCCAGGCTGAAGCATATCTTCTATGCATATTCCTAGATCATACCTGCTGGATCAAGGAAGATGCCTGTTACGAAAGTCCTGGCACCTGCCAGCGACTCCTGAAAGTCTCAAAGGCATGAATCATAGAAGATCAAACTGGGCCAATGGGTGTGGGAGTTCCGTTAGGCCCCGGAGATACATTGGAAAACTCAGTAGGATAATAAGTGTCTCGCAGGTTGTCTAGAGGAGAACCAGGAATCAATCCTGCATATTCCAGAATCAACTCCACTTCTTGTCTGCTCACTTGCATTGCTACTCTAGAAAGCACCATGAATTGAGGAAATACATAACACATTCTACCTGCCAAACGTGGAAGGAATGCATCCATCGACAGAGCCTTTGGGTCGGTTCACCAACTAAAGAATTCCCTCAGTTGTCTGTTCAGTCTTGAAGCAAGTAGGTACACACTGCATGTAGTCCAGTGTTGATTGAGCATCTGGAGGACTTGAACATCTAGTTTCCAGTCACTGTAACCCATGAGATGTCTCGAATGCCAATATGCCACCATGTTCTGACAGCTCAGCAGATATTGTGCCATCATTGAAATGTAGTAGCAGAAACAGAAATACCCAAAATTCTTGGCTATCTCCAACAACATCTGCAATCTTGTACTGCCCACTTTGATCATATAGCAGATGGCAGATTCTGTCCATCCTCAACACAATAACACTGTTTGTTTTGTGCAGAGAAAGTCTTGATCGCAAAAGAGTCTACCAGATGCCTGAGGCAATTGATATGCATTTCAATTCCTCTGCCGACCACCTGCTGCCCGTGGATAGGATGCCACACACACCTCCCTAGTCACCGACTGGCATAGGATTCTATCCTCACCTCCGGCTGGCATCTGAAGATTGCTCTACCTCTCCAAGCCTCCCATGCTCGAGCCACCAAGTAAGGTTCATCTTTGTTTTGAATGTCAAATGGAGTTGGTCATTACAAGTAAGGCTTTTGTGACAATTTTTTATCTTCAAGTGTTGTAATGTTCTGTAATGAAGCAGCCCGTTAAATACTGACTGAATTGGAGAGGCTAAGAGACCCACAATTCTGGCTAGTAATCATAATTTGACTGCCTCCATGCTGATGGCCGCTGTATTATTTTTCTTGTTCGACTTAATTTTGGGACTGGGAAGACACAATTGTGTGGACAGAGAATCCACACAAAAAACAGAAACTCTATGTATTTTGTCACAACAGACTTCTTCGGCTTTATAACAAATCCCAAATCCTATAGTAATTGAATCACCCATGACAGATGAAGTATCAGCATGTGTCGATCCTGAGCCAGAATTATGTTATTGAGATCAATTATGTGACGAACCCTCTTTGTGCATAATAACACCACCACTGGTTTCATCAGCTTTGTGAAACAACAAGGGGCTGATGATAGCCCAAATGGGAGCGCTGTGAATTTGTACCAATCGTTTCTCCATTGAAACTGGAGGAAACACTGTTGTGGGGCAAAAAACGAGATGGGCAGGTAAGTATCTTTCAGCTCTATCTATACCATCTAGTCTTTGGCCTGAAGAAGATCCCGCAACAGATGGATGCCCTCAAAACTGAAATGTCTGTAGATTGTGAAATGACTAAACGCTTGAAGACTTAGGGGGTCATTCTGACCCGGGCGGGCGGCGGATGCCGCCCGCCTGGCGGGAACCGCCAATTGGCCATTCTGCGGTCAGAAGACCGCGGAGGCCATTCTGACTTTCCCGCTGGGCCGGCGGGCGCCCGCCAAGGGAGCGCCCGCCGGCCCGGCGGGAAAGGCCCTGCAACACAGAGGCCAGCTCCGAATGGAGCCGGCGGTGTTGCAGGGGTGCGGCGGGTGCAGTTGCACCCGTCGCGATTTTCACTGTCTGCTATGCAGATAGTGAAAATCATGCTGGGGCCCTGTTAGGGGGCCCCTGCACTGCCCATGACAGTGGCATGGGCAGTGCAGGGGCCCCCAGGGGCCCCACGACACCCGTTCCCGCCATCCTGTTCCTGGCAGTCAAAACCGCCAGAAACAGGGTGGCGGGAAGGGGGTCGGAATCCCCATGGCGGCGCTGCTTGCAGCGCCGCCATGGAGGTTCAGCCCAGCCAGGGGAAATCCGGCGGGAAACCGCCGGATCCCCTTTTCTGACCGCGGCTTTACCGCCGCAGTCAGAATGGGCACTGAAGCACCTCCAGCCTGTTGGCGGTGCTTCCGTTGCCCGCGGCCCTGGCGGTTTTAGACCGCCAGGGTCGGAATGAGGGCCTTAATACCAAACAGAAACCTCCTCCTTTCTTTTGCACAAAGAAAATGGTACTGCAAAACCTGATAGGTTGAGAAGTAGAGAAACATATTGCCCCTTTCTTCAGAAGCATTGGAATTTCCGAATCGATTAAACTCTAATCTGACTTGGTAAAAAAAGGGTCAGGGCTAGTCGTTTGAATTAGAGTACTGTAGAACAATGTCTAACTCCATGCATCTTAAGACAACAAAGGGCAATTGTGTTGAACATTTTTCACTCTGCCCCCTAACAACACTTGGGATCCGTTGCACTGAAGGGATGGTGTGGTTGGGTTCAGGAGAGAAGACGGACAACAGTATCTTTTGCGTGTGATTTATTGAGATAAATAATAGAAGATAAATGTCTATATGAGTCTCTAGGCACGTGTCAACATCAGGGCAGTGCGCGCTCTACGGGCGACCAGAATGCAAAAACCTAAGAATTTCAAGCTAACATAATTTATGCATTGTGCTGATATAATGTTGTTTGACCTTTTGCATTGCAGAGTTTCATCCTGAAGACTTATGTTCAGCATGCAATTAAATACTGTTCATTGGCAATGTATTGCTGCAGGCTTTCATAGTGTGTCAGGGTGTGGTCCTTTTTCCAGGGCCTCCTGGAAGCTTTCCCTGCGGCATGCCTGGGTGTGGTCTATGGGGGGGAGCCGGCCCTGCTCTGCGTGCTCGCTGTTCGGAGGTCCCGGTGCAGAGCGGCGGCGGCTTCCTGGGCTCCTGTTCGGGAGGCCTGCTTGGATCTTCCGGACCTCGTCCTTTCATTGTGCTTGGTGGTTCTTGATCGGGGCGGTGGGACGGAGGTCGGGCTGGGCCCCCGACTCCGTTCTCGATAGGAGTTTGAGTTCTTGGGCCTAATTATCTTGATAAAATCTTTTGATTCTTGTGTGTGTGAAAGTGCGCTTGATGTTTATTGGGCATTCACATGCTTACATTGGAATCGGCTAAACGCGTGATTCTTTACTCGTGTTAAATTCATGTTATTCATTGTGCATTACCATTTCCAGGCATTCAAATGGTGACATTCGAATAGGCAAGACGCGTGATTCTCTTCCTCGTGTTTCAACCCTTTATATTCATTGTGCGCTACCAATTTTTGGCATTTACATGGTGGCCTTCGAATCGGCGAGACGCGCGATTAATTTCTCGTGTGTAATTCATGCAGTTCATTGTGCGCTACCATTTCTTGACATTGGCATGGTGGCCTTCGAATCGGCGAGACGCGCGATTAATTTCTTGTGTGTAATTCATGCAGTTCATTGTGCGCTACCATTTCTTGGCATTTGCATGGTGGCATTCGAATCGGCGAGACGCGCGGTTCATTTCCTGTGAGTAATTCCTGCAGTTCATTGTACGCTACCATTTCTTGGCATTTGCATGGTGGCATTCGAATCGGCGAGACGCGCGATTAATTTCCCGTGTGTAATTCATGCAGTTCACCGTGCGCTACCATTTCATGGCATTTACATGGCGGTATTCAAATCGGCGAGACACGTGATTTCATTCTCGTGTGTAATTCATGTTATTCATTGTGTGCTAACTTTTTCTGGCATTTTCAAGGTGACATTTGAATCGGCAGGAAGCGCGATTCTTTTCTTGTGTTTAATATCACTGTGTTCATAATGTACTACCTCTTCATGACATTTTACGAGGTGGTTTTCTAGCCAGTAGGACGCGTGATTTATTTCTCAAGTCTAACTTATGTTATTCATAGTGCACCATCATTCTATGGTTTTTACAATCTTTGTGAAAGTATACAATGTGCACAATTCATGTTACCTACAGTTTTTTTGAGAGAACAAAATGATAGAGTTCTAGATGTGATGTAGAGTGTATATACTAATGTTTTTTCTTTCCTTGATCCTCATGCAAAAGATATTGTTTTGAATCTGAACATTGCATTTAACCATTCCTTGCTTTCCTCTCAGGTATCCAGTAATATTGAAGACTAGTAGCTTAAGTCCATTCATAGGTTGTCTATAATTTCAGAACAACAATGCTTAGAGTTATAATCTGGTACTGATTCATATGATATAATCTTGATATTGTGTGTTTTAATCTTTTGCTTCCTACAGGTCTCCTTCCCAGCTGTTCCCTTCCTAATCCCCTTTTCCCCACTTGGACTCTGTGATAATTCTAATCAGAGTATTGGAGCTGTCTTGTGGTGGAAGTGTTGGGAACGTGCATAGACCCCGAGGATCTGGTGACTCTGACAGCACGTTGTTCTGTACGGCGGTTGCTTTCTTCCCTTTAGTCCTCTCTTTGCCTCTTCATGTTCTGTTCTTTTCTTCTTCTTTTCCCCAGGTCCCTCACCGGAGGCGCATGCAAAAAAAGGAGAATACAGGTACTCAGTAAGTATGTCTCCTTTTATTTTCCTCCTTCCCTTATACTTTCTTTCCCTTTCTCTTGCTAGCGATGTATGAGTATAGAATACTTTCCTTCTGTCCTTCTTCTCTTTTCGCTCTACTCCTAGTGTACCTCTTGTTTTCCTTCCTCTTTGCCTCTGTGCTTGCTTTGCTCCCTAGCCCTGATACTCCTGATTTCCAGGGTTAACCTCGTATATCTTTCTATGCTCCTGAACAGCCTTTGTAAGCTTCTGGCACTTCATGTCGGGCCAGTAAGTGTAGTCCTGAGGTAGCCCTACCCTGTATCTGCTACCTGAAAATAAAATACAGGGAACAACACAGGCTTTTAGTGTGGTTCCCGAAGTGGGTCCTGGTCTAGGAAGACAAACGGTCCATATGGCTCATAAAGAGTTTAGATAAACACATACCCGCTAAACACATAAACCATACTAAACACCCTGGACACTTAACACACTAAACACCCTAGACACTAAACACACTAAACACCCTAGACACTGAACACACTAAATACCCTCCACTCCTCTCACCTCCCTCCTCCCTATTCCCGTACCTGGTATTGCCACGCTCTCCAGAGCGTGACCGGCTTTAGCGCGTTGCATCCACCTGGGACGGGGGTTCACTCCTTGGTCGTAGATAGGATCCTACGTCCTGGGTGTGTTGTACTTGGTGCCACCGTCGGTCAGGTTCGTCCTCCTGCAGGCTCTTCGTGCTTTCCGGATCTCTCCTCGTGTCTTCCTCCTCCAGCTCGCACACTCCTGGGTGTTGTCGGAGGTTTTTAAATGTCCCCGCTGATGCCGGCTCGTTCACCCAGGCGGAAGCAGCCCTGCCCTCTTCCGGATCCGGTAGTGCTGTCGTCACACTGGAGATTGCCTGACGCCAGGCAGTACCCCCAGGGCACCAAGGGGCGGCTTTTACTGAGGGCGCCCCATCACAGTCATTCCCCCGGACTGTGGCCGTTCGGGCCAAAGGTCGGCTGGATAGCGGGACAGGAAATCCGTATTGACAAGAAGACGCCTGGGTGAGTGTTGAACCTGAAAGGAATAGGATTGCAGGGATAAAAACCAACGAAGGACACCAGCGTTAGAGTCCTTATGTCTCGCCAACCAGGTCAATGGGGTATGGTCTGTAAACAATGTAAAGGTACGACCAGCTAGAAAATAGCAGAGGGATTTAATGGCCCATTTGATTGCTGAGAACTCCTTCTCAAGGGTGGGGTAGTATTTCTCCCGTGGCAACAGCCTGCGACTCAGAAAGACTATGGGATGAAAGAAGCCCTCATCATCAGCCTGGGAGAGAACAGCCCCAAGACCCTGGTCCGAAGCATCGGTCTGCACCTGAAAGGGTAGGGGAAAATCTGGATACCGCAACACCGGTTCGAATGTGAGGATATGTTTCAATTTTTCAAAGCGGTCCCTCTCTAACGCAGACAAGCGAGAGATCTGATTTGGTTTGGTTTTTGTTAACAGTGCAGTGAGGGGAGCTGCAATATCGGAGAAGTGAGGAATGAACCTCCTGTAGTAGCCCACCATCCCTAAAAATGCCCTAACATCTTTTTTTCCTTTTGGGAATAGGGATCTGCGTGATAGCTAGCACTTTTTCTAGTTGGGGTTTTACGGTGCCCTGACCAATTATGTAACCCAAATAATTAATGGTATCAAACCCCAATTTACATTTATCCGGATTAGCCATGAGGCCTGCTTCTCTTAAAGCAGTTAGGATGTTATGTAGGTGGGATAGATGATCTTTCCATGACTCGCTATAAATGATGATATTATCCAGGTAAGCTGCGGCATACGGTTGAAAGGGTCTTAATACCTGATCTATAAGGCATTGGAAGGTTGCGGGGGCTCCATGGAGGCCGAAAGGAAGGACTTTGAAATGATAAAGACCGGAGGGTGTGGAAAATGCTGTTTTTTCTTTGTCCTCTTCCTTCAAAGGTATTTGCGAGAACCCTTTCGTCAAATCTAAAGTGGTCATATATTTAGCTCTTCCTAGACATTCTAACAAGTCATCTATTCGTGGCATAGGGTATGTGTCCAAATGGGATAGTGCGTTTACCTGACAAAAGTCAATACAGAATCGGATTGAACCGTCTGGTTTTGGTACTAATACAACGGGAGAACACCAGGGACTAGAAGACCCTTCAATGATTCCTGCCTGTAGCATCTCTTTGACTTCCTGTTCCACCAGTTTTTGTCTTGCCTCAGGGATGCAATATGGTTTTTGTCTAGCTATTTGCTCTCCTCTTGTTCGTATGTGATGGGTGATGAGATGGGCCTTCCCAGGTTGTTTGCAAAACACATCCGAATTATCGTTTACCATATTAGCCAATTGTGTTTTCTGTAGGGTGTTAAGAGTAGCACCGAATTGGAGTCTGTTTTTGGGGGCCTCCTGTGATCTCAGGGGATATAATGGAAGGTCTCCAGCAGAGTGTATACTGACTAGGGCAACCCGGTGTTCTTCTGCCTCATGCCATGGTTTCAGAATATTAATGTGATAGATCTGCTCCCTCCCAGGGGTAGTCTCTAACCTATAGGTCACCGGGATGACCTGTTCAAGCACTGAAAAAGGACACCGGGCCACCGGGCCAATAATTTGTTTTCGGTGCTGGGTAGCAATACCTAAACATTATGCCCTATGTCTAGGTTTCTGGGTCGTGAGTTTTTATCATAATGCCTTATTTGTGTATCTTGTGCGTTTTTAAGGCATGTATGTGCGGCTTCCCAAACCTCATGAAGGGTGTCTTTTATCTCCTGTGTGTAACTAAGTACATTTTTGGCTTCTATGTCGGTCTCGTACCATTGCTCTACCAACATGTCGAGCAAGGTTCGGGGTTGGCGCCCAAAGAGGAGTTAGAATGGGCTATGGCCCGTAGAAGACTGAATGTGGGTACGGAGGGCATAAAGTACTAAGGGTAGCTTCCTTTCCCAATTCTTACCCGACTCATTAATGGATTTCCGCAGTAAATTTTTTATGGTTTGATTGTACCGTTCTACAAGTTTGTCAGTCTGAGGATGGTACACTGAGGTATGGATCTGTTCTATTCCTAACGTTTGGCATATCTCGGCCATGAGCCGAGACATAAAAGGGGTCCCCTGGTCCGTTAATATTTTCTTCAGAAACCCCACCCGTGAGAAGAACTCTATCATAGCCTGTGCTATTGTCTTGGTGGTCATGCTGGCAAGGGGAATGGCTTCGGGATACCGGGTAGCATAGTCAACCAACACCAGCAGGTATTGATGGCCTTTTACTGAGGGGTTAAAAGGGCCCTACCAGGTACATACCAACCTGTGAAAAGGGTATCTCAATAACAGGTAAGTGTCGGAGTGGGGCCTTAGGATCGTTAGAGGGGTTAATGAGTTGACAGCGAGGGCAAGCTAGACAATGCTTCCTAATATCCCCAAAAATTCTGGGCCAGTAAAGTTGTTTAGTGATTGCTTCCTCTGTTTTCTCTCTCCCTAGATGACCCTCCCCCTTGTCTCCATGGGCTAAATGTAAGACCTGTTCTTTGAAGGGCTGAGGGACTACCAGCTGGGGAATGGAATTCGGACCTTGTCTGTACAACAGATCGTTTTTCACCTGAAAGGTGGGTCCTCCTGACTGCCTCGTCTGGGAGAGAGCCCAGTTCCAGGCGTTCTTTAGGGTGGCATCTTCCTTCTGTGCGAGGCGAAACTGGCTAGCCACTGTTTGATAGGGTTTTGGGGCTTCTCTTGGGTCAAGGGCTGTCCTATACTGTCTGTTGTTTTCTCTTTTTTGTGATTTCGTGAGCTTCTCTCGTGTTTTGCACTCGGGTATTTGGGACAATGAAAAAGGAGCTTCGTTCCACCACCTCTCTATGGGACCCCTTGGTTTAGTGCTTTCTAGAAGTTCCGGAAAATCAACATAGTCAGTGCCAATTATTAGGTCCTCCCATAACTGGGGTATTATGCCGACCGTGACCTGCTCCTCTTGGCCTCTCCACTCAATAGCAACAGTGGCTACTGGATACAGTCTTTGGTCACCATGGACGCAGGTTATCAGGACCTTTACGTCTTTTTCCCTTTGATGGGGTTGTACGTAGCACTCGTTTATAAAGCTGTGGCTACAGCCGGAATTCACTAGGACCTCCCTCTTCTCCTTATTAACACCCATGTGTACCGTATATTTTGCTTTTCCCATGCCTGCCCAGAGAACGCGTCCTTTGGTTAGACCTATATCCATTGGTTCTTCAGAGTCTTTCTTAAGTGGACAGTAGCGGACAATGGGCCCCACTCAGCACAGTGGAAGCATTGGGGCCCCACGTGGTAGTCTCTGGGGGGACCACAAGTGTTTCCTGGTCTCTCTATATTCAGGTTTGTGATGGGGCGTCCCAGGAGCGGCTTGGGACTGGGTTCCTTACCAGGGTTGGGAAGAACGGTTCTGGCCGGGGTATTACGGAATTCCATAAGCTAGTTAAATGGCGGCCATGTTGGTTAGGTTTGGATGTTGCCTAATCCAGTTCCTAGTGGAGGGAGGGAGTGCATCTAAAAACTGTTCAAAGACTATGACGTCAATCATAAGGTCTTTCGTACTTTTTGTGAGGTTCAGCCATTTCCCCACAGCATGTTGTACCCAGTAATACAACATACAGGGGTTTTCTTGAGCGGCCCACTTGATTTGTCTGAACATAAGCCTGTAGTTCTCTTGGTCCAATCCGATTCTTTCCAGAATGGCCTTCTTGATGTCACTGTAAGGTGTCACCCCCCCAAGGATTAACAGCCTGATAAGCAGTCTTTAGGGTTCCCGTAAGGAGAGGCGCGATATACTGTCCCCATTTCTCAGCTGGCCAGTTAGCGGACCTTGCAACCCTCTCAAAGTTGGTAAAAAATGAGTCTGAGTCATCCGTTTCTTGAAACCTCTGTAACACACTGCTAGGAACGTCCGGATGGACTCTACTATGAGCTATGGTGTGCGTCAGTTTCCCCAATGCTGTTTCATGGACCAGTTGGTTGCTAGCCATAATAGTCGCCTGACCCTTCAGGGCTGTTTGAATGGTTTTCTGTTCTTCCTTAACTTCACGGAGCTGTCCCTCCCATACCAGTTGAAGATGTCGCTGCCCCTCCGCTAGCTGCGCCATCATGTCGGCTAGGGTAGGTTTGTCCTCCTTGTTAAGTACCGGTGAATCTGGTGGTGCGCTATAGACCAACACACCAATATCCCACTTCTGACACCACTGTGGTTGGGTCCAGGAGAGAAGAAGGACAACAGTAACTTTTGTGTGTGATTTATTGAGATAAATAATAGAATATAAATGTATATATGAGTTTCCAGGCACGTTGTTCTGTATGGCTGTTGCTTTCTTCCCTTTGGTCCTCCCTTTGCCTCTTCATGTTCTGTTCATTTCTTCTTCTTTTCCCCAGGTCCCTCCCCGGAGGCGCATGCGAAAAAACAGGAGAATACAGGTACTCAGTAAGTATGTTCCCTTTTCTTTTCCTCCTTCCCTTATTCTTTCTTTCCCTTTCTCTTGCTAGTGATGTATGATTATAGAACACTTTCCTTCTGTCCTTCTTCTCTTTTCGCTCTACTCCTAGTGTCCCTCTTGTTTTCCTTCCTCTTTGTCTCTGTGCTTGCTTCGCTCCCTAGCCCTGATACTCCTGATTTCCAGGGTTAACCTTGTATATCTTTCTATGCTCCTGAACAGCCTTTGTAAGCTTCTGGCCCTTTAGGTTGGGCCAGGTTGTGTAGTCCTGAGGTAGCCCTACACCGTATCTGCCACCTGAAAATAAAATACAGGGAACAACACAGGCTTTTAGTGTGGTTCCCGGAGTGGGTCCTGGTCTACGAAGACAAACGGTCCATATGGCTCATAAAGAGTTTAGATAAACAAATACCCGCTAAACACATAAACCATACTAAACACCCTGGACACTTAACACACTAAACACCATAGACACTAAACACCCTAGACACTGAACACACTAAACACCCTCTACTCCTCTCATCTCCCTCTTCTCGCTTCCCGTCCTGTACCTGGTCCAGAGCGTGGTCGGCTGTAGAGCGTTGCGTCCTCCTGGGACGGGGGTCCCCTCCGTGGTCGTAATTGGATCCTTCATCCTCGGTGTGATGTACTTGGTGCCACTGTCGGTCAGGTTCGTCCTCCTGCAGGCTCTTCGTACTTTCTGGGTCTCTCCTTGTGTCTTCGTCCTCCAGCTCGCACACTCCTGGGTGTTGTCGGGGGGTTTTAAATGTCCCCGCCGATGTCGGCTCGTTCGCCCAGGCGGAAGCAGCACCGCCCTCTTCCGGTTCCAGTAGTGCCGTCGTCGCACTGGAGATTGCCTGACACCAGGCAGTACCCCCGGTGCACCAAGGGGCGGCTTTCACTGAGGGCGCCCCATCACAGATGGGAAGACGTTTCCCACTTTAGCCTCATCTGCCCAAGTTCCATGCCGTTGGGACCGAAAACCTTAGTAGAAGCTTATGGCGCCAGGCCTGACCAAAACTTCTATGTTGAAAAACCTTTTTCACCGACAGCTGAGCTTTGTCTAAGGCTGTAAAAGTTTTCACAAACTTTCATCAATCCCCAACAAAGGGACCGCCTATAGGAGTCCCTGTGTCACTGGACCCACTTTCTTGGTTGCCGGTTCCGTTCATTTTGGATCTGTTCTCATCAAGATTGGCTTCTGATATTCTGTAGAAATGGCACAGCAGCCGTTAGCCAACTGCCAAACAGCCCTTTGAGCCCAGCCCGCTAGGATGTCTGGATGATTTAGGAATATTAGCTTCTTTTGCCTGATAAGCAGACCAGAGATGTCCAAGAGTTTCTCCTGGGGTGCTTACCACAATCTGTCTAGGCCATTCTTGGGATATCTCAAAACTTTCTCCTAAAAGTGGCCATGTTCGGGTCCACCTCGGAGGTTTCTGCCACTTTAGCAAGCAGGACAGGGAGCAGGCATTACGTACGCATACAGCTGCAGACTTCTTTCTCCAAAGGTTTGCGCAGGTGGGCCTGCACATAGTCCACTACTTCTCTTGAAAAAACACATTCAGGTGACCTCAGGTGTATTATGTTGTCTGGGTTGAATGTACATACAGACGGACAAGTGCTTGCAGGGGCTCCCTTTATCAGCCCCCAAGGATCTTCGGAGGAATTTGAGTGGGAGGAGTCAGATGTTGAAGCAATAGGATTATGCACTGGTTTAGTAGGCATTGTAGATAGTGTTTGCTGCTCATTATTCATGGTCTCTGTGATAAAAATTGAGCTAGTTTATCCATGAACTTAATGTGCTTCAACTTATTACATAGCTGGGAAGGTCCTGCCATCTTGCCATTACAGGCAAGCTTTTCCGTTCTGCCAGAGTGCCCCATCACCTTCCCTCTGTGTTGAAGCACATAGCTTCGCAATTGTCTCAAGATGGCTTGAAGTGCCTTAGCGAGTGTCTTGTTCTCTGATTGTTAGACTGAATTGCCCAGTGTCGCAACCAGAGTTTCTGCAAAATATGCATCTGGTCCCCTTCATAGTAGTCTTGATAACTATTCATATCCAGATAAGTCTGATCCATAATGATATTAGGTCACCAATCCGAGAAGGGGTATTAGGGAGAGCCAATCTGCAAAGAGGCCACTAAAAGAGCTAAGTATAGTGATTTACCTCTATATACAAATTAAAGCATGGAAGGAGCAGCCCTGCACTGGGAGTTACTCCCAAATGTACTTATTACAAACCTTTTCCTTGGTAGACAAGGGCACCCACGGGTCTCAAGTTCAGATTTCCCGTCAATTGTGTCAATTAAGTTCCTTATAAGGTTTTTGTAAATGAAGAAGCAAATGCAGGAGTAAACGCTACACTTCAGTCAATCAATCAGTTTTTGTAAAGCGTGGCTACTCACCAGTGAGGGTCTCAAGGGGTTAGCGGGGGAGGGGTGGAGCCTCATCCAAAGAGCAACATCTTGAGGTTCTTCCTGAAGATGGTGAGCGATGTGCTTTGTCTGAGGTATAGGGGTAGGTTGTTCCAGCTCTTTGCTGTGATGTAGGCAAAGGCTCATCCTCCAGTGGTGTTTTTTTTAGTGGCCAGAGCCAGTTGAGCAGAGTGGAGGGATCTAGTGGGGGTATGGAAGGAGACACAGTGTTTCAGGTAGGCCAGTCCAATGTTATGTATGCCTTTGTAAGTGTGGGAAAGTAGCTTGAATGTGATTTGTTTTTCTATCGGGAGCCAGTGGACGGTCCTCAGGTGCTGGGAGATATGTTCTTGGCATGGGAGAATAAGGACAAGTCTGGCGGCGGTGTTATGGTTGAGTTGCAGCTTTTTGATGTTACTCGTCATGGTGCCGGCATAGAGAGCATTGCCATAGTCAAGCTTGCTTGTGACTAAGGCATGGGTGACTGCCCTGTGGCAGCCTGCTGGGATCCATTTGAAAATTGTCCAGAGTTTGCGGAGGTTGTGCCAGCAGGAGGAGGTGACTGTGTTTCCCTGTCGGGTCATAGATAGGGAGGAGTCGAGGATGATGCCTAGGATGCGGGCGTGCTCAGTCGCTGAAGGCGGGGAGCTAAGAGATGTGGGCCACCAGGAGTCGTCCCAAGCTGAGGTTGAGCTTCCGAAAATGATGAGCTCTGTCTTGTCAGAGTTGAGCTTCAGGCAGCTTTCTCTCATCCAGGAGGCGACTGTGAGAGTGTGAAATTTCTAAAATGTTTATTAATGATTTTAGTATACAAATTACATAATGAATTAACGTGTAAAATGGGTGACTTTTGAAAATGGTCACCACAGTTAATTTCTGTTCCTAACTGAGTAAAATTCTAACTAAATCTTGTGGTTATTTTCCATAATTCAATGCTTATATAAAAGTGTACTTGTTGATTTAATAGATGTGTCCACAGCTACCCCTAGTGGGCTGCTGAATTATGTCTTACAAGGTCATGTTTAACTGAATTCTTGAATAAGTTGAATGTTCTATTGTTTGAGAATGTTACTAATACGTCTTCCTTGAGGATGGAAGTGAATGTAGCAAGTGAGAAAGGTTCTTCCTGAGAAGAGAAGTTTAGATGAGATGGAACAATGGAGCTACAGATGAGACGGAAGAGGAACAATTACTGTTGAGAACATATCCTGGTTAATGCGATGATGTATTTTAGGTTATCAATTAGAATTGTAATTGGCTGAAACTTAACCACCCCATGAACTGACCAATTATAAGCTTTTTGATGATTAATATAACAACCTTAAAGAGATTCCATGAGGTGTGACTTCATGATAGAGACCTGAGAATTGGATGTAAGAGTTCCTGCTGATGGTTCGAGTCATATTAGCAGTGTGGGTTTAGCTGATGTTAGGCCCGATTCTTCTGAAGACATACCTGATGGTGTCCCCTTGCTGAAGTAGACTGCTTTTTGTTATCATTGAGATAAAGTATGCAATTAGTTTGTTATATGTGTCTCTTTTGTTTTGCAGGTACCAGTTGTAACTTATAATTTGATTGCTGCATATTAGTTAGAAAGATTTTTCCTAAATTTGTGTTTCTAAATTCTTTGACATGAAGCCCAACATGTTAATGCTAATTTGTGGTTAGTGAGGGTATTAATACTGAATGCTCAAGATTTATATTGACACTCTTTGAATGTTGTACTAATGCATACATTGCCATTATTACCGATGCTTATTAGTGTTATTGTTTTGGAGATTATTTGTTTGACTGTTTTGATTAATCTCAGATATATTAGACGTTCTAATCAACCATTATTAATTTTATATGCTTACCATTTGTGTTTGAGAGTTATTTTAATGACATTAGCATTGTTAATCTAGGGAAATAAATTTTATAATTATTCTTAATAAACCTGTTTGGTTATTGTTTGAGGTTCAAGATCATTGATTATATTGATTATTGTTGATGCTTGCATTTCTCATTGATGACATCCCCTCAATCCTATGTCGCTTCGATCCATTGACCTCATGCCCGGTATCCACTATTCAGTTTAAGTAATAGCTAGGATTTCCTGCCGCTGTAGCAGTTTTTGGTAGCAGATTACGGTTACGTCATTGTTTGATGATATCATAATGCAGTTAATGTGAGATTTTCTTCTTTTCTGAAATTAAAGTTTGTTGGGGTTTCTTTTTTCAAAGATGTTATACGGATTTCACAAGATGAGTTGCTAGTTGCCTTAAGTGACTTTCCCCGGTTCTTGGAGACCCTGTAGGTTGAAGGGTATGTTTCTAGCGGTGTTTAGTTGAATTGAGTGAAGTGATTTGCGCTTGCATAGCTTGAGCTAATTTGCAGATGATTGAGGTGAGTATGAGTTTAGAGGAGTGGAGATACTCAAGTAGAATTTAGAAGGAGTGGGTGTACTCCTACAGGTATGAGAGTAGGGAAGCGGCGTTCTTTATTTGAGTGTGGTGCTGAATGCAGGAAAAAAATTATCCACATGGTTGTTGATGACAGGCCTAAGGAGAGAGGTCTGAGACTCCGGAGTATATTGGCAAGTGTAGTGAGACACTTGGTATATGTTGTAATTTGTCCATTTAATAGACCAATCCGGCGTGATTGGTAAGTCGAGGTTGCAAGATAATTGGTGCAATTGACATTATACTGAGACTTGGTGAGTATTAAGTGCACTAGGACGACAGTCCAAGGATCAGTTGAGAAGTGAAATTTGTAGGTCGAATTTTACTCATGATTGAGGGAACTGTGAAAAAGTGTAGGCGAAAGCTGAAGGTTACTTTGGTAGGTTGGAAGGTGAATCAGAGAAGCGATTGTATTACCTTACCTGTAGTAAATGGGCAAATTTGTTTTGCTTATTTTTAGTCTGAGTTTAGCTCGCAAATTAATATTGTGTTGATTTTATGTGTGGGTTGTGAAAGAAATTGGTACGATAGGCTTTGTCAGTGTCTCAGTGAGCCTGCTGAGGAGGTGTATATGTGTTAGTATGATGTAAGTGGTGCCGCACTGGGATTGGTTGATTAGCGAGGAGGGTCGCGCATGGATTCGTCAATCAGTCCGACAATAGAGTAACGCGATTGGAAGGTGAGAGGGTCGAAGAGAATTATGGGATCGTAGTCACTTTTCATGATTGGTTGTTCTTACTTTACATTTGATTTACTATTTGTTTTGCTTAGTTTAATTTAGTTTGTAAATAACTTTTGTTGAGGACATCATGCTCAAATAAAATTCAGTTGAAAATGACGTTTTTCAAGGCTTTGAGAAGCGCACTGAGAGGTGATGAGTATATTCCTGCACTCGAAGGAGAAATTTGTCGGCCAGAAAATACTCTGGCATATATTGTTTTCGAGGAGAAGGGTGCAGGAGTGTATCTTTGGTTGAAACATTGGGTTAAGATTACAAGAAAAGAAGGTTGTTCCAGCGGCCTTTCCAGAGAATGGAACATTTAACTTGAGAATTTAGAGAACTTGAGGGTAAAATGTACAGTTTACAACCTCCACCGAAGCCAGCACAGTACGAAGCTGTGACGATTTGGGAGCTGGTAGCTAGACAGCAACAGGCATTGAAAGTTGAAAAGAAAATGAGGAGAGTGTAAAAGACGCTAGCGGAGGCTAGATGGGATGAAGAGCAGAAAAGGTAGACAGTAGAAACACTACAGGGAATTAGATTATTTCCTGCAAGAACAGAGGAGGATGAGGATGAAACAAAAGATGGAAAGAAAAAGAAAGAGGGTTCAGCAGAGACTAAAGAACAAAAATTGAAAGACTTGAAACAAGTCATGTTTAATGATGATGATGAGATGGGTGAAGATGAGATAGTTTCTGAGATTTTAGAGACTTATCCTCCACCAAATGTGAATAAGAGAAGCGATAGTGGATCAAATGGGAGTGGAATTAGTAATACAATTCCTACTGCACCATCCACATCAGAATATCCAGAACAATGAAAGAGTTCAGATACAGAGTAGTTTCAATGATCCACTAAACTACAGCAGATAGAAATAAACATTCCTGAGATACAGCCAGAGGCTCAGTTTATAAGGACAACTACTAATTTGGTGTTGTCTCCTGGTCAGCAAGGATTGAACATAAGAGAGCCTGTTCAAATACAGATTCCACAAATGCAGAGCATGGGTGCAGGGCAGATGCAAAGGTTTGGATCTTTAGCTGATCCGGATGCAATTACTGTACCTATTACGATGGGTCCAGTAACTCCATTATATGCATGAGTAAACAATAGTGGAGTGAATTCTCTGAAAAAAGTTCAGAATGGGGCTTTGGGAAAATCAATTCGCAGACAAGGACAAACTTTGAATGAGACTAATTCTTTAATAGATTTGTCTCCTGTTGAGAATTCTGGGAGTATATCTTACAATAGTCAGGGACAGAGATTAATGGTTCTGCAGCAATGTGCAGGTTCAGGACAAGAGCAGGATTTAGGTGTACAATCAAATGGAGTTTCTTTGAAAGGCTTGTCTGCACAAGAAATAACTAAATGGTTGGAAGATCTAAGCAATTCAAAAACATTAGAAAGAAAAGACAGAGAGGAAGACACAATAAACAGAGTGAGATTGACAATGGAAGGAAATGAACGCTTAGAAGGGACAATGGGAATAAATAGACTTGAGTCCTATACTGAGGGTCAATTGAGATATTTGTGTAAAATAGTTACCAGAAGAGCAGAGAAAGTTCACCAGCAGTTACAAGAAATAGCAGATGATTATGTTATTGAGTTGTCAAAAATGAAAACTTCGAAAAGAAGTTTCAGATTAAACACGGAGGAAGAAGATTTTATACACATGAGATCTGCAGGGATGAAAACACATCTTAGAGAATTACTTGAGAGAGTACAGGTTTGGAGAGCATTAGATAAATGAGAAGGCAGATGGGTCAAGAAAAGAGAAAGACCAAAGAAAGATGACACAGGCAGGAGATTTAGTGAAAATGTTGCCAATGAGAAAAAACGCCTGGAGGGAATTTTGAACATGTACCTTGGAATAGGAGTGATATTTTAAGTTTTACAAATGACTATCCGAGGTTACGAGAGAAGCCAATGGAGTGGTATCAGCAGACAGATAGATTTGTGAAACTTGCGAAGTGTCTGTGGGAAGACCTGAATACACTTTTTGCTATTGTTGTTCCAGCAGATTTGTGGATTGAATGCAAAAGGAGTGTTGATTGGCCAACGAGTGAACCGCAGAGAGATCTGAAAACAGGTGAACCATCTCCTGAAGTAATGAAATATTACTATAAGGTCATTGAGCTTTTGAAGGCAAGAGTTTCGCCAAACAATATTGATTGGCAACGCATAGATAGAACATCACAGGAAGGAAAGGCGTCGGTTCATGCATATTATGAAAGGTTGTTGAAGGTGTTCAAACAATTCAGTGGTGTGGAAACAATTGAGAAAGAGAGCATGAATCATTTGGTGTTCAGGTTTGTTGAAGGATTGAAACCAGAAATAAATCAGATGATTAAGAATCATTTAATTTGGTAGCAAGCAAAACCAATTGACGAAGTGTTACAGAATGCTAAATACTGTAGTGATGAAATTGAGTTGATGCAGAAAAAGTTGAAAGAAAAAGCGATGGTGATGCAGATTAAGCTGCACAGACAAGATTACAGGGAAATTTCCAGCAGATGCCACAGGGAAATGGTTTGTTTCCGAGTCAAGGTCGAGGTGGAGGTTGAGGCGGAATGATGCTTCCGGTGGTCAATAGAAATGTAGATTTGAGTTCAGTGGTGATGCAAGATGAGCAACAAAGGCAAAAGATATTACCTTGTCATATTTGCAGACTAATTGGACATTGGAAGGGACAGTGCCCGATGTTAAATCAAGGTGGAATTGTGCAACAGACAAATGGTGTCTATCCATACCAGAGCATGAGAGGACCTAGGATGGGAAGTCAAAATCAGAATTTCCAGAACAATGTGAATAATATGCAAGGTTTTCAGCCTTTACAGCCAGTACAGCAGGTACAGAATGCACAACAACAGGTACATCAGGTACAAATGCCACAAATACAACAAATGCAGCCACAGGTGCAGATGGTACCTGTACAGCAAATGCACATGCTGAGACAGGTTCAAATGATACAGAGCCCTATGGATCAACAACAGGTAATGCTTTCGAAAGTGGTCACAAATCAGAGGAAAAAGTATAAAACAGGCTGAACAGTTTCCTTTACACAGTGAGAATGAAATAAAAGCTGAATGGCCGTTGGATAGTTCAGATGAGGAGGAGTATTGATGGCCACATCATTAGTAGTGGATCAGAAGGGTCATTATGTGAAGGGTGAAGTACATGGTCATGAGGTTAATTTTCTGGTCAATCCAGGAGCACCTCGCTCAACAGTGAGAACTGTAGAAGTTCCAGATATACTGATATCAGAGAAGAGAGTACAGATAGTAGGAGTTGCAAATAAACATTTGATTAATACTGTTACAGAACCAGTTCTTGTGAAAGTTGGAAATTTTAGAGATTTCCATAGTTTTGTGGTTTATGATTCTAATCCAGTGTATTATTGGGAAGAGACTTGCTGTGCAAAATAAACTGTTCAATCTTGTGTTCAATGAAGGGGATTGAAATTGAGATAAACAGTGATGGAGAAGATTTGTCAGTTGTTGTCGAAAGAAGGATGGTGTCTGGAGAATATCCTTTGATTGATCTCGATGACCAGACAGAAGAAAATGAGCAGGCAAATGAGGATAACAATTTTGTAGATTTAATTAATTTCTTTCCAGGTTTTGAAATAAAAGATCTGCCAATCGATTGAAAGAAAGAGTTAAGTTGAAGGTTTGGGACTTATCAGGAAAGGACATTGGTTTGATTAAAGGAGTTGAAGGAGTCAAAGTAACAGTGAAAGAGAATGTAGTGTTTCGGCAAACTGCACAATACCCAATGACAAATGAAGCGATTGAAGGGATAAGACCTTTGATAGAACAGTTTTTGGAACAGGGAGTCTTGAAAGAACTGATGAGCAGTCAGTGTAATTCACCAATTATGGGTTTGAAAAAGCTGAATGGAAAAATTTGTCTTGTCCAGGATTTCAGGAAAATAAATGATATTGTGGTGAAATGTTGTCCAGTTGTGCCAAATCCAGCAGTGATAATGTTTGAGGCTCCATGCGATGCAGAATCGTTCCCAGTAATTGATTTGTGCTAAGCTTTCTTTTGCCTCTACATGAGGACAGTAGATATCTCTTTTGTTTCAAGTTCTTAACTAGAGTCTATTGCTGGTGTAGAATTCCTCAAGGGTTTTTGGAATCACTATCAATTTTCAATCAAATTTTGAAAAAGAACCTGGAGTCATTGGTAATGCTTTACCAATCGGCATTGGTGCTGTACATTGATGATTTGTTGATTGCATCAAAGAAGGAAGGTTGTAGAGAGGATCCAATTGCATTGTTGAACTTTTTGGGAGACAATGGGCATACGGTATCTCCTACTAAGTTGCAGTATAGTCAGCAAGAGGTGACATATTTGGGTAATTTGAAAATTAAAATACATAGTTCGCAAGAAGAGTTGAGGATGTTTCTGGGAATCATAGGATATTGTTGCAAGTGGATTCCAAATTTGTCAGCTATCTCTAAGCCACTGCAAAGACTGACACATAAGGATGTTTCAGATCCTATAATGATGGATGAGGAATGTATGAGAGAATTTACTGATTTGAGAGAGAGTTTTTGCCAAGCGCCAGCTTTAGGTATGCCTGATTACACAAAACATTTCTTGTTGTTTTGTCATGCGCGTGATGGATGTTCTTTGTCTGTTTTGACAAAAACAAATGGTGCTGTCAATTGTCCAGTAGCATATTTTTCAGCTACTTTTGATAATGTTGCAGCAGCCTTGCCAGGATGCTTGCGAGCAGTTGCAGCAGTTGAGCAGAGTAGAACTCAAAGTGAAAACATTGTGGTGGGTTATCCTCTGACATTGATGGTACCTCATTCCATAGAAATTGTATTGACCAGATCAAAAACATAATACCTGACAAATGCAAGGTTGACACGATATGAGACAATGATTCTTGGAGCACCAAATGTAACAATCAAAAGGTGCACAGTGCTTAACCCGGCAACATTTTTACCAAATGAGGGGAAAGATCCAAACAGAATAGATGACATTGAACATGATTGTTTGGAAGTGACAGAGTTATGCACAAAACCAAGAGATGACATTAAAAACACTTGTTTGGAAGACAATGATCAAATTCTCTGGTTCCTGTTTGACAGACAAAAGAGGTGCATTGACAGCAGGTTACGTGGTGTGTACAGTCACTGGCATACTAGAAGCCTTATGGCTAAAAGGAGTAATTTCTGCTCAAGTTGCAGAATTGGTGGATCTTACTAGAGCATGCCTATTGTCAGACCAAATGAAAGTAACGATCTACACTGACAGTCAGTATGGATTTGGTATTGGACATGATTTTGGGCAAATTTGGTTGCAAAGAGGTTTTCTAACATCACCAGGTTCACCTGTGAAAAATAGTGAAAGGATACATGATTTGCTACAAGCTGTACAGAAACCTGAGAAAATTGCTGTGGTTAAATGCAGTGCACATCAGAGAGGACAAGATTATGTAACATTGGGGAATGCTTATGCAGATCAGGTTGCAACATTTTGTGCTCTAAATGGAATTTCATTCAAAGGAAATTGGGAATTAATGTCTGAAAATGATGAAGTGTATACAAATTTTACAACGCAAATTGTTGAGACACTAGAAGAGTTAAATGCCATACAGAACAATGTTCCAGGAGAAGAGCGTAGGGACTGGTTAAAACATCATTGCATTCAAAGAGAAGTCGAAATTTGGATGACAGTAGAGGGAAAAGTAGTTTTACCAAACAGTTTGTTGACATAGATGGCCAGATATTATCATGGTCAGGCACACATAGGGATAGATGCGATGATCAGATGTTTTAAACAGTTTTGGTAGAATCTAAAATTCATGCAAGTTGCTGAACTGGTTTGCCATAGGTGTGTGGTCTGTCATCAGATGAAGGTCGGCAAAGGAACAACTGTCAACATGGGACATATAGGTATGGCAGGAGGTCCATTCAGCAGGATGCAAATGGATTTTATTGAGATGCCTGTGTGCGCTGGTTTGAGATACGTGTTGGTGGTTGTGTGTATTTTTAGTCACTGGATTGAGGCATCTCCAACAAGGAGAAATGATAGCCTTACAGTAGCTAAAGTTACTCTTGAGAGAACTAATTCCACGTTTTGGTTTCCCGGTCTCCATAGAATCAGATGGGGAAGCCACTTAAATAACGAAGTGATAAAATTGCTTTTCTCAGCATTAAATATTCAGCAGAAACTACATTGCAGTTATCGCCCCAGAAGCTTCAGGACTTGTAGAGCAGATAAATGGAACTTTAAAGTCACGATTGGCAAAAGTATGTGCATCAATAAATTTAAAATGGTCAGATGCTTTACCACTAGTACTAATGTCAATGAGAAGCTCTCCTGATAAGAAGACTGTGTTGTCTCCACACGAGATCCTAATGGAGAGAGCAATGAGATTGCCAGCAATACCTGCAAATGCACTTGTGAATAATACAGATGACATGGTGCTAGATTATTGCAAAAGTCTAGCTGATGTGGTTCGGTCCTTTTCTCATTAGGTGGAAGCAACAACGGTGCAACAAACGCAAGGTCACAGTTTGAGAGCTGGTGACTGGGTGCTCATACAGAAGCATGTGAGGAAGTCTTGCCTGGAACCACGGTGGAAAGGTCCTTATCAAATCGTACTTACAACAACGACAGCTGTGAAGTATGCAGGTTTTTCAAACTGGGTGCATGCCAGCCACACGAGAAAAGTAAATGATCCAACAGAAAGAGAAGAAGAACTGTTGAGATTACCGACTGTTGACAACATTGGGAGCAAAGAGAAAGAAAGTGAACTGAACATTGAAAATGAGAGAGATGTGCCTACTCCTATAACAGACGAAAAAGAACAAAATGCAGAAGAAGCTGAACAATCTGCAGAAGGAGTAGAAAAGTTGGTTCGTGAACAGAGAGAAACTCTAACTTATTCTGATCAGAGGAGGGTGTCCTCGAATGAGAGTGATCAGAAAGATTTGGCTGGAGAACATCTGCTCAGAGGAGGGTGTCCTCAGAAGCAGGTGGTTTGACATACCAAACTGAACAAAGGACTGACCCCATTGGGAAAGGAATTGAGGGTAGTCCCGCCCAAGTGGATTATACTCTTCCTGAACCAGTAGCGGGAACGTCGGAAGAAAAAGGCTCTAAGGCAAGTGAAGACTCAATCTTGAGAAAATTGTTGACGAAAAATACATTAAAAGGAGACACTTGGCCACAGAAAAGTTCAAAGAATGGAAGAATTAACTTAGTACCACCAATTCAGGAGGAAAACGAGTTGAATGAAGGAGAAAACACTAGTGGAGAAGAAAGTGAAAGCAGCAAAAGACCGAAAAGAAAGAGTTGCAAACATTATACAGGACCAGAATGGGCGTATTTAACTACAAATGATTGGCAATAAGAATTTTTGAGTTATTGTTTTGACAGAGATATTGAAAATGTTTATTCTGGCACATGCAGATTACGAGGAAAGACTTTGGGAAAAGATATTGAAAATTATTTGAAAGTCATGCTTAAGAGAGACATTAATACTTACTGGAATTGACAAATGAATAACTAGATTTGACAAGCTGCTATATTGAAAATTGACAAAGAAAGACTGCCCAGAGTGAATGAATTTTTGAAAAAGAAAAATGTAGGAGGGATTTTTTGATTGCTTATTTGTGCTTACTTAATTTTTTAAGGTTTTTTGAAAATATATATATTGTTTTAGACTATGGAGACAATGAGAAACTTTCATAACCAAAACAGTAGAATTAGTTGTTGTAAAGTTCAAAATATTGGATTAGTGATAGCAAGTGTGTTAATGTGTTGATTGTTGTTTATAGGGGTGACTGTTTACGAGACGAATGGAGACAACCATACTACAAAGATTGATAATTCTTTGGATATAACTGGTACATCACTAACAAAAGATAAGTTTAGAATAGATGTTAAATACTTACATGAAGAGAAAGAACTTTCTTCTGTTTTCTATCGCTTATCGTATGAGTATGTTGACGTGATGGATGTGAAAGATTCTTATGTATGTACACAGATTCCGACTTCAGTGGAAGAAGGAACTACCTACCATAGCTTGCCTGTAACATATGCTATAAGTTACAGTCTTTTACTAACACGCTTTTATAATCAAGAATATATTCAGTAGTTCTTTTCAAATTATGATATGGTATTTTCATATGTACCTGTCATAGGTTATTTGAATAGAATAGCCAAAGATAATAACGTAGTTACTATGAGGGATTTCTTTGAGCCTACATTAACTTTTGGCACTGCATTTGCGCACAGGAACAACCTAACATGTTTACTAACTCCTGTAGAGAATACATTTTTAGATAACACAGAAGATAGAAGAAGAGAAATAAAGGCAGAGTTTGATAAGGGAATAATAATTAGAAAACATGGGGTTGATTATGCTTATACTGATATTATTAAACAAGCAAAACTAACATTATATGCTGAACACATGGGAAGACTTTGTGTATATATAGACCTTGCAGTAAGAATGATAGAGTGTTTGTGGGAAAGAGTGAGTGTAGAAATGTTTTTATGTATAGGAGTAAGTGGGAACTGGAAGGAGTAAGGATGATGAACGGACAGGATCTACCAGTACCTGGTATTTACTATATTTGTGGAAGAAATGCATATTACTGTCTTCCTAGAGGATGGTCTGGAACATGCCATTTGGGAATAGTCTTTCCAATAATCTAGACTAGATACCTGAGATAATGAAATTCCAAACGAGACACAAGCGAGAATCAATTTCTAGCATTGTGGGAGACATTTTTGGGGCTATAATTCCTTCAGTGGGAGTGGTCTTAAATTCTATCAAGATACAGAAGTTGTCTACAATAGTGGATAACATGTTGACAAGTTATTCTGGAGCTATCATTCTTCTAGATACTGAGCTGGCTGCTACAAGAGCTATGACACTTCAGAACCACCTTGTAATAGACATTCTTTTAGCAAAGGAGGGAGGAGTTTTCAAATTACTTGGTTTGAATCATTGTTGTGCTTATATACCCGATAATCCAGGAAAAGTTAAAGAATTAATTAAAAATGTAACAATTAACAAAGAAGATTTAAAAGAACTAACAGAAACTACAGTTTGGGAAAAAGCTGGCAAGGGAATTGCAGCTGTGGGAAATTGGTTTAGTAATGTGGGAAGAAGTGTTATTTTGGCAATAGCAAAATGGGGGCCAATTATTTTATTTTGTATAATTGGAATCTGGGGAACGTATAAAATGATAAAATGTTTGAAAAAGAGAAAGTTGGAAAATAATCGGAAAAGATTTGATATGCAAACGACTAAATTCTATAGAGAAAACAAAAGGAGAAAGAGAAATAATGCAAAAATAAATGAAACCAAATTTTGAAGTGTTGATGATAATAAATACATTTATTAAGGGTTGATGTGGTGACATAAGTAGTCATCAGAGGAGGGATTGTGAATTTTCTAACATGTTTATTAATGATTTTAGTATACAAATTACATAAAGAATTAACGTGTAAGACGTGTGACTTTTGAAAATGGTCGCCACAGTTCATTTCTGTTCCTAACTGAGTAAAACTCTAACTAAATGTTGTGGTTATTTTCCATAATTCAATGCTTATATAATAGTGTACTGATGATTACATAGATGTGTCCACAGCTACCCCTAGTGGGTTGCTGAATTATGTCTTACAAGGTCATGTTTAACTGAATTCTTGAATAAGTTGAATGTTCTATTGTTTGAGAATGTTACTAATACGTGGTTTCTTCCTCGAGGATAGAAGTGAATGTAGCAAGTGAGAAAGTTTCTTCCTGAGAAGAGAAGTTTAGATGAGATGGAACAATGGAGCTACAGATGAGACGGAAGAGGAAAAGCTACTGTTGTGTACATATCCTGGTTAATGTGATGATGTTGTATTTTAGGTTATCAATTAAAATTGTAAGTGGTTTAAATGTAACCACCCCAGGAACCGACCAATCATGAGCTTTTTGATGATTAGTATAACAACCTTAGAGAGATTCCATGAGGGGTGACTTCATGATAGAGACCTGAGAATTGGATGTCAGAGCTCCTGTTGATGGTTCGAGTCATATTAGCAGTGTGGGTTTAGCTGATGTAAGGCCTGATTCTTCTGAAGACATACCTGATGGTGTCCCCTTGCTAAAGTAGACTGCTTCAAAGTATGTGATTTGTTTGTTATATGTGTCTCTTTTGTTTTGCTGTTATCAGCTGCAACTTATACTTTGATTGCTGCATATTAATTATGTTTTTTTTATAATAACCTGAGTTAGAAAGATTTTTCCTAAATTTGTGTTTCTAAATTCTTTTACATGAAGCCCAACATGTTAATGCTAATTTGTAGTTAGTGAGGGTATTAATACTGAATGCTCAAGATTTATATTGGCACTCTGAATGTTGTACTAATGCATCCATTGCCATTATTACCGATTTTGGTGTTGTTTATTAGTGTTATTGTTTGGAGATTATTTGTTTGACTGTTTTGATTTAACTCAGATATAGTAGATGTTCTAATCAACCATTATTAATTCTATATGCTCACCATTTGTGTTTGAGAGTCATTTTTGTGACATTAGCGTTGTTAATCTAGGGAAATACATTTTATAATTCTTCTTAATAAACTGGTGTGGTTATTGTTTGAGGTTCAAGATCATTGATTATATTACTTATTGTCATTGGTGACGTCGCCTCAATCCTATGTCGCTTTGATCCATTGACCTCTGGCGCAGAATCCACTATTCAGTTTAAGTAATAGCTAGGATTTCGTGGCGCTGCAGCATGACTGCTTCCACTGTCGAGTGGAAATTCCTTTTGGCCGCATCAGTGTTTTTCGGTGAGGGAAATGAAGAGTTGTGTGTCATCGGCGTACAAAATTATGTCGATTCTGTGGCTTCCGGCGATGGCTGCGAGTGAGGTCATGTATATGTTCAAAAGAGAGGGTCCGTGGGGAACTCCGCAGCTGACTCCTGTGGGTTTAGAGGTGTAGGGAGGGAGTCTGACCCTCTGAGTCCTTCCGGAGAGGAAGGAATGGATCCATTTCAGGGCTGTTCTGTGGATTCCTACATTGTGGAGTCTGGTGCATAGTGTGCTGTGGGAGATCGAGGAGTAAGAGTGCTGTGGTGTGGCCGCGGTCTAGAAGTGATCGGATGCCGTCTGTGGCTGCAAGAAGAGCTGTCTCTGTGCTTTGGTTGCTGCGGAACCCAGACTGGGAGCAGTCCAGAGAGTTGTTGGCTATGATGAAATTGCGGAGTTATGTGTTGATGGCTTTCTCCAGTACTTTGGTCGGGTAGGGCAGCAGCGAGATGGGCCGGAAGTTTTTTTGTTCTGATGGGTCGGCCGAGGGTTTCTTCAGGAGGGGGCACTTCGGCATGTTTCCAGTCCTGGGGGAAGGTGCCAGTGTTGATGGAGTGGTTTATTGTGTTCTAGAGCTTGGGGGCGAAGGATGTACTGGCTCTGACGTAGATGTGGTGCAGGAAAGGGTCAGTGGGGGCTTCAGAGTGGGTGCTGTTCATGATGCTTTCTGTTTCCTCCATGGTGAGCGTGGACCAGCTATGGCTGGTCTGGGTGGGTTCTGGGGGGTGTGGGTTGGTTGTAGGGTCTGGTACTGGGTTGGTTTTCCAGGAGGAAGCTGTCATTGATGTCTTGGATCTTGCGGTGGAGGAAGGTGGCGAGTTTGTCACAGAGGTCTTGCAATGTCGGGATGCTGGTGGCTTTGGAGGGGGTATTTGTGAACTTGTTTATGAATGAGAAAAGTTCCTTCATGTTGTGTGTGGAGGAGTTGCTGCATTCCCGGCGTGCCTTCATTCTTACGTTCTTGATATGTCGGCGGTGGATGGCAGTTGCGGCTCTGAAGGCGGCGAGGTCTTTGCTGGTTTGGCTATTCCTCCATTTTTTCTCTAGGCACCTGCGGGTGCATTTGGATTCTTGGAGTTCGGTGGTTAACCAGTTGGCTTTCTTTGGTATGCACTTGGCCGATGTCAGACGGAGGGGGGCTAAAGTTTCGGCACATTTTGGTGATCCATGCGTTGAGATTGCATACTGAGGTGTTGGCCTCATCGGAGGGAGGCGGGAAGGATTTGGCGAGAGTTGTGGTGATTTGTTAATGGTTATTTTGTTCCATTTTCTGTGGGGGGCCCTGGGAGCGCGGATGTGGCTACTGGGTGCGGTGATGGTGAAGTGTAGACAGCAGTGGTCGGTCCAGTCTGGGGTGAAGATGTTCTTGATGGTAATCCGGTTGCTTGAGGTGAAGATGGGGTCCAGTGTGTGTCCTACGATGTGCTTGGGCGTGGTGATCAGCTGTCTGAGGCTGAGGGTGGGGAGGCTGTTGAGTAAAGTGCTGGTGTTTGGATTGTTGCCATCCTTGAGGTTGAAATTCAGGTCGCTGAGGAGGAGGTAGTCGTTGGACCCCAGGGCCTGGGGGGTAGCGATGTTTAAAATGTAATTGATGAGACGGGCGTCAAGATGGCGGTCGCACTCTAAGAGTGCTCGGGACCCCTCCGTCATCCGCCCGAACCCTGCCACCATAACTGACCCCCTCGAGTCTTCAACCGAGACCTGGGGGCGGTGGGGGTCCTTTCCGAACCCCGTGGGTCCGAGTCCGAGATCCGAGGACGCCGAATCGGCGCGAGAGAAGAGACTGACGTGGACTCCAGGCCGCGCGGCGGAGAGGAGGAGTCTGGCGCTCCGGACCGGAGCACGCCCTTGCGGGCGGACGAGCATTGCCGGCCGGGAGCTCCTGGGGCCGACGGAGCGGCGAGGAGAGAGGTACCCGTTTCCCCCCCGGCGTGCCTAGTGGGAACCGCGGCTGACAGAGGCCGCGAGAATCCACAAAGAGGAATGCGACGACGCGCCACGGAGCTCCGTGGTCAGAGCGCCTGAGAACGGGCGGGAGCTAGAGGCTTGGGGGAACGAGCGCCCGAGGCCCCACACTAGAGGCAACAAATTACTGCCGGAAGCGGTATGAGAAGATCCAGCGACCGGGAGGTAGGAACGGAAGTGGCCCGGGGCCAGAGCCCCTGAAGCTGCGGGGAAACCTGAGGGAGCAGAGTTGCAGGCCGGGCGGAGGCAGTCTGAGGAACGGAGTGCCCACAAGTCCCGGGACATTGACTGATCGGAGCCTGGGAGACTCATAGAGACAGGCGATCGTAAGGAGAACCTGCAGCAAGTGAAGGGGAGGTGAGAAAACGCCTGAGGCCCACCGCAAGACACCCCGCAGTCCTGAAAATCAAGGGAGGCCCGGGTGCGCGGACGGGCGAGTCCCAACTGACATGGGTCCACGGAGGAGAAACAGAAAGTCGTGAGAGGTACTGTGCCCTCCCAAGTGGGGACAGAGAAGAGGGGGCCGGGACGCTGGGGGGCTCGCCTTGTGGCCTGCACCGAGTGAGACGTCAGGGGCATGGGGCTGGCCGCAGGGCGCTACTCTCTGGGGGCGCAAAGATAATTAGAGATCCGACCAAAGAGAGTCCGAGGTGCTCAAGAAGACCAAAAGAACGCCAAGACCCCTGATTTCCAGTCGGGGAGGGAGGACCAGCCGCCCCCCACCACCCAGCCTGGTCTGAGGGCCACCGGGCAGTAATCCAGTCGGCACTCTTCCCCTCACATGGACTAGCGTGAAACTTAAAGTCCCTGGATGGAATCAACCGACTAACGAGCCCCCTGACGACCAAGTCCCCCACACAGGTGATCATACAGACCCGAAGCGGCCCTGGAAAGAAGAGGCGCGAAAACCCCCGAGACAACTGAACTTCACCCACATAAAGGCGCAACTCCTCAGAATAGGCAGCATGGGGAAAGACAGAGCCTCCAGGCAAACGCAAGCATCCCAACAGAAAATAGACCAGTTTACCACGCCGGCAGCTCCCCGGGCCGGAGGTGACACCGCGTCCTCTGACCAGACAACAGAAGGAGTCAGCACCATCCTACTTGCGATTCAAACCTCACAGCGGGCAGTGGAATCCAAAATTGGAGAGGTGAAGGAAGAAATGGGCCTTGTGAGGCAAGACCTTAGGAATGCGGTGGGCCGCATCACAGAGGTGTAGGCCCGTGTCTCGCAAACCGAAGATGAACTGGCGGATCTAAGAACCAAAGTGGCCCAGTTGCAGACGCGGACTGGAGAACTCCACCGCAGAGCCGAAGATGCTGAGAACCGCTCCAGACGCAACAACCTACGCTTTGTAGGAGTACAAGAGGGAGCGGAGGATGGCAAGCCCGCCGAATTCCTAGAAGCATGGATTAAATCCTGGATGCCGGAGAACTCTCTCTCGCCGTGGTTTGCAATAGAGCGAGCACACAGGGCCTTGGCCCCGAGACCCCGCCTGGGGGCCCTCGACGACCCATGATTGCACGCTTCTTTAACTTTAAAGATCGAGATGCCGTCCTCAGAGAAGCCAGACGCACACCCAACCTCCTTTGGGACAACCAGAGAATCTTAGTCTTCCCGGACTACACCCGTGAAGTCCAAACGAAACGCCGCTCGTATGAGCAAGTGAAACAGAAACTGAGAGCAATGCAGCTCACATACATGCTCCTCTTCCCAGCACGCCTGAAGGTAATCCTAGCGGGCAGGGCGCATTTCTTCGAGTCACCTGAGCAGGCATGGGACTGGCTGACGGAGGAGGGCTTGGAAAACCGACGGGGCCCAACCGACCCGCCAAGGAATCCGGGTGGGACACAACTGATTACCCGGATGAACACGAGAAGGGGTCGGAAGCGAACCAGATCCATGCGGGGTAGGCCTGGAAGCCCCAGCCACCGAGTAGAAGAGGAACCGCATCTTAACCGAAATCCCTCGCCAGGGGGAGACCCGATTGATTGCCCAAGTGACGGAGCTGGGGGAGAGCACAAACTGGAGGATCGTTTGAGCCAATCCCCTGAACTTGGCTGATGGCGCCCCGCATGTACCGAGCTCCGGCTTGCTTGGACCTACCGGCAGTCTCGGACGCCGCCCCACATCAATGAGACAAGGGGGCACAAATTTTCCAAACTTGTTGTACACTCCGGACACGTTATCAAAGGTGGGGGTTTCGCACTAACTAATTGCAACTGATCCGACACACAGGAGGGGTCCACCACTCCACTCAATGACAGTCGACGCGACTGTATTGCCCCAGTTGGGCTCTAGGGCGACAGATGCTTCAAGGGTAGAAGTATGGGGTGGGGGGAAGTTGGGATGTTTAAAGCTCACGTTAGGGCTTAGCATAGTGGTTAAGATAAGTTACCGTAACAATGCCGACACCTACTGTATAAACTCTCCTCAGGCAATAGGCCCATCTCTGGTTCCCAGGTCAAGTCCTCTAATCCCTACCACGCAGACATGGCACAAACTGGTCCCCCACTGACACAGATCCTATCCTGGAATGTTAACGGCGATCTAGACAGGATCAAAAGATCCGCAGTGTATAGCACGCTGCGCAGATACGCCCCGAAGGTGGTCTTCCTACAGGAGACCCACCTACTTGGAACCAAATGCCCCTTCCTAGCGCGAGGGGGTTTTGACAAGGTTTTCCACGCAGGATTCACTAGGGGTTCCAGGGGGTGGCCATCCTACTCCATCACTCACTTCCAATAGTAATCACATCTACCACGTCAGACCCGCAGGGTAGATTCGTAACGGTGACTGGAACATTACACGGATCGACAATTAACTTGGTGTGTACTTACGCCCCCCCAGTTGGTTTTGACAACTACTTGTTAAAACTACGCCGGACGCTTACTGACCTCCCACAGGGACTCATGCTCATAGGGGGAGACTTCAACTCTGTCTTAGACCCCAACCTAGATGTTTCCGGTCCCGTATCCTCTGTCAGAATTGGGAGAGCATCCAGTTTAAACGGATGGGCTACTAAAATGGGACTCTGTGAGGTATGGAGGACATGGCACCCTAGGGCAAGACAATACACCCACACCTCGGCGGCTCACCACTCTCAGGCAAGAATTTACATGGTGTTCATGCCCGCACTGGACATCTCCAGAGTCACTGGCGCAGAGATATTGGCTAGAGGAGTCTCAGATCACTCCCCAATACGCATCCGATTGGGGAGCGCAACCTCCAATCAGCGCCCTACGTGGCGCATGAATGCATGGTATCTGCAGGACGAGGACTACACCTCCGAAATAAGGGAGCACCTTACCCAATATTTTGAGCACAACGTGGGCTCAGTTCAATCTCTGGGCACGATCTGGGCGGCATGTAAAGCCACGCTTAGAGGCTACGCGAAGCATCGCGTTCGCGCCCGAGAGAGAGCTCGGGATCAACGAGTGACAGACCTCGAGATAAGAGCCCTCGCTCTAGAACGATCTATGACCACTGCCGCTTCGGCTTCAGTTCTGAGACGTCTAACGGCAACTAGGGAGGAAATAAAGCAGACGGTACTTGAAGCCGCGAAACAAGCTTGGAGGGCATCGGCGGCTCGTGTCTATGGATGGGGTGACAAAAATGGCAAGCTCCTTCATTGGCTGGCCTCGAGCCCCTTGGCCAACAGAGTTGTCCCCGAGGTAGTGGATGAGACAGGCCTGGTTGAGAGAACCCCTAGTGGAATTGCGAGGAGCTTTGCCTCCTATTACGCTAAGTTATATGCGGTGCGTCATCGCCCGCTAGCTGAAAGGGAGTCCCCGCTCTTGAACGATATTATTCTCCCTAGAATCTCGCACGCGACCAGAATGAGCCTAGATGAAGCCATAAACCTGGCCGAAATTACAACGGCAATAGCTGCCTTGACATCGGGTAAAACACCCGGACCAGATGGCTTTCCGGCTGAACTCTATAAAAGATGCGGAGATATCCTAGCCCCCCACCTACTCAACATGTTTGATGAAGCAGAGAGGGCTGGCCACTTCCCCGCTGGGATAGACCAAGCCACTATAGTGGTGATCCCAAAGTCACAACCGCCATCACCCAATAGATCAGTCTACAGACCAATCTCCCTTCTAAATGCGGAGATCAAAGTACTATCAACAATACTTGCCACAAGACTGAAAGCGGTACTTCCCACACTGATACACCCAGATCAGTGCGGCTTCATGCCCTCCCGCAGCACGAGACACTGCATAAGGAGATTGCATGTCGCGATGGCTCAACGTGGCACCCTGACTGGATCCCCCCTTGCTCTCCTCCTGATAGACTTTGAAAAAGCCTTCGATACGGTGGACTGGTAGTACTTAGAGCAAGTCCTTATAAAAAACGGCTTTGGGCCCAAGTTCCGCAGCCTTGTTAAACTACTTTACTCCAATCCAACAGCCCGTGTTCAGATAAACGGTGTGACCTCTGATCCATTCCCCTTCCGTCGCGGGACACGGCAAGGATGCCCGCTGTCACCGCTGCTCTTCGCTCTAGCAATCGAACCATTGGCCACAATGGTGAGAGAGGACCCACTGGTGACGGGCTGGACATGGCCAGAGAGCCCGGAAGACCGTGTGGCATTGTACGCTGACGACGTTCTCCTCTACCTCTCCAACCCAGCGAGGAGTGGCCCCCGTGTCTTGGAACTCCTGGAACTCTTCTCACAAGCTTCGGGTCTAACCCTAAATCCTAGTAAATCCTTGCTGATCCCCCTACACCCCTCTAGAGATTGCATAAACTGGCAGGAAAACATCCCAATCCGTCGTAACAGTTTTAAATATCTAGGAGTCCATATAGCGCTGCTTCCCGAACTAACGTGGGAGCTTAATATTGCACCACTTCTGAAAAAGACCAAAAAAGAACTTCAACGCTGGCGAGACTTGCCACTCAACATACTGGGAAGAATCGCATTGTATAAGATGATGATACTCCCTAGTTTTTTATACCAACTACAGAACTTCCCACACCAAATCCCCCGGACGTGGTTTAGTGAAGTCGAATCGACTGTGCGCCAATACCTATGGTACGGCTCCCGTACCAAACTATTCCTTGCCACATGTCAAAGGGACACATATGAAGGGGGCCTAGGGATGTCCAACATTTATTTTTATTACCTAGCCATGCAAATTCAGGTGATCAATGACTGGTTATCGGGGGGCTGGACGGACCCGCATATAGACTAGAGCTCCAGGCACTGGGCTACAATGGGGTTTTTGATGCGCTATATGGGGGAACGATACCACAAACTATCCCTGAAGTCACTGGAATGGTGTTGAAGGGGTGGCGAGCGACACAGAAGACTATGGGGTGGTGGGCCCGACTAACGCAACAAACACCTCTCTGGCAGGGGAGGTGGCTGAGGGAGGTTTCCACGCTGGCGGGATTCCGGAAGTGGGACATCATAGGAATAGCCACACTGGGAGATATCTGGGGAGACTCACAAATCCGAACTTTTGAGGAGCTTCAGAGGTCACACTGTAGGAGGCTGGACTGGCATGTAGTGAGTACCAGGGGGGTACTTGCACCTTGCACCAGGCCCAGTTATCCCTTATTAGTGTATAGGGTGTCTAGCAGCTTAGGCTGATAGATAATGGTAGCTTAGCAGAGCAGCTTAGGCTGAACTAGGAGACGTGTGAAGCTACTACAGTACCACTTAGTGTCATATGCACAATATCATAAGAAAACACAATACACAGTTATACTAAAAATAAAGGTACTTTATTTTTATGACAATATGCCAAAGTATCTTAGAGTGTACCCTCAGTGAGAGGATAGGAAATATACACAAGATATATATACACAATAGCAAAAATATGCAGTATAGTCTTAGAAAACAGTGCAAACAATGTATAGTTACAATAGGATGCAATGGGGAAACATAGGGATAGGGGCAACACAAACCATATACTCCAAAAGTGGAATGCGAACCACGAATGGACCCCAAACCTATGTGACCTTGTAGAGGGTCGCTGGGACTATTAGAAAATAGTGAGAGTTAGAAAAATAACCCTCCCCAAGACCCTGAAAAGTGAGTGCAAAGTGCACTAAAGTTCCCCTAAGGACAAAGAAGTCGTGTTAGAGGAATAATACAGGAAAGACACAAACCAACAATGCAACAACTGTGGATTTCCAATCTAGGGTACCTGTGGAACAAGGGGACCAAGTCCAAAAGTCACAAGCAAGTCGGAGATGGGCATATGCCCAGGAAATGCCAGCTGTGGATGCAAAGAAGCTTCTACTGGACAGAAGAAGCTGAGGTTTCTGCAGGAACGAAATGGGCTAGAGACTTCCCCTTTGGTGGATGGATCCCTCTCGCCGTGGAGAGTCGTGCAGAAGTGTTTTCCCGCCAAAAGAACGCCAACAAGCCTTGCTAGCTGCAAATCGTGCGGTTAGCGTTTTTGGACGCTGCTGGGGCCCTGGAGGGACCAGGAGGTCGCAAATTGGACCAGGAGAGAGAGGGGACGTCGAGCAAGACAAGGAGCCCTCTCAGCAGCAGGTAGCACCCGGAGAAGTGCCAGAAACAGGCACTACGAGGATGCGTGAAACGGTGCTCACCCGAAGTCGCACAAAGAAGTCCCACGTCGCCGGAGAACAACTTAGGAGGTCGTGCAATGCAGGTTAGAGTGCCGTGGACCCAGGCTGGACTGTGCACAAAGGATTTCCGCCGGAAGTGCACGGAGGCCGGAGTAGCTGCAAAAGTCGCGGTTTCCAGCAATGCAGTCTAGCGAGGTGAGGCAAGGACTTACCTCCACCAAACTTGGACTGAAGAGTCACTGGACTGTGGGGGCCACTTGGACAGAGTTGCTGGATTCGAGGGACCTCGCTCGTCGTGCTGAGAGGAGACCCAAGGGACCGGTAATGCAGCTTTTTGGTGCCTGCGGTTGCAGGGGGAAGATTCCGTCGACCCACGGGAGATTTCTTCGGAGCTTCTAGTGCAGAGAGGAGGCAGACTACCCCCACAGCATGCACCACCAGGAAAACAGTCGAGAAGGCGGCAGGATCAGCGTTACAGAGTTGCAGTAGTCGTCTTTGCTACTATGTTGCAGTTTTGCAGGCTTCCAGCGCGGTCAGCAGTCGATTCCTTGGTAGAAGGTGAAGAGAGAGGTGCAGAGGAACTCGGCTGAGCTCTTGCATTCGTTATCTACAGGGAGTGCAGAATTATTAGGCAAGTTGTATTTTTGAGGATTAATTTGATTATTGAACAACAACCATGTTCTCAATGAACCCAAAAAACTCATTAATATCAAAACTGAATATTTTTGGAAGTAGTTTTTAGTTTGTTTTTAGTTTTAGCTATGTTAGGGGGATATCTGTGTGTGCAGGTGACTATCACTGTGCATAATTATTAGGCAACTTAACAAAAAAAAATATATACCCATTTCAATTATTTATCATTACCAGTGAAACCAATATAACATCTCAACATTCACAAATATACATTTCTGACATTCAAAAACAAAACAAAACAAAAACAAATCAGTGACCAATATAGCCACCTTTCTTTGCAAGGACACTCAAAAGCCTGCCATCCATGGATTCTGTCAGTGTTTTGATCTGTTCACCATCAACATTGCGTGCAGCAGCAACCACAGCCTCCCAGACACTGTTCAGAGAGGTGTACTGTTTTCCCTCCTTGTAAATCTCACATTTGATGATGGACCACCGGTTCTCAATGGGGTTCAGATCAGGTGAACAAGGAGGCCATGTCATTAGATTTCCTTCTTTTATACCCTTTCTTGCCAGCCACGCTGTGGAGTACTTGGACGCGTGTGATGGAGCATTGTCCTGCATGAAAATCATGTTTTTCTTGAAGGATGCAGACTTCTTCCTGTACCACTGCTTGAAGAAGGTGTCTTCCAGGAACTGGCAGTAGGACTGGGAGTTGAGCTTGACTCCATCCTCAACCCGAAAAGGCCCCACAAGCTCATCTTTGATGATACCAGCCCAAACCAGTACTCCACCTCCACCTTGCTGGCGTCTGAGTCGGACTGGAGCTCTCTGCCCTTTACCAATCCAGCCACGGGCCCATCCATCTGGCCCATCAAGACTCACTCTCATTTCATCAGTCCATAACACCTTAGAAAAATCAGTCTTGAGATATTTCTTGGCCCAGTCTTGACATTTCAGCTTGTGTGTCTTGTTCAGTGGTGGTCGTCTTTCAGCCTTTCTTACCTTGGCCATGTCTCTGAGTATTGCACACCTTGTGCTTTTGGGCACTCCAGTGATGTTGCAGCTCTGAAATATGGCCAAACTGGTGGCAAGTGGCATCGTGGCAGCTGCACGCTTGACTTTTCTCAGTTCATGGGCAGTTATTTTGCGCCTTGGTTTTTCCACACGCTTCTTGCGACCCTGTTGACTATTTTGAATGAAACGCTTGATTGTTCGATGATCACGCTTCAGAAGCTTTGCAATTTTAAGAGTGCTGCATCACTCTGCAAGATATCTCACTATTTTTGACTTTTCTGGGCCTGTCAAGTCCTTCTTTTGACCCATTTTGCCAAAGGAAAGGAAGTTGCCTAATAATTATGCACACCTGATATAGGGTGTTGATGTCATTAGACCACACCCCTTCTCATTACAGAGATGCACATCACCTAATATGCTTAATTGGTAGTAGGCTTTCGAGCCTATACAGCTTGGAGTAAGACAACATGCATAAAGAGGATGATGTGGTCAAAATACTAATTTGCCTAATAATTCTGCACTCCCTGTAAAGTTTCCCCAGAGACAGAGACCCTAAATAGCCAGAAAAGAGGGTTTGGCTACCTAGGAGAGAGGATAGGCTAGTAACACCTGAAGGAGCCTATCACAAGGAGTCTCTGACGTCACCTGGTGGCACTGGCCACTCAGAGCAGTCCAGTGTGCCAGCAGCACCTCTGTTTCCAAGATGGCAGAGGTCTGGAGCACACTGGAGGAGCTCTGGACACCTCCCAGGGGAGGTGCAGGTCAGGGGAGTGGTCACTCCCCTTTCCTTTGTCCAGTTTCTCGCCAGAGCAGGGCTAAGGGGTCCCCTGAACCGGTGTAGACTGGCTTATGCAGAATTGGGCACATCTGTGCCCAACAAAGCATTTCCAGAGGCTGGGGGAGGCTACTCCTCCCCTGCCTTCACACCATTTTCCAAAGGGAGAGGGTGTCACACCCTCTCTCAGAGGAAGTTCTTTGTTCTGCCATCCTGGGCCAGGCCTGGCTGGACCCCAGGAGGGCAGATGCCTGTCTGAGGGGTTGGCAGCAGCAGCAGCTGCAGTGAAACCCCAGGAAGGGCAGTTTGGCAGTACCAGGGTCTGTGCTACAGACCACTGGGATCATGGGATTGTGCCAACTATGCCAGGATGGCATAGAGGGGGCAATTCCATGATCATAGACATGTTACATGGCCATATTCGGAGTTACCATTGTGAAGCTACATATAGGTAGTGACCTATATGTAGTGCACGCGTGTAATGGTGTCCCCGCACTCACAAAGTTCAGGGAATTGGCTCTGAACAATGTGGGGGCACCTTGGCTAGTGCCAGGGTGCCCTCACACTAAGTAACTTTGCACCTAACCTTTACCAGGTAAAGGTTAGACATATAGGTGACTTATAAGTTACTTAAGTGCAGTGTAAAATGGCTGTGAAATAACGTGGACGTTATTTCACTCAGGCTGCAGTGGCAGGCCTGTGTAAGAATTGTCAGAGCTCCCTATGGGTGGCAAAAGAAATGCTGCAGCCCATAGGGATCTCCTGGAACCCCAATACCCTGGGTACCTCAGTACCATATACTAGGGAATTATAAGGGTGTTCCAGTAAGCCAATGTAAATTGGTAAAAATGGTCACTAGCCTGTTAGTGACAATTTGGAAAGAAATGAGAGAGCATAACCACTGAGGTTCTGATTAGCAGAGCCGCAGTGAGCCAGTTAGTCACTACACAGGTAACACATTCAGGCACACTTATGAGCACTGGGGCCCTGGGTTACCAGGGTCCCAGTGACACATACAACTAAAACAACATATATACAGTGAAAAATGGGGGTAACATGCCAGGCAAGATGGTACTTTCCTACACACACGATCTGAATAAGACCCAATTTCACAAATACCTTCAACTAAGGCACGCCCAAGCAGTACACCTGCAACCGGGGGACAACATTCCGGAGCACAGCCCTCTCGAAGCAAAGGTAATGATGGGACACATAAAAAAAAGGAGGGATCTCCCAGGTATATCGAGTCATCCTAACAAACACCTCTCCCCCCCCCTTGAGAAGCTTCGCCGGAAATGGGAGGGTTGGGTGGGCCCCCTAGAAGAACTAGACTGGAGAGACGCACTGGCCGCACCCCGAACACTGGCCATATCTACACGATTTCAAGCGCTACAAACCCTCTACCTACACACAGCCTACCTCACCCCTAAAAGGCTCCATCAAGCTAACCTCCGTCCCACAGATGAGTGCCCCCGATGCCTTCAGACAGGCGCTGATTTCTTCCATATGATCTGGGCCTGTCCAGTTATATAGTCATACTGGGGGTCAGTCCTGGGAGAGATCTCTGAAACCCTACAGTCTAGAATAGAGGCATCCCCGATCCCGATTTTGTTGGGGGCCATGGACGGATTGGAGCTGGGCAGAGCGAATCGCACTTTCCTAGGGAGAGCCTGTTTGGTGGCAAAAAGGGACATCATGTCAGAATGGAAGGCAGCAAAAGCTCCGACCCTCGCCAAATGGAGACGAGGAATGGACTGGTGCGCAAGATGCGAAAAGCTGATATATGAAGTGAGGGGATGCCCAGACAAATACAACAAAATATGGGGGAACTGGGACAATCAACTAGACAGTTGAATAACCTATTAGAGCAGAACCCCCAGAGAACCCCTGGTCAAGCCGTTTAACCCTGGGAGAAGGGACGGAGCAGGCTGCAAACCCTGATCAGTGATAAAAGAGGGACCAGACCCACAAAGAGTGGTGCGATGGCGAAGCGGAACCCTAAAAAGAAGGTAGTAGCGAAGTCTGTAGCCCCCACACTCGAGTGATAGGACCGAGCACAGACTATAATCCACGTCCGAGACCAAAGGAACTGGACAGGGCCATCAAGATTATTAAAGTCACTAAGACCGCTAAGAGGAACACTTAATATGCAGAAGATGGTATATCTTAAAATTGTGTCAATTTGTCGGTAACTGTTGATATTTATTCTTTCCCCTTTTTCATTCCCCCCCCCCCTTTTTTTTCTTTCTCCTTACTGTTGTAACGTGTTCATGCTGTTCCATTCAGACAAAATGAATAAAAATCTTTATTAAAAAAAAAAAAATGTCATTGATGAAAGCTGGGCTGGGGCCAGGTGGTCTGTAGACCAGGGTGCCATGGATAGAGGAGTTGTAATCGGTTTAGACCAGGAAGTGAGGGTGTTCCATGGTGGTGCACTGTTCTTCTGAGTTGGCCTTGATAGGTAGTGAAGACTTGTGTAAGAAGGCAAGTCCTCTGCCCGACGGGAAGGCCGGACCCTCCTTAGGCTGCTGTATCCGTCCGGTATAGCGATGGGCGATGTCTGGTTCCAAGGTTGGGTTGGTCCAGGTCTCGGTAAGGAAGGCGATGCCCAGTCAGGCAGGGTCGATCAAATCCCAGAGTTCGGTGGCGTGCTTGTCAAGGGATTGGATGTTCAGGAGGAGGCAGCTGATGGGATTGTGGTAGGTGTTATTGTTTCCAGGTGTGGGAAGTACCTTCTGCTTGTTGTGGCTGGCACTGAGGTTGCAATTCCTGCACGACAAAGGTCTGTGTGTGTCCTTGGGGGATCTGGTACAGTATCCGCTGAGATGTCCGGTGTTAAGGTGGTGGAAGGTCACAGCATCGTAATGAATGCTGGCCAGAGGATGGCTTGTCGAAGATCCAGGGTTCCTGGTGTTAGGTTCGGGCACGGACAGGCACAGATGGGCTTGCCTGTGGTGGGCCTTTGGCGCGCCAATGGCGCGGCTGCACTGCACCCGTCATTAAGAAGGTGAGGGGGCTGGTCAGCTGGGAAGCGGGAGGGCGGGAAAGGCGCTTGGCGGGGTGGAGGTGGGGCTGCAGTAGCACCGCGGGAGGGATAGGGTCAAGGAAAGGACAGAAAAAGAGAAAAGCCAAAAGTAAAAACGAGTGAAATAAAAGGCAGAAGTATAGAATCAGGAGTAAAGGAGAGAGTAAAGGAGAGATAGAGAGAGATACTTACTTGTTGATAGCCAGTAGACCACCAGCAATGAGGCACAAGCAGGATCCTCAAACTCGTACTGAGCATATTGTTTCACAAGTATGAAAGGGCGCACTAAGCTGCTCGCACACTCCCCTCACTCCAAGTAGCACAGTCAACCCCAAACTCCTCCACAGCAACAGCTGAGTGGTCGTGGCACCTAAAAGGAGGAAACAAAACATGCAAGATGGCTCTCCGGACACCTGCGATGTCGCATCCGGTGACATTTGAGAGCAACAAAAGCCTGCTATCCTCAATATGATATATGAGTCACTGAGGCACATTAAATCTGTAGATAATAAAGTAATACAGCACTGCAATGTAAAATATCCTCATAAATATATCTTAGGAACATATATCCATCATATAGAGTAGCACAAACCGACAGCACTCATCTTTACTGCTGAGCAACAAAGAAAAATGCATTTAAGATGGTGCTGATCATATCTGAGGAGATGAAAGAGACAGTGATTGGAGGACTGCTGTGGACTCTTAACATGGGAAATATAGTTTGTGTTTACTGTGTTTTGATTTGGCTACTATTGATTTCAGTAAAGTAAAGAAAACCATAATCCGAGCCTCTGCTCCTGACATAGAATCATTTATTTTGCAAAGGCACAATAAACGCAAAAGCAATGAACAAAACAGGTTCTAGAATTAAAGTTTATTCATGTGGTCTATTGCAGTGTACATTTATTCTATGAATATTATAACAATAATAACTTTTTTGTTTCACTGGATCGCACTATGTTAGGCAACACTTGGATCAGCTGCCTGTCAGGAACAAACAAGTGATTGGGTGTGCCCCAGGTATTGCAGACATGCAAACGTTAGAAAGAAATCTTTCCTCCCTACAGGCCAAAATGTCACTATGGAGGATATGTTGTCTACTGACTAATTTGATAACTGTAGGCAGATATTTGCTATAATTCTGTTCCCTCAAATAACTACATTGCGTGTTTCCGAGCAAATAATTATATAATTGGCACCTCTTTTCTTTTATACAATAAAACCGGAGAAACTAGAGGGATTTACTAGTTAGGTCAATGAAAGCATTAACCTCTATTGAATAAAATGGTCGATAATATTAGCTAAGTGCCAATATTAAGAAATATTGTGCTATCTATTTTTCAAAGCTAACTTTTGTACTTCAGCATTTACCTTCACCATTAAAAGAGGTGCCTCTTGATGGCCATAAACATGTGTCAAGATGAAATTGAGAGAAAGGCAAAGTCAGGGATGATAAGATATAGAAAATAAAGAAACCTTTCAAAGCACTACTTTCATAATAAATGGCTGGGGGCTCTTTTTAAAATGCATTGAATTAATAAGGTCCCTCTAGTGAGGAAAACAGTTGGTTGAGCATAAGATAGCTGATATATGATAACCATAAGATATACTAGCAAAGAATCAACTACTGTTCAGTGTACAGAATTTGAAAAGACAGTCAACTTCATTGCTCTTTCCTGGTTCTACGTCTCTGACCTTCAGACACAAGCCTTGACAATGTATGCTTTTTAGGTTCACTACTCACAACACAAACTTAATTTTCTCGTCCTTTTCAGGACGAAGGCTAGCGGACAGCACAGCTGTCTGATTCAAAAAGACTTCTTGTGGGCATTCGGAAAGCTTACCTGGAAATGCATTCTGCCCATTGCTTACCATTGACTTCATGGTTTGTAACTGACCTTTTCTTGCTTTCTATTTGTTGACTTTATTTGTTTTAGGCTGTCCAGCATGTCTTCACCCTCCAGTGGAGCCATGTTTGTTCACCTTTGCTCCTTGCATTCTTCCAGGAGTCCTCACTTTCTCTTTTCTTTTTCTTTATATTTTATTTTTACCTTGTCACATCTGCTGTGCATTCAAAGACAAAGGTCAAACGTCAGGCTCTGTATTCCCAGGGAACTTGATTTTACTTTGCTTTCTCTGACTTTAAACTGAGAAGATTTATGTGACAATCTTGCTATTACTGGGAAGGCAAACATTTTTTCTACCATATAACAAAATGCAAATGTCTGTAAATAAACCATACAAATATTTCATAATACATCAGAGTTAGGAAAGTGCAAATGAAGCACATATGCTGTAACTCGGAAGTGTGGTGGAAACAAATATTTTAGTATGATCAAAATGAATAACTACATTAGGTGTTGATATTTCCACACATTATTGTTTGCGCAGTATGGTTTTATGTATGTGCAAATGTTATGGTCATTTCAATTGAAAATATGTTGTCTATAATAGCAATGCACTACCATGCACACTCCACACTTCTCTACAACACTTTACTCCACTTTATGCCCCTCCACTCTAAGCCACTCTACTGTATGTCATTATATTCCACTCTATGCCACTCCACTCCATGATATATCAAACTAGGCCACTCCATGGCACTCAATGCCATTCTGTGCTACGACACCCCAAACTAAAATATACCACAACACTCTACTCTACGAAACTTTACTCCGCTCTCTATTACGCCACAAACTTTTAGCTGTTCTGAACAGCAACCATGCTGATGTACAACATGGCTAAAATACATTGCCAAAGCCAATAGCTCTTGCATAGGGGAGACCTACTGGTTTTGCCAATGCTTGTTTATAACACTCATCTTTGAGGGTATGCAACCAGTTCAGCAAAGGGGCTCTACTCCCAGCTACAACATTGTTGTAGCCCAAGATGTTGCCTCATTATCTGACTTTCGTTCTAGGACAGTTGGTGGCAACTTACAGTGTCAAACAAATGTTATCAAATCTCCCACTAGAAAAATGCCAGCTCTAAAGACTTTAACAATGCTTGTTCATTTAGGTGCTATAGACAAACAGCAGGCTCTGGCACAAATCCATACGGATCGGATCTCCCTATTTCAAACTTGTTTTCATAAAATTCCTGTGACAGGATGGACCTAGTTGGAAAGTGTAATTGAAATAAATGCAAAATGAAAAGTCTTTCTATTTCATTCTATTACAATCATAATTTTATTGAATATATATTCATAAAATGCTGCAGTCCCATACAGAACGCCGCAGCCAGACTCGTCCTGGATCTACCAAGATAAACCCACATCATCCCTTACCTCAGGGAACTCCACTGGCTTCTTGTACAGACAAGATGCCAGTTCAAGTTCATGGCCCACACATACAATGCCCCAAACAACTGCAGACCCACCTACTTGAATTACTGCCTGAACTTCCATCAGCCCACTAGACACCTCGGCTCTGATTCCCTTTCTCTAACCCTCACCGCCCGCATCAGACATAGCAGATGTGGAGGTCCCCCCTCTCCTTCCTAGCAGCGAAGACATGGAACCAACGACCTTTTCATCTCTGGACCTCACCATCTGCTCCAGAGCTCTGAAATTCCCTGATGACCTAGCTATTCGGCTAATCAACAGGACCCTGACAGCTCCTGGATACCCTCACGGATGACAAGAAGCACTCTGCAAATCTACTGGTTGATTGACATAATTTTGATTTGAACATTGAGAGAGACAAGCTAAAATATTCAAAACAAACAATGGGAGGGAAAAACTAAAATTCTGTCCAATAAGGACTGTTTAAACAAAACACAATTTACACTTACTACTGTTGTGATAGTTACAGGGCTGGTCCATGTGCAAGTACTACTATGCTATAAGAACAGTAGTAGTGGAACTTTCAGAAAAAGATAGTCTTGATTGCATCTTCTGTTAAACTACACTAAGTTTAATGTACATGTTAAAAGCACTGGCAAAGCCAATAGGCTTGGCCTATGAGAGCTCTATTGGCTTTGTCAGAGGGGTGAGTAAAACAACAGACAGTGGGAGGAGGAGGTGGTGGGTTAAAAGCGGGGGTTGTTGAAAAACAATGGCAGGGACGTGGGAGAACACAACTAATGTATGTCAAAGTCAGAGCCGCCAACCTTGGAACTGGGAACCGGGTTCGACTCTCAGCGTCGGCTCAACAACCTGTGATCCTGGACAAATCACTTAACCCCTGTGTGTAATAGAAAAGAAAATGAAAGTGTTCATACGTAATGTAACTGGTGCTCATGTAAAGCTCTCCAAAACCTTTGAGACGAGTAAGGGCTGTATCAAACCGCCACAATAAAAATAAAATGACCTGAATGGACACATAAAAGGAAACGAGGGCGGAGGACGCGAGGGAGGAGAGTAGGAGCCATGAGGGAGGGTGGAGGGAGGGGGGGGGGGGGCGGTAAAACAACAGAAAGCAGGAGGAGGTGGTGGGTTAAAAGCAGCAGGGGTGGGGTGTTTGTTAAAAACAACTCTCTTGAAGAGAAGGTGTGCTTTCAAAAAAGATAAACATACATAGACAATTTGCCACCACTGAGTGAGATAGTTGCAGGGCTGAGCGCCTACAGCAGTGAGCAGCTAATGAGTAAAAGAAATAGCCCAAGCGCAAACTTGAGGATAACTGTAAATGTTCTCCAGGTAGCTAGGTAACTGTGGTTTCAATTATAATAAAGAGGCTTGTTTCGTAATAAGTGTCACGACATTTCACACCCTTATAAAGGGTTACATTTTTAAATTAAAAATGGATTATGACAGGTGGTTGATCAGTAATAAATATAAAGTGGGCCCAAACTGAGTAATAAAACGGAGTCCTGTTTTTTAACGTAAACGTTTGTAAACTAAAAGTGTACTTTATGAAAACATAAACATACACATCCCCAATTGAACATCGATAAATGGAAATTCAAAATCTCGGTTACAGTACCAGGAATAGGCAACAATAGTAAAAACACCTGTTACCCGCCCTTATCTATTTTTTTTTTTACATACACCAATCCACTTAGCAAAACTAATAATAGCGTTTTCTTATTTAGAAAAACGTAAGCAGCAATGCCATACAACATTTAAGGAAATAGCTCAGCAAATAAAGCGCCTGCCACAGTAAGCTGGCCATAAATGAAAAATAAACAAATAGCGCAAAGGCAACCCTATATCTCAAGGTATATAATAAAAGCGCTTGAAAATCCTTGAGCCTACTTCATGTCATATAAAGTTTTAAACAAAAAGCCATGCACAAACTATATAAGTCTGAACTTAATAAAACATAAGATAACAATAATTGCACAAAGATACATTAAAAAAAAACATAAGTGGCAATACCGTACAATGTTTCAAGAAAGCTCAGCAAGTAAAGCGCCACAAACTGTAAGCTGTCCATAAATAAAAACTAAACAAATAGTGCAAGGGGATCCCTGTATCCTAATAAAAATAATTAAAGAGCTTGAAAGACCTTGCACCCATTTTACGCTCTATAAAGTGCAAAATAAAAAATCATGCACAAGTGCCATGAGTCAAAAATTAAGAAAACAAAAGAGAACAAAAATTGCACAACAATACATACGAAACAAATGCATCCATCTAAACATATTAAAGCACGTTATAATTGGAGAGAAAGTAAGCAGCATTGCATACAGGGTTTAATACTAATAAGCTACACATAAAGGGAACCCAAATTAGTGAAGAACATAAACCCATTTTTTTAACGTTTCAAAGTATAGGTGCAGACAACCAAAAAAATAGGTAGTAAGAATAATAATATTAACAAGCTAACACAGAAAGAAAACAAATAAAATACAGCAGTAAACAAACAAAGTCGATAAGTAGCTCGAGCTCCTAAGTACCCGACAAGCAAGCTGGGTTAGAAAGGAAAAAGTAGCTCATGTAAGGTGGATTAAGTCTGCCAAAGGAAGGAGTACTTGGTCCACACTCCACAGAAGAGAAAAGCACACGAAAATCATAAGAAAACTAGGAAATCACACGTCCAGACCAAAAACAGCCAAGAAAAACAGACTGACAGGCAGGAAAACAAATGGTAAGTTGGGAGTGGTTGGAAGCTGGATGTAAGCCTTTTTTAAAGATTTTTTTTTCAGTCACAAAAGGCTTCACAAGCACTGTGTAGGTGAAACCTAAAAAGGGGTCAGAGGTAAATTGGTCAGTTTCTAGATCCGTCACGATAATACCAATATGTTCAAACATAACAACAGGAGGGCTATACAAAAGGAGTGCTTACTATGTAAACTCTCTGATTAGCAAACTGTGCTACACTATGACGTTTTGTTCATATACATATTATCCAAGAGTAACACAATATATTTGGGGGCGTGGCCAAGGAACATGGCCGACGGGACGCGCTTCTAGTGCGCTCCCGTCCCCGGCGAAATCCTGCGGCGCTCGATCCCGAGGCTCCACCGGGCTGGAAGAGCCGATTTTTTGGATCGGGAGGACGTCTGGTGGACCCAGGCACATCTGGAACCTGATTCCAGGGTCCGATGGCGCAGACAAGGCATTGGCGCTCTCGCGATCCTGCCAGGCCGCACTGGAGCTGTGTGGGCCATGTGGCTCTTTTCCGTGCTGGGAGTGCGTGGAGTGGTCGTGGGGGTGCTGGAGCGGTTTGGACGCCCCCCACCCCTGATTACACGAGAGGCTGCCATCCGAGGTCTGGCGGCCACTCTCCGCAGCCAGTGTAGGAGGGGTCGTGGACCTACAGCTGGATGGCGGCCATTAGTGGTGACAGCGACGTGAGGATCAGGGCTGGGACAGGAGGCCAGCTCGCTGGGCTTGCTTCTGGAATGGCCTGTGGGCCGAGAGGCTTGTCCTGCTGCTGCGCCTGCTGGACTGGTGAGGCTGCGTGCTCGAGGGACCGCCGTCTGGGCAGGAAGGTGTGCCGCTGTGTCCCACTGAGGCCTTGGAGTGGCGGGCTGCCTTCCTGGGCATATGGGCCTGTGGAGCCGCTCTGAGGGGCGGCTGGGTGTCGCGGCAAGGGCCCCTGGAGACACTTCTGGACATCCTGGCAGAGGTGTGTTGGCTTCTCTGTCTCTTCATTCTCCATTGCTTCCTCTGTGCTATGGTCCGTATACTGACTTTGCTGGTGAGTGTTACCTGTTTGATTCGCAACTGCTGGAGAGACTCGCGGCCATCTGATCTTCTAGTTTGGCTGGACACTGACCTTTCAAGGAGTGGAGAGCTGCGAATACTATTTTTGTGGTGCTCCGTTGTCAGGACTCTGCGGGAGGCGGCCAGTTGCATTTGGGCCTTGTGTGAGGCAACACTGAGCATCACAAATGGATGGATGCTTCCCAGGGAAACACTATGGAACAGTATACTACCCCTGTGGTTCTCCAGCAGCGAACGGCGAGATTGGAGGTGAGTGGAGATACAGCCGGTTCGCTGATGAACTTGCGGCCATTCAGGGCACCCAGGTGGCACTGGAGGGCAAAATAGAGTCAATTGCGTTAGAGGTCAATCTGCTGAGAGCGGACCATCGGAAGGTGTCCGACAAGGTGAAGGTGGCAGAGGGTTCCATTGCGGAGCTACAGTCAGAGGTGGGGACACTGCGGACGCAAATGGTGCAAGCCACATCTACGGTGGGACTGCTGGAGACGCAGCTGGAGGACGCAGAAGGAAGGTCCCCGCGGAACAATGTCAGGTTGCTGGGCTTTCTGGAGCGTGCGGAGGGGTCTGCCACGGAATCTTTTGTGGAGAACTGGATCAAGAATGTGCTGCAGCCAGCTGGGTTATCTAGAGTTTTTGTGGTGGAGCGTGCCCATCGGGTCCATGTTGCGCCTCCACGGCCTGGTGCCCCGCCTTGGGCCATTAATGCACGCTTGCTCAACTACAAGGACCGGGACAGTATTCTGCGCGCTGCACGGGAGTCAGATAAGGCGTTATTCGAGATCTGCAAGATCTCAATTTATCCTGATTACACCAATAAGGTAAAGACTTCATGGAGGTCAAGGCGAAGCTCCAAGCCATGAACATTAGATACATGCTCTGGCACGTTTGAAGGTCTTGTCGGGAGGCAACTCACACTTTTTTGAGCGCCCTGAGGAGGTGTGGCTTTGGTTGGAAATGTGGGACAAGGTGACCCCCGGCAGACCGGTGCGTTCTGGAGGCATCGCCTGAGCGGGCCTCTGGTTCAGAAAGCCCAGACTGGAGATTGCAGGGTACTAGGCGGCTGGTGGAGTCTCACCACAGGGTTGAAATACAGCCGAGGGAACAATGGCGGTGGTGTGTGCTGACTCGGTTGGGGGCACAGCTTCGGAGCAGAACTTGGAGGCGGGCGGGGATGCCGAGATGACCTGACTGTTATTCTTGCTGTGTGCTGTTTGTTGTAAGTCCTGAAAAGGTGATGCAGGACTGGGCGGGGGCTGGCCGTCCAGGGTGCTATTGGCGTCTTGGTTCTCAGGTTCAGGGGGGTTCTGGGTTTTCGTGATCTGATGCTGGTGGGGCGTCACTCCACACTTGTGGTAGGCCATTTGATGTGGTAGGGTTGGGTTTAGGCTGCGGTCCTGTCAGTGTTTATGGACTGGACTTACAGTATGGTCTGTTTTGGTTGTTTTACTGTATTTCCGGGGTAGAGGTGGTGGGGGGGGTATGTTCATGTTTACGGTTTATTCAACAGTGCGGGTTTGGGAGCGGGGTGTGAAGGCTGTCCTTTTCTGGTTCGTCATGGGGGGGTAGTGCACAGTGTGCTGTATCCTCTGGGTGGGGGCTTTATTTTCTACTGGGTCGTCTTATTAATATGCCGACTTGGAATGTCCGGGGCTTGAAAAGTTATACAAAACGCTATAGGGTGCACTCGTTCCTTCGTAGGCACAAGGTTCATATTGCTTGTCTTCAGGAGACTCACATGACGGACGAGGAAGCGCAGAAATTAGCTAAAAAAGTGGCAGGGACAGATGTTTTCATCCTCCTTTTCTTCCTATGCACGGGGGTATCTGTGTGGGTGGCCCCGGGGCTCCCTTTACCCACGTATATAGTGAGGTGGATGTGGAGGGTCGCTATGTTCTGGTGGCGGGCATGTTGGATGGCTTACCCATTGTGATTCCTCATATATATGCTCCCAACACGGATGATTCCTCCTTCTACACCAGAATACCTGAGATCTTGGGGGACAGCGTGGATAAGCCCTTGGTCTGGGCGGGGGACTATAATTGTGTGATAAATGGTGAGTTGGATCGCCACCCGCCGAAGATGGGAACCAAACCACTAATGGTATAATCTCTTAGGGATGTGATGGTGCACTTGGGTCTCTGGGACGGTTGGGGGGAACGTCACCCTGATGGTAAGGAATATACTTGTCATTCCAGAACTCATGATACCTACTCTCGACTGGCCAGGTTTCTGTTGGGTGGCCTCGACAGCTCGCAGGGCCTGGATGTTATTCATCTGGGTCGTTTTTTGTCAGATCACTTGGCATTTCGGCTTCAGTAGCAGTGGGGAGAGACAGCCCTCCGTGCGGCTCGAGGTTGGAACGAGTAGGTGCTGCCATAAAACAGTATCTGGACTTAAATTGGAATACGACTGGGTCTCGTGGCTTGGAATGGGAGGCTATGAAGGCAGTCATTTGGAGCAGGATCTTACGGCCCTAGAGGTGACATTGGGGGAGGTACAGTGGCAGCCGCCCGAATCGAGCACGGCTAAGTGGGAGGAGCTCAGGTTACACAAGGAGGTGAATGCATGTTGGGACACACTAAGCAGAACAACTTTGAGAGGGTATAGGTAGCGGTTGCATCGAGAAGGCGACAAATCAGGCAAACTCCTACCCTGGATCCTGAAATGGGAGGTAGAGGCTCTGCCCATACTGGGTATTAGGAATACTGAGGGTATGCTCCTCACGGGGCGTAGGGACATTCTGCTGAAATTGGCGTCCCACTTCCAAAGAGTATCTAGGGCTGGCACTGTATCACCAGAAGGGGGTGTGGAGCAGTTTCTGCTGCAGTTGCAGTTGCCGAGGCTGGACCTGGAGAGTAGGGACACGCTTGAAATCCTGCTCACTGTAGAGGTGGGAGAGGAAGTGACGGCAATGGCAAAATCCAAATCCCCCGGTTTTCCTGTGGAGCTGTATCAGGCTTCTTCCTCCACACTTAGGGAAAGATTGCTGGAAGTTTTCGAGGAGGCGCGGAGCGTGGTAAGTTACCAGACACCATGCGCCAGGGTATAGTGTGTTTGTTGCTCAAACCGGGGGGGGGATGCTGCGGATCCTTCTTTGTATCAACCGCTAACCATGTTGAACAGCGATGTCAAGATACTCTGTAAGATTTTGGCCACTCAGCTCCGGGGAGTGTTTCGGGGCCTGGTGCAGGAAGACCAATGCGGGTTCATACTGGGGTCGTAGTACATCCTTTAATCTGCGACGATTGGCGCATGTTCTGCATGAATCTAGGGGAATGGAGTCGGAGCTGGCACTGGTGCCTCTTGACTTGGAGAAAGCGTTTGACACAGTGGAGTGGGAATATTTTTGGAGGTGTTGCAGGGCATGGGCTTTGACTCTGGCTTTTGTGCCTGGGTTCGACTACTGTACACTGCCCCGACAGCTCGTGTGCGTGTTGGGGGAGACACATCGACTGTATGGAAGATCGGTAGGGATAAAAAACAGGGATGCCCGCTCTTGCCTCTCCTGTTTGCCCTGGCTGTGGGCCATTGGCGATTTGGCTTTGTGAGAAGTTGGTGCAGTGGGGGATCCCGGTGGGTCAGACCACACACGTAATTTCCATGTATGCGGATGACGCATTGGTCTATGTAATTGTAATTGTAATCGTATTTATATAGCGCTTACTACCCCTGACGAGGCCTCGAAGCGCTTTTCGATGAGTAGCACGCTACCCCGGAACCCAACAAGAATTAGTGATGGATTAGTATCGTTAAATAATGAGTACAGTTTTAGTATTATTATGAGTTAATTTGAGCCGCGGATATGAGAGTTTGTTAGTTAGACTGGAGTAATGGAGGAGTGGAGGAGGAAATAAATCCAGAGTTGTTAATTGGGAGTATATCCTTCATTTACTCAACCCAAAGGCTTGGGATGAGTAAAGGGGGGTAGAGGAGGGAAGAGTATGTGGAAGGGTTAGGGAGAGCATAGTAGCAGGGTGAGATGAATGCAGGAGAATTTAGTAGGGTTGTGTGGGAGGTCACAGAGGTAGAGTGAGGTTTGGTGAGTTAGATGTGGAGGGAAGAGCTTAGGCAGAGATATTTAGGAGATGAAAGTGGTAGAAGGGATTTGGGATGAGTCAGAGTGAGAATGGAGGATAGTTTGATAGAGACATGACATAAGAGTGACGAGTAGATAAGTGTGATAAGATGAGAGCAGGAATTCGTAGATATCTAGTATAACAACCCCAAAAAAACCAAAAAACAGGAGCCATGCAATGATCCACGAACATGCCAAGCACAGAAACAACATATACACATACACATACATATATATATACATATATATATATATATACACACACACATATGCACATACAATACATAATTAGAATCATGGGTAAAAAATACTTAGTCAGACAGGTTTAAAGAGTGTGTGTGTATTTTATTGTTATGACATAGTAGCAATACATATTTTCCAAATAAACTATAAATAAATAGAAATATACATATAATCTGAAAAAAATATTTATCCACATAGGCATATGCAGTTCATAGTTGTTTGAAAAAGGTGGTTATGAAGGAAAGAGACAACTCTTGAGTAGTTTTCTGAAGACAAGAAAGTTATCTGTGGCTCTTATAGTTGGGGGTAATGAATTCCATAGTTTGGCTGCTTGGACGGAGAAGGATGTACCACCTATAGTCTTTTTCTTGTGTGGTGGTGTTCTAAGGCGGGGTGCCAGTCTTGAGCGGAGGGTTCTTTGTTGGATGTATTTGGTCATTTTCTTTCTGATAAAAAGCGGTCCTGTTCCATGTATACCTTTGTGGGTGATACAAAGCAGCTTGAAAGTGCATCTTCTGGCAACGGTAACCAGTGTAGTGCTCTCAAAGCAGGGGAGATGTGGGCTTGCGGCTTTATATGCAGTAGTAGCCTGGCTGTGGAATTCTGGATACGTTGTAGTTTTTTCATAACAGAGAGAGATGATCAATGGTAGAGGCTATTGGCATAATCCAGTTTGGATAGTACAAGTGAGATGGTAGCTTGCACCTTGTGTGGAAATCCGAGGTGGGGGAAGATGCGTCGTAAAGTCTTTAAGGTGATGAAGCTTGTGCGTGTTAATTTGTCTACTTGGGCATTCATAGTTAACTTGGAATCCATGGTGATTCCTAGGTTTTTAACTTCCTTAGATAATTGAGGAGGTGGTCCGAGATCGTCAGGCCAGACGCACAGAGGGTCATAACTTTTCCAGTCACCACATATGAGTATTTCTGTTTTGGAGGTATTTAGTTTGAGATGGCTCCAGGTCATCCACTGATCAACGGCTCTGGGGCAACTGAAGATTTGTGAGTTTTCAATGTTTTTGGGGTCTTCTTATTTAAGTAGTATTTGTGTGTCATCTTCATAGTTGTAGCATGTGAGATGGAAATCATTGATCAGTTCTGGTAAAGTTATCATGAAGATGTTGAAAAGCAAAGGTGAGATGATTGACCCTTGGGGGACCCATGCTTTTGTGAGGTAGGGTTCGGACGAGAAGGGGGGCGAGTGGATGATATTTGCTCTTTTTTAAAGATAGGAAGTAATCCAGTCAAGAGCAATCCCTTGTATGCCGGCTTCATGGAGTCTTTGAGTTAGGGCATCATGGTCAACCGTATCAAAGGCAGCCTGTATTCCTTCTGTTTCTTGTATATGAGACAATTATGTATTAATGTATTATGTGCGGGATCCTCGCGTGTCGGTGCCGGAGCTGCTACAGAGGATGCAGGTATTTGGGGCTGTTTCTGGTCTCAAGATCAATATAAAAAAAAAACTTCTGTTCCCTCTGGGGTCTCTTGTTGGGGTTCCTCAAGTTGGGCTCCCTGGGGTGGGGCTGCACTGGGAAGTTGAGTGCATTTGGTATCTGGGCCGCTAACTCTGTGGATGTGTACAATAAAAATAATGCTGAGTGGGTGGTAGCAGGTCTGGCGCACTCGGTTTCTTTCTGGAATAAGTTGCCTCTCTCCGTTATGGGTTGGGCCGCAGTAGCAAAGATGCTGTTTTTGCCCCAGTGCCTTTATCTGGTACAGAACTCCTTGTATCTGCTGCCTGCTCGGCTTTTTCATTGCATGGATAAACGTTTGATTTCTCTAGTATGGGCGGGCAGGCGAAGTAGGGTGGCCCTGTCTGTCCTGCAGAATGACCTAGAAGGGGGGCGGTCTGGCGCTCCCAACATCAGATATTATTAGTATGCAGCGCAACTACAGTGTGCAGCAAAATGGATGTCAGAGGTTGATAATTGGGAAAAGAGGTTGTATGCCGGTATGTGTGATGGACAGTCTTTGGCACACATTCTCATGTCTGGGGACAGATCTGATCCCGCAGCGCCTTATTTGGTGAGTACTACTTCTGGGATCTGGGAACAGGTGGTTAAACAGGTGCTCCGACAGGCTCCCTTTGATAGGAAATTAAGGGATCTGTCTCTGTTCCGGGATATGGCCAGGACAATGTCGATGGCAGCCTGGCGGTTGGGTGGTAGTGAGGTGGTCGGTGATCTGTAGCCTAATGGTGAATTTCTTTAATTCCTGATGCTCAGGAACTGTTTGAGTTGGGCTCTGGCCAGTTTCTGCAATATGCAAAATTGAAAGCGTGACCCACGAAACTGGGACGGTTTCGCGATGGCCCCTAAGGCCTCCTCGGTTTTGAATGGCCTTCTTAATTGGGGCAAGGATATGCACCTGATTGCTCGGTTCTATAGGACGCTGCAGGAGAATCAACCGGGTGTGATAAGCGTGGATGTAAGGCGTGGGAAGTTGATTTGGGGCTGCCCTTTGAGGACGCTGACTGGGATGCGGCCTTATCATTGGTCCGAAAGGTTTCCTGTAATCACAGGTTTAAACTATTGCATTTCAACTTTGTGCACAGAACATATATCACCCCCCCTAAGTTAAATAAGATAGACTCAGGTCGAGGTGCTTGTTGTCCTCGATGTGGTGAGCTTGGTGCTTCATTTCTGCATATGGCTTGGTCCTGTAGTGCTGTTCATGTATTCTGGCAGGAAGTGATGGCGGCGATTGCCAAGGCTACTGAGCTTGAATTGGAGGCCACTCCATTGTCTTGTCTTCTGGGTGTGGTGCGTAGGCCACAGGTAGAGGGGTTGTTTATAGGCTGGTACAGTTAGCGTTAGTATTGGGCAAGCGTAGAGTAGCGATTGGTTGGATGAGCGCAAGGACTCCTGCGACTTCTGCCTGGCTGCGAGATCTGCTGGAGTGGGGGGCGGCAGAAGAGCAACATATCAGCATAACACGCAGCGATGAGAGGGCACTTACTGATGTGGCTGCTTGGGGTGCACTGCTGGAACGGTTCACTGATGAGGACATAGGTTCTGTGATTAGCAGTGGGGCAGTGGGGGATGGGGATGCACACTCTCCCTCTTTGCACTTGTGACGACCAAATGTGGAGCTGATATATTTGACTTGATTATGCTATCTAATGTCTGGTCACATCAGGATGCAGGACTGGTGTATGGGATAGAGTACGGGATTAGTGTTGTGGTTAAGTCTTCACTGATGAAACGATGATGTGTGCGCCCTTCGGGCATCACTATATATTGGCGACATCTTGCTCTGCTGTAACCTGCACTGTGTTGAATCTTTATGTTGGTTTGTAATTTTTTCAATTGGAAAATAAAAACAGATTTACCAAAAAAAAACACACAATATATTCTTGTTCAAATTAATAAGTCTATGGGGAATTGCATAACTACTATGTGAACCATTAGTATTGTTTGCGGTTCCTATGCTACTCTTTTCTCTTTCAGGGACCGATTGGTTTCGGTGTCTTTATGCCCACAATGGTAGCACGAACGTCAGTCTTGCTTAACCGGAATCTCTGGCATTAATCTTTATTTAGTGGCCGGGCCCTTCCTGCACTAACTGCTTTGTACTAGGTGTCTCATTTATGTTTGGGCTGCTTATGTTATTAGTGTACTGAGCTTTCTTTTTTGGTTTTGTTGGTAATGTTTCTGTGCTCTGTATCCCATGATGTGTTCTATTTTTTAAGTACAAAGGAAAGTTACAAGCAACATGCTTGGGATGGGGCTGAGGCCTCAAGTTCAGCCTCTGCTATAGTGCTTACAAGTTCATTCAAAGGCTTTTTAGGGTCGAGCGCGCAAGCACTCTGCCCCATTGTAATCTCTCTGTGGGCTTTTAACCACACCCATGTCACGCTCATCACTTTCGTTGGTTCGTGGGCTTGCCTTTTCAAATTTGCTCAATTTCATTAGTTAAAGGCATGCATACGTCATGCCTTTTCCGGTGCTTAGCCCTCCTCAAGAGCACTGGACAACTACTGAAAACATACGAGGCTATGTGTTTTCTGTATGGTTTCTGGACTACTGTTTTTCTTTATTTCATAGGCAGAGCGATCTTGCTGGGCATTAATGGAGCTCTTTTCATGACTGCCAGTTTAATTCCATTGTTTATCCTAATGCTCCTTCGCGAATTCAAGGTTTTACGCATGCTTGTTTTTTAAAATTACTATGCAAAGGCAGAACCGGACTGGTCTTTTTGTTCTGACTGGTCACCTTCACGCTCATGGCATGGCACTTTAAATCGGCTCCCTTATGTGAAATTGTTTTACTATTCATTTTCAGATTATGTGGCAAGAAAAGTGCAGTTAGGAGTTTACAACGCTAATAGCTCTAACTCAAGCAAATGCAAGACCTATTGCATTGCAAATGCTTATTAAAGGTAGAGGGGGCTTTGTGTTTTCCTTTTCAATTGCTTCTTGTGCCCCCTGCGGTGCCACTTTGTCACTCTCTCTCTCTCTCTTTCTCTTTTTCATTCTCTCTTCCTAATCAGACCAATTACAGGGTAGCAATTAAAGACTTGGTGGGGATAGATAAATAGGGATGAAGGGATCCATTATCACATCTATCCCCATTGAGAAATACACTTCGGTGGTATCTCGGCACACTCTTGACAACAACAAAGGAGGGATAATGCAAGATTCCTTTAGTGTGTAATTCAGCAAGACAGTTATATTATATTGTGTAATATTGTCATTTCTATAGGACTTCCCTCACACTTCTAAGAACCAGAGTGCTGATACAGCAAGGGCAGCTTAAGAAGGATTTCGCATTACAATTAAAAGAAAAATAAATATGTATGGCATTAGAATATAGATGCTACTGACGTTTTTTTTGTATTTTAGTGTTTTGAACCCATCTACAAATAAGTCACAATTTAAAAATATTCTTGAATGAAAACAGTGTTAGGTTCTGGCATCAGGTTCTATCAATGATTTTAATTAATGGCTCAGCCCTCAAAGCCCATCCTGTCTCTTCTCATTCCTGGTAAATGGTGCTTTTAGCAAAGTGTACAGTGGATGCTCTAGGTTCGGTTGCACAGTGAAATGAATGTGGAATTTTCTTCCCACAGAAGCTGCTTTGCAGTGAATGGGTGAACTTGCGGGCATTTTACCCGTCAGGTGCTGAGGCTTTTCCACACAAGTTGTGAGCGCGTTTTGCTATTTTGCTGTACTTTGCGCTTATGTTTCCATAACTTTTTTTCCAGATGAAGTATCCACGCTAAATGTTGGTCCTTTTTTCCAACAACCAGCATATTCTAAAGGTACAGAGAGTTTGTAGATTCCTTATGAGGCAACTGAGGAAATGGCCAAAATATAGCAAAATGTTGTTTTTTTGGGAAAAAAATGGGGTAAAGTGCTGTGAAAGCAACTCTAAAAATAGTATCCAGGAAAGGTTTGCTGTGCTAAGATCATCATCTTGCCAGTTTTCAGGAACGAGCAGAGCTATATAAAAAAAACATTTTTTCACCATAGTTTTCTCAATTTCCTAACAGGCAGCCCATTTTTAGGTTGCAGCCTACCAGACAGCACAGCTGCCTGGTTTGCTAAAGACATCTTGGGGCCTTTCAGAAAGTTGATCTAGGAATGCATTCCGCTTGTGGATTACCATTGGCTTTGCAGTTTGTAGCTCACACTTTCTGACTTTCCATTGGCTGGCTTGATTTGCTTTAGACTCTGCAGGTTCAGTTTGTCCATCCTATTGCTTAAACTGTGTTTTCTGTATTCTTCCAAGAACTCGCTTTCTGTTAGTCCTTCAAATCTTGCTCTTATCTTGTCACATTTGCTATGCATTCAAAGACTGAGGTCAAATCAAGCTCTGTCTTCCAAGTGCGCTTGCTTACTTTTCTTTCTGTGACTTCAAAGTGAGTGGATTTATGGGGCAATCTTGCTGGATACTGGGGGTAGGAAATAGTTTTTTTCTAGCACACAACAACATTTAAATGGCCTGAGTAGGTATTTAAGAAAATATCAGAAAAATTAAGCACATTTTTATATTGCTGAAGTGGGCTGAAAACAAATACTTTAATATGATCAAACTGAATCATTAAGCTTGGTGATGCAATGTCTACACATTTTCGTCTGTGCACTGTATAGTGTTATTATTAAAACTATGTGTGTGCAAATGTAATGGTCATTTGAATTGAAAATGTGTTATCTGTAATAGCATTGTGCTACCACACCATGAATGCTCCACTCTATGCCACTCTACTCTACTCTGCACCACACTACTTCACACAATTGCACTCTACTCTGCATCACTCTACTTTACATCCCCCTCGACGCTACTGCACTCTGCACCACTCCACTCTACGCCACTGCACTCTATGGCACTCCATGGTAGGCCTCTCTACTCTACCCTGTAGCACTCTACTCTGTCAATGCATTCTCTGCTACTCTAATCTACACTACTGCACTCTTTGCCACTGTACTCTACACCACTCCAGTCCAGGCCACACCAATCTACTCTGCACAACTACGCCACTGCACTCTAAGCCACTGCACTTTATGCCAATGCACCTTACTTTAAAACACTCAACTCTATGCTCCTGCACTCTACGCCATACACACTATGCCACTCTAATCTACTTTGCACCACTGCACTCAACACCACTTTTCTCTACGCCATTACACCCTATGCCACTCTACACAACTGCACTCCACCCTGCACCACTCCACTCTATGCCATTTAACTCTACTCTGAAACAATCTACTCTACTCCACTCTTTGCCACTGCACTCTACACAACTGCACTCAACGCCACTCTACTTTGCACTACTCCACTCTACCCCACGGCACTCCATGCCACTGCACTCTATAGCACTATACTCTACTCTGCACCACTCTATGCCACTTGACTCTGCTCTGCACTCTACACCATTGCACTCTATGCCACTCAACTCTACTCTGCATCACTGCCCCTGCATCACTCAAATCTATGCCACTCTAATCTGCAGCACTCTACTCCACTCTACTCTATACCACTGCACTCTATCCAACTCTACTCTGTGCTACTGCACTCAACTATGCATCACTCTGAACTATGCCACTGCATACTCTGACGTAGCATTGCTCGTGGCTGAATTCAATGCCACTGCACTCAATGCCACTGCACTCTATGCCGCTATACTCTGCAACACTCTACGCCAATGCACGCTACACCAGTCCACTCTACTCTATGCCATTCTAGTGTATGCCACTGTACTCAACTCCACATTATGCCACTCCAATACACAACACTCTCTGCCACTCCACTCTACAAGACTCTACTCCACTCTTCAACACTCTGGCCTTCATTGCAACCCTGGCGGTCGGTGTTAAAGTGGCGGTAATACCGCCAACAGGCCGGTGGAAAACAAAATGGGATTAAGACCGTGGCGGAAACCGCCAACATAGACAGCCACTTTAACCCTCCGACCGCCACGGCGGTACAAACAAACAGCGCGCCGGACACCGCCAACAGACAGGCGGGAGACAATGTACCGCCCATCCTATTACAACACGGCTATCCGCCTCCTTTTCCGGGGCGGAACCAACGCGAATAAAAACATGGCAGAAACAGTACACAGAAGGGAAAACACTCACCTCTCCACACCCCACGAGGAACCAGGACGCCATGGTGCCCGAATTGCAGATAGTGCCGGCGATGGTCTTCCTGCTCCCCTATCAGGAGCTCCAACGACAGCGGCAACGACCACGGTGAGTACTGCACCTACAACAGGGGGAGGGAAAACAGAGTGACACACACATGCAACACGCAACACCCCCACCCCCACCCACAACACCATACACACAAATACATGCAGCAACATTACATATACATCCCCCCACCCCCCTTGAATAACGCAAGGACAAAAGGAAATGATTGTCACGATTGTAATCAATAAAAATCCATTAGTCAAAAGTCAAAACCCAGTATATACAAATATGTACACCAACTTCACAAGTCCGGATAGTGCACCAATCATTGTCCGTGGACCACTGGGCCCAAAATGCATGGGCGAGGCCCACACATGATACCTGACTCCAAACGGAGAGAACACTGGAGGGGCATCACATAGAAAATATACAGGCACCTCAGGGGGAGGGGTGGGGGGGCACCTCAGCCTGATGAACGCATGACGTCACTGCTCCACGACGGGGCTCCATGCCCATTGATGTATCCTGGGGAGTGCAAAGCCACAGTCTCTCAAGTCTCTCCAGTCGGTGGTTTGCCCACTGCTTTATCCTGGGGAGTGCAAAGCTACAGTCTCTCAGGTCTTTTCAGTGGGTGGTTTGCCCACTGCTTTGTCCTGGGGAGTGCGAAGCCACAGTCTCTCAAGTCTTTTCAGTGGGTGGTTTGCCCACTGCTTTACCCTGGGGTGTGCAAAGCCACAGTCTCTCAAGTGGATAACAGTCTCCACTGGTTCTGGAGGGGGCTTTGTGCCCAGAGTGCTTCATCCTGTCAAGGACTGAGGTAGTGGATGCCTTTCTCCACTGGTTCTGGAGGGGGCTTTGTGCCCTGAGTGCTTCATCCTGCCAAGGACTGAGCTAGTGTATGAGATACTCCACTGGTTCTGGAGGGGGCTTTGTGCCCAGAGTGCTTCATCCTGCCAAGGACTGAGGTAGTGGATGCCTTTCTCCACTGGTTCTGGAGGAGGCTTTGTGCCCAGAGTGCTTCATCCTGCCAAGGACTGAGGTAGTGGATGTCAATTTCCATTGGTTCAGGAGGGGGCCTGGTGCCCAGAGTGCTCCACGTGCAGTGTGGCCGGTACAATTCCCTCACCTGGGTGTGTGTGCCAGAGATTGCCGAGGTACAGTTAGCATGATACGCCACGGAGGCAGCGACATACCCCACACTGCTGCGGCTTCGCATTCCATATGCAGGTGACAACTGTGATGACAGTGATGCTTCATGGAAGCTGTCCAGGGTCCTGGAACTCACCACCAGCCTCGGACGACTGACCACTGGGGATGGTAGCCGTGTCTGCGGTGGTGCCACTGGCTGAGGATGTCGCGGGCCGCTGGCGGTGCTTACGGCGGTGTCAGTCGCGGTGGTGCTGGCGGCGAGGTCTGTGGCAGCGGTGCTGGCGGCGGGGTCTGTGGTGGCAGTGCTGGCTGCGGGGTCTGTGGCGGCAGTGCTGGCTGTGGGGTCTGTGGTGGCAGTGCTGGCTGCGGGGTCTGTGGCGGCGGTGCTGGCTGCGGGGTATGTGGCGGTGGTGCTGGTGGCGGGGTCTGTGGCGGTGGAGTCTGTGGCAGCGGTGCTGGCGGCGGGGTCTTTGGCGGCGGTGCTGGTGGCGGGGTCTGTGGCGGTGCAGGTGGCGGTGTTCTCCGCCGTACAGGTTGGCGGCAACGTGGACAGAAGGTGTGACACTGGTCCCTCAGTCGGTGCCACCATGCCCTCTCCTGACCTGCCTGCCCTTCAGTTTTTGGCCCTTCCCCACCTTTGATGGTGGCGCACGTGTCCTGCCACTATCCCCTTTCGTTTTCCCTGACCTCTTGGTGGCAGGTGTTTTCGGCTTCTCCCTCTGGGATGTGGGCACCTTTTTCACCTTGGCAGGTGGCGGAATGTCCTTGCCCTCGCTCTGTGGCACACTGGTAGCCCTGATGGTTGGCACACTCCATGACCCTGCAGTTGCTGGCACCACTGTGCCTGGGGATGTGGTGGCCGAGGTGCTGGGCTGGGACCTGGAAAGCCTGGCCATAGGGGAAGGACGGGGGAAGGTGTAGGGAAGAGGTCAATATTAGCCAGGAAAAGTTTTTTAGACACTCTGGGATGGGTAGATGGAGGGGGTTTGGTAGTGGAGGTAGAGGTAGTGGTTGTAGGAGGTGTACGTCTGCTGAATTTGGGTGAAGGTGCATGGGCTGGAGGCTGGGTGTGTGCCTGCGTTTGTGTAGTTTGGGAGAAGGGCTCACAGACACTGGGAGAGGACACAGGGGATGTGTGAATGGTAGTGGTGGTGGTGAGTGCACGTGAGCGGTGTGTGGTGATGGGCGTGCTGGTGATGGAGGTAGTGGCTGAGGATGTAGTGCATGCAGGTGTGAGTGGAGACGAGACTGGGAGGGAGGAGGGAGACGTGGAGGAGGGGGACACAGTAGAGGCAGTGGATGTTGGTATGTGTGCATGGGTATAATGCTTGTGTGAGTGCCTGTGGGATGTGTGGTGCTTATGTTTGCCTGAGCCACCCTTGTGTGTTGAGGTGTGTGCATGCTGGTCTGATGGTGTGCGTGGAATAGGCTGAGGTACAGGGGATTGGGTCTGGGTGGAGGAAGTTGGAGGGGGGAGGCTCAACACAGGGACAATGTTTGCCATCAGTGCTGAGGCCAGAGCCTGAAATGCTCTCTGTTGGGCTGCCTGGACAGAATAAATGCCCTCCAGGTATGCATTTTTTTGTTGCAAATGCCTCTGAACTCCCTGGATGGCATTCACAATGGTAGACTGCCCAACAGTGAGGGATCTCAGGAGGTCAATAGCCTCCTCACTGAGGGCAGCAGGGCTGACTGGGGCAAGGCCTGAGGTGCCTGGGGCGAAGGAGATGCCCACCCTCCTGGGTGAGCGGGCACGGGACACACACTGAGGGGCTGCTGGGAGGGTGTTGCTGGTAGGGGGGGTGCCGGCTGTACCTGTTGATGCGGGGGCACAGAGGGGCCTGCCATCGCAAGGGAGCTCCCATCAGAGGAGGAGTCGCTGTCACTGCTGTTAGCTCCTGTCCCCGCCGTGGAGTTCCCATCGCCCTCCGTCCCACTGGTGGCTTCAGACTCCGTTGTTTCGCCCTCCAGGGCCAAGTGGGATGCAGCTCCCTCCTGCTCCGGTGCCAATGCTCCTACGCCTGATGGTGCAATTGCACACAAGAAGAGGGAGACCACAAAAAGGGGGGGGGGAGACAGAAGAAAGACATGTTCAGTGCATGCAACAACACTACCGTTGGCGGACACTACAGACACAGCAGCCCTATGCACTACGGCATGCACTTATAGTTCCTAGATGAATCACATGCCCATGGGGTACAAGGCCTAAGCCCGATTGCTGCACACATGGAAGTCACAGGAGCCTGACTAGGTGTAGATGGCACTAACCACTAGTGGGGTTGGGGTGCCACTGAGCCTGCCTCACAAGGGACCTTGCCTACCAAGATCGCCCTGGCCTGGGGAACCCACTGCCAACCTCCCCCACCCAGACACCTCGTAATGCGCGCAGAGTCAGCTGAATGAGAGTGTACTCACCCCATTGTGGCTGCTGTGATGCCCTCAAGCGCCCATTCAACTCCGGATACGCCACCGCCAGGATCCGGAACATCAGGGGGGTCATGGTGCAACGGGCACCCCTCCCACGTTGGGAGGCCATCCCCAGCTGGGCCTCTGCCGTCTTCTTGCTCCAGCGGCGAAGGTCCTCCCATCTTTTCCGGCAGTGGGTGCTCCGTCTGTGGTGGACCCCCAGGGTCCGGACGTCCTTGGTGATGGTACGCCAAATAGCCTTCTTTTAGTGGGCGCTGACCTAGAGGAATAGTACAGAGGAAAAGGAAAATCTTTACCCGTCCAGACCATCATCCTCATTGCCCCCCATTTCCACCCTTGCCCTGACGCACATACACTCACCGTCCGCACATGCAGGCCACAGTCCCCCCCCATTTATCTTCCATCCACACCACTCCAAACAGGCATTGCCCATGCAGCATGCTCACCGTGTACTCACCTGTTTGTCTGGAGGACCGTACAGTTGTGTGTACTGGGGGAGGACCCCATCCACTAGTTTCTCCAACTCCTCCGAAGTGAAGGCAGGGGCCCTTTCCCCAGACACATGAGCCATCGTCACTTCCAGACTGAGGTCACAGCAGCACTTGCAGTGTAGGTCCTTTCCTGTTGAAGGTCAGGTATCAAGTGAGTGAACAGACAGAAAATGGCGGTCACGTCCGATGTGGTGCGTACCGTCACTGCCGGCGTACATCGTCATTGGCTCCTCGGACCCATAGGGTCCAGTGTTAACCAACACCATCAACCTAATCGACAACCTCGCCAACCTCGGCCTCAAGCAACTCGTCATGTCACCGACCCACTCCGCTTGCCACACACTCGATCCCATCTTCTCAACCAGCAACCACATCTACTTCAGCCACACCACCGAACTCTACTGGACAGACCACCGATGCATCCACTTTTCCTACCAGACACCAGTCACTCACCACCACCGCACTCAACCCCCCCAACGCAACTGGAGCAAAATATCCACGGACCAGCTGATTTCCATCCACGCCCAGACCCCCCCCCGGGACCTCAGACCCCAACATAGCCACCACCAACCTGCACCACTGGATAGAAGACTGCGCCAACACCCTTGCACCACTCAAAAAACACCAAACACCCCGCACATAATCAAGGCCAGGTGGTTCACCCCAGATCTACAGGAATCCAAATGAAGATGCCGCAGAATGGAAAAAAGCTGTTGCCGTGACCCTACCATCTCCAATCACATCGCCTCCCAGGAGGCCCTACGCAGACATCACCAACTGGTCCGCACCGCCAAAAGGACCCACTTCAAAAACCGCATCGACACCAACGCTCACAACAGCATAGAACTCTTCAGCATCATCAAAGACCTATCCATCCCCAGGGCCTGCTCCAACGAACCCCCGCCATCACAGGAGCTCTGCAACTCACTTGCATCCCACTTCCGTAGAAAGATAGAAGAAATCCACAACAGCTTCAACTCCCAGTCCCACCAGCTAACTACAAACACCCACGAACCCTATGCTCCAAGCAACACCCACCTCCTCCACACCTGGACCCCTGTCAACCCAGAAGACACCGCGAGCACCATGGCCACCATCCACTCCGGATCACCATCGGACCCCTGCCGACACCACATCTTCAACAAAGCTAACACCATCATCGCCCCCATCTCTGCCACACCATCAACAGTTCCCTTGAATCAGCCACCTTCCCAGAGAGATGGAAGCAAGCAGAAATCAACGCCTTGCTAAAGAAACCAAAGGCAGACCCAGACGACTCCAAGAACTACAGACCGATCTCCCTCCTCCCCTTCCCAGCCAAGGTCATCGAAAATCGTGAACAATCAACTATCCCGGTTCCTGGAAGACAACAAGGCACTCAACACCTCCCAATCCGGATTCCGCAAAAACCACAGCACCGATACCGCACTCATTGCTGCCACAGACGACATCAGGACCATGCTCGACAAAGGAGAAACAGCAGCACTCATCCTCCTAGACCTCTAAACAGCTTTCGACACGGTATGTCATCACACCCTCCACACACGCCTCCACACCGCGGGAATCCACGACAAAGCACTTGACTGGATCACGTCATTTCTCACGGACAGGACCCAGAGAGTCCGCCTCCCGCAGTTCGTATCAGAAGCCTCCAAAATCACCTGTGTCGTCCCTCAAGGATCTTCACTCAGCCCCACACTTTTCAATGTAAACATGGCCCCCCTCGGCAACATCGCACGAACACACCACATCAACATAGTCTCCTACGCTGACGACACTCAGCTCATCATCTCCCTCACAAAAGACCCCACTACTGCAAAGGACAACATCCACAACGGACTCCACGCCATCGCCAGCTGGATGGAATCAAGCCACCTCAGATTAAACACAGACAAGACAGAATTACTCATCTTTGGCACCAACCCCTCAGCTTGGAACAATTCTTGATGGCCCACCTCCCTAGGATCTGCACCCTCACCCACGCACGCAACTCAGGCTTCATCTTGGATTCCACATTCAGCATGACTCAGCAGGTCAATGCCATCTCCTCTTCCTGCTACAACACCCTCCGCCTGCTCTGCAAAATCTTCAAATGGATTCCCATCAAAACCAGGAAAACCGTCACCCACGCCTTGGTCAGTAGCCGACTGGATTACGGAAACGCCCTATATGCAGGAATAACAAACAAACTCCAAACAAAGCTGCAAAGAATCCAGAACGCATCCGACCGCCTCATTCTGGACATCCCACGCTGCGAACACATCTCACCCCACCTCAGAGACCTACACTGGCTACCATTATCAAAGAGGATCACCTTCAAAATCCTCATCCACGCACACAAGGCCCTTCACAACACAGGTCCCGCCTACCTCAACGACAGACTCACCTCATACACCCCCACCCGCAACCTTCGCTCGGCCAACCGCGCCCTCGCCTACGTTCCTTGCATCTGTCGCACGACCGCCGGAGGAAGATCATTCTCTCACCTTGCCGCAAAGACCTGGAACTCCCTACCACTCCACCTCCGCCTGACCCAAGACCTTCTATCATTCAGGAAACACCTCAAGACTTGGCTTTTCGACCAGTAGCTCTCCCCCCCCAGCACCTTGAGAACTTACCGGGTGAGTAGTGCGCTCTATAAATCCCTGATTGATTGATTGATTGAATGCAGAATTGCGCTGCGGTCTTCGACCGCCTACCGCAATGATGTACAACGCCAGCGCAGTTACCTTATATCCCCTTATCCCACCTTACAGGTCAGCCAGCCGCCATTTCATGGGGCCACATGGCATTAATATTAACAGCGTCACACCAATATAGGCCTTGAATACACACAGTAACAGACACATTGCGGATTAATAAATGTGTGCAAATGAAATGTTGTGATACCTCAGTGTTGGCTGACTCTCTGCTTGCTGTTCTCGTCCATATGGCACGTCTGCTGGGGCAGGTGATGAGATGGCGGCATCCTCTAGTGTACAGACTGCTGGTGGACCTGTCGACAATGGAAGAGAGACATGTAATAGTCACCTACAGACTTAATTGTGCAACAATCCATGAACTGTGTGCCCAGTTGGAGCCAGACCTGATGTCAGCTATCCGCCATCCCACAGGAATCCCCCCTCTAGTGCAGGTTCTGTCTGTACTCCATTTCCTGGCAAGTGGTTCCTTTCAAACAACAGGGGCCATTGCATCAGGGATGTCCCAGCCAATGTTCTCTAACGTGTTGTCCAGAGTGTTGTCTGCCCTGCTGAGACACATGCACAGCTACATCGTGTTCCCTCAGGTGGAGGATTTGCCCACAGTGAAAAGTGACTTCTATGCCCTGGGACATATCCCCAACATCATAGGTGCCAATGATGGGACACATGTGGCCTTGGTACCCCACCGCAGGAGTGAACAGGTGTACAGAAACCAGAAGAGCTACCATTCTATGAATGTGCAGATGGTGTGTTTGGCCGACCAGTACATCTCCCATGAGAATGCTAAATTTCCTGGCTCAGTGAATGACGCTTACATTCTGAGGAATAGCAGTATCCCTTATGTGATGGGGCAACTCCAGAGGCACCGTGTGTGGCTAATAGGTGAGGACAAGGACCCTATACAGTGTGAATAGTTGTCTGGGTATGGGGTTGTCCCTACGGGTTAATGTGTGTCTAACAGTTGTCCCTCGACATTTGCAGGTAACTCTGGTTACCCCAACCTGTCATGGCTACTGACCCCAGTGAGAAATCCCAGGACAAGGGCAGAGGAACGCTACAATGAGGCACATGGGCAAACTAGGAGAGTGATTGAACGCACCTTCGGCCTCCTGAAGGCCAGGTTCTGGTACCTCCATATGACAGGTAGTTCTCTCTACTACTCACCAAAGAAGGTGTGCCACATCATTGTGGCCTGCTGTATGCTTCACAACCTGGCTTTGCGACGGCAGGTGCCTTTTCTGCAGGAGGATGGTCCAGCTGGTGGTCTTGTGGCAGCTGTGGAGCCTGTGGACAGTGAAGAAGAGGAGGCAGAAGAAGAGGATATCGACAACAGAAACAACATAATCATACAATACTTCCAGTGAGACACAGGTAAGCAGATGTCACTCCCTCCCACATCCCATACTATTGTTGGATCTAGCATAAGTCTGTCATTTTCACTCAGTGTATGGACCCTGACTTTGCCTTTCCATTTCACAGATGTGGGTCCCACTTTGTGCCCTCTGCTCTGCTCTGCACTTTGTTTCCTCCAGCCCTACAGCTGTGTTACATCGGTGTGTGAAAAATTAAATTGACATTGCTTTATTCCATGGTTATTGCAATTACACGTTTGTGAAAGCACAAACTGACTCCAGATTGTTTTGTGATTGAAGTGTGTTTATTTCTGTGCAAATAAGTGGAGGGGGTTGTAAAATGGGCAGGGGTGATAGTGGAGGAATGTCCATGGCAGAGTCCAGTCTATTTTTTTCACAGGTGCATTGTCCAAAGGGGCATAGGAAGTGGAGCAATGGAAGTTTAAGGATAGACAGGGTGACAAAGTGGGACAGAAGGGTGACATTCAGGGGGGTCTCATTTCCTGGCAGGGGTCTTGGCAATGTTCTCTGTCTTGTTCCTGGATCTCAGGGACCGTTTGTGGGGTGGTTCTCCATCTGCACGGGGTGGGGTGTTGGTGTCGTGTTCCTGTGGCGGTGCCTCCTGTCCACTAGCGCCGGCGGAGGTGGAGGGCTGTTCATCATCCAGGCTAGTGTCAGGGGCCCCTTGTTGTGCCGCAGTGTCCCTCCTGGCATTGACAAGGTCTTGCAGCACCCCTGCAATGGTGACCAGGGTGTTGTTGATGGACTTCAGGTCCTCCCTGATCCCCGAATAGTGTTCCTCCTGCAGCCGCTGGGTCTCCTGAAACTTGCCCAGTACCGTTGCCATCGTCTCCTGGGAATGATGGTAAGCTCCCATGATGTTGGAGAGGGCCTCGTGGAGATTGTGTTCCCTGGACCAGTCCTACCCTGTTGCACAGTCCTCCCAGTTTCCCTGTTTTCCTGAGCCTCTGTCCCCTGAACCGTGTGCCCACTGCCACTGCTCCCAGGTCCCTGATTTTCTTGGGTTGGTGGGTTTGCCTGGGTTACCTGTAGTGGAGGACACACTGCTGATTGACGTGTTCTGGGGACAGAGGGATGGGCCCGCTGGGTGGGTGCTGTGCTGGTGTTTCCTGAGAGGGGAGGCTCTGTGGTGGCTTGTGCCATTGTCAGGGGAACCGACTGTCCCGGGGTCCCTGATGGGCCGGGCTGGTCATCTTGATCCAGTTGTGCAGAGCTGCTGTCATCACTGTGGGTTTCTTCTGTGGGGGGACTGGACATGTCTGGTACCTCCTGTCCGGTGACGTTGGGTTGGGGTCCTGCAGGGGTGTAAAGGCATGATTATTGCATCTGTGTGTGCCATTGTGTGCAATGGGTGAGTGACCCTGTACTCCAGTGCTTGCATTCTTGTCTTGGTCCTTGTGTGATATTTGGTTTAGGGTCTGTGTGGGTATCTGTAGTGGACATGCTTTGGTGATTTGTGTCCATGCTTTGGTGTTGCATGCAGGGGTTGGTTTTGGGATGGGTGGGTTGTGATAGTGGGGCATATGTGAGGTGTTGGAGTGATGGGGGTGAGGGTGGGAGTATGTGATGGCATGCAGGTTAGGGTGGGGGATATAATAGTAAAGCTTTGACTTACCAGAGTCCAGTCCTCCTGCTACTCCTGCGAGGCCCTCAGGATGCAGTATTGCCAAGACCTGCTCCTCCCATGTTAGTTGTGGGGGAGGAGGTGGGGGTCCACCGCCAGTCCTCTGTACAGCAATCTGGTGTCTGGAGACCACAGAACGCACCTTACCCCGCAGGTCGTTCCACCTCTTCCTGATGTCATCCCGTGTTCTGGGGTGCTGTCCCACTGCGTTGACCCTGTCGACGATTCTGCACCATAGCTCCATCTTCCTTGCAATGGAGGTGTGCTGCACCTGTGATCCAAATACTCTGACAATTTCCTCCACTATGACTCTGAGCTCCTCCTCAGAGAACCTGGGGTGTCATTGAGGTGCCATGATGTGGTGTGGGAGATGTGTGAGGTGGTGTGTGTTGTGATGTGTGAGGGGATGTGTTGGTGTGTGTTGTTTGAGGTGCGTGGATGTTGTGTAAGTGATGGTGTTGTGTGGCTGTGGATGCTGGTGTTGTTTATGGTGGTGTCTCTCTCTGACGTGGGAACAGAATTCTGATAGTAAGGGTTTGTGGGTGATGTGGGTGTGTGTTTTATATTGGATTGGGTGTGGTTTGTATATGTGTGTCAGGTGTGTGTATTTCAATTTGTCCAATGTGGTTGTGTTTTGTAAATGTGTGTGTATTTTGAGCGTAGCAGTGTGTATCGCCAATGGAATACCGCGGTTGAAAGACCGCTGCATGGATTCGTGGGTCATGATACTGTGGGCGTATTCCTGTTGGCGTGACGGTGGAGGTTTTGTTATCGCCAGTTTATCACTGACCTTTGGTGTGGCGGACTTGTGTGGGTGTCTGTATTATGGCGGATTCCGAGCTGTGGGTCGTAATAGCTGTAGCGGAATTCCGCTGGTGCAGCGGTATGTTGGCGGTCTTCTGCACGGCGGTAAGCGGCATTTACCGCCAGGGTTGTAATGAGGGCCTCAATGTCACTCTCCTCAATGTCATTAACCTTTAGACATGCTGAACAGCAGCCATGCTGGTGAACAACATGGATAAAACACATTGGAAAAGCCAATACCTCTTGCATAGGCGAGACCTATTGGTTTTGCTAATTCTTGTTTCTATATGTTGTTTATACCTTCTTGCAGTTTGAGGTGCAAAAAGGTGTGAAACCTTGGGTGATACCGGAAAGCTACATGTTTCTAAAAAATAGATACAATTCAGAAAAGGGTCATTTGTGGAGCTCCTTCAAGGTTTTCTCAAAGAAACTCACTGTTGAAACAAAAATGAAAATGAGTAGCAATAAACTATTAGTGACAGCCATTTTCATTTGCAATTTTTTCACAATGGCTAATTTACAAAAGCAATACACTGTTACGTCCGCTAGGCCCTTCTGCTTGCGGGGATATACAGTTTTTTTTTATGTACCTTTGTAAGTAGCCAGTGACAACAACCAAGGTGCACCTTACAATGTTATTTCATTGTGTAGGGAGTACAGAGCAATTCATATGGTAAAATACAAAGAGTGAAAATGTGTATGAAGGAAACCTATGTATTTCTGAAATGTGCACTAGATACTGAATTTAAAAGCACTGGTAGTTTGTACACCTTTGAATTTGGGATTCAGAAGGACATTTTGCAAAATGTCTTCTTTCTTACAGACTGATTTACATGAGGAAGTAAGAAATGCAGAGAACTTGAAGTGATAATAATAAACGTTTCTGTGAGGAAAAGTTCCAGAATTTGGAGGGATACAGAAATTTCCTGCTACCCAGTGTTCCCACACACCTCCAGATAAAGATGTTATCTCACTTGTGCGGTGTGGTTGGAGCAGCACTCACAATAAGAAAAGGCCCAAAATGCAGGATGGACAAATCAACATTTTCCACTCCAAACTAACATCTTTCTTGCAATTTGGGTAGATGGGGATTTTGGACCCTAGCTCAAATAGCAGTCAGGGAAGCCAAACCAAGAAATTTCTGAAAACTAGACACCGGGGAGTCTAGGGTGGTTTGACTGCGTGAATCTCATGAAACGTTTTTTACCCAGAAGCCATTGCAAACCTCAAATTTTTCCTTAAAACACACATTTTGGTCACATTTCTGTGAGGGAAAGTTCTTGAATCTGCAGAGATCCTCAAATTTCTTACCACTCAATATTCCCACATATCTCCAGATGAAAACGGTAACCCACTTGTGTAGGTGGGCCTAGCGTCCACCACAGGGAGACGCTCAAACTGCAAAATGGACACCTAAAATTTTTTCTGTGAAAATCTACTTTTTTGTAATGTGGGTAGCTGGTGATTTTGGGCCTTAGATCAGCTGCTCCCCATGGAAACGTACCAAACTCAAATCTTTTTTTAAAACTAGACACCAGAGGGAGTCCAGGGTGGTGTGTCTTGCGTGGACATCACACAGCTTTATTACCCAGAAGCCCTCGCCCATTTCAAACATTGGATAAAAAGTGCATTTCCCTCATATGTCTGTGAGTGAAAGTTCTGGAATCTGCAAGTGTAAGATACATGATTAATATTGGTTAAAGGGTTGTGAACCCGCCTCAAACAATAATCACAATCTTTGCCAGGGGTAAGCCTGAAACTCACTATATAAATCTGTGATTAACCATTGGGTAGCTTGGCACACACGCAGTCAGAGTTAGCTTAGAAGCAATGTATAATGTATGTATGCAGTACTCAAACAGGATTAAACTTACAACACAATAAAAGAAGAACCCCCAACAATTTAGAAAATTAGAGGATATTTTAAGAAAACAAATAGTATCAGAACAACAAAAATCCAGTCAGTAGAAGCAGAATTATGAGTTCTTAATGTTTCAGGTAAAAATATAGCCAAAAGGTGCAAAGCGCCAACAGCGGGTATTTGGTTGCACTGGACCTAGACAAAATCACAAGTTCAGGCCAACTGCATTGGAGCACAGGCTGAATACAGGACCATGTTCATCCAGCTGGAAGTTTTACCTTCTAATTTTGATGAGAAGATGGGGCGGTGTGATCTTGCGGAACTCTGTGTTGAGCTGAGTTGAATGCAATGAAGCCCTCATTTGGGAGTTGTGTGATGCTGCCAGGCTCTGCTTTTGGTCCAGTGAACCTACTGATCAGGAGTTGTGTGGTGCTGCACTGAGAAGCTCTGTGTCAGATCTGGTGAAGCTGCTGACCAGGAGCTGCATGGTGCTGTGATGCAAGGCTCTGTGTTGAATCTGGTAAAGCCGCTGATCAGGAGCTGCACTGGAATGCTATGTGAGGCTCTGCGTCGGATCCCGTAAAGCCGCTGAATAGGAGCTGTGCTGTGCTGCAAAGCATGGATCCGTGTCGGCTCTGGTGAGGCTGCCAATCAGGGGATGCAATGTGTCGCAAGGCTCCGACTCCACCCAAAGGTAGAGGACCTTTAGGACAGCACCCTGAGCACAGGACTCAGTCCCCCAGAGGCCATCAGAGGGTATAAGGTCAGGTCCAGTTGGGTCAGCTGGAAATCAGGAGGAGCCTCTAGCAGCTTGTTATGTCACTGTAGCTCAAAAAGGAAGTCAGCCAAATGAACTCTGGAATAACTCCTGGCATCGTGGGATCAAGACAAGCAGGTCCAATCTCTTTGAAATGTAATCAGGGCAGGGGCACAGCTCCTCCCAAGCAATCCTGTCCGGAAGACTCTCCCCTCTCCACACTCAGGCGTTTTGTCCTCTGTCTGGGCCGTTAACAGTCATGTGACCCTGGCACTGGCAGAAAGACATATTTGCATTAGGCTGCAAAATGCCAAATTTCTAAACGCAGCATTCCCAAAACAGTAAACTGAAATCTAAATTTACTACTAAAGACAGAAAATGAGTGGAAAAAGTATTTTTCTAGCTGTTCCCAAACTGAATTTATGTTTTATTAAGTTTAATAAGGTAGTTGTTAGTCTATGCCAGACTAGCACTGCCAATGTGAAAACAACTCTGGAGGGTTTTCACAACCAGGACATGTAAAACTTCAAATATACATGTCCACTTTTTAAGATACCATACACCCTGCCTATGAGTTATCAGGGCCTACCTTGGGGGTGACGTGAAAGTATTAAAAAAGAAGGTTTAAGCCTGGCAAGAGGTTATTTTCCCAGGTCAGATGGCAGTTTAAAACTGCACTGTCTGCTGCAGTGGCAGGACTGAGAAATGTCTTGCATTGCTACTTTAGTGGGTTGCACAATGAGTGTTGTAGCCCACTAGTAGCATTTTAATTTACAAGCCCTAGGTACATGTAATACCATTTACTAGGGACTTAAATGAAAATTAAATTAGACAATCTGGTGTACTAATTTGACCATTTTTGGAAGGAAAGAGCACAAGTACCTTACCACTGGTTAGCAGGAGTTAAGTGTGCAGAGTCCTAAAGCCAACATAAATGGGTTCAGCAAAAATTAGGGGGGGTGGGGGCATAAATCTGGGGGAATATCATACAAAAGATACTCATTTCCAACAGAGGGGATGCACATATGTCACATCACTTAGGAAAACCTACCAAACCCAGACATTGCTGAAATGTAGACAACCAGGGGTGTTAAGGGTGAGCAGGGACCTCACAAGGATTACTACCTGTCAAGTGTTTGCCTCACTCGAAGCCCAAAGTGATACCAAATGTGTGTCAAGGGCACCCTTGCTTATGTCTCCTATGACAGACACAAGAGGCTCAGGAAGACTTGTGTTTCTTGTTCCTTGAGCACACTCGCTATGTTTAATCCAAGTCTTTCCAGTTTGTGGTTGTAAGCTGGGAGGTGTCCAAGGATGCCTTGGGGGTATGGCCTACAACTTTGTGAGCTTATCTAGTTTTGAAACTGAGTTAAACATGCTGGCTAAGACTGTCCTAAGTTCCCAAAGTAGCACTTCAAAAACTATTAAAGTACTCTGAAGATGTGGCCTATTTTCTATCCACTGTTATGTGCAGTGTTGTAACTGTAATGCACTTGTCATGCGGCAAACAAAACATCTACCAAGTTCTGACAGCCAATGAAGGTGTCAAGCAGGCCATAAGTAAGTCCAAGATTTTCTCAGCTAGAGGAAAATTGAACAGCTGCTTGCCTGGTGAAGTAGTGGCCCATGGAAGGTGTGTATCCATAGAAAGCCATTAAAAAGTATCTACTATCAGTAGGGCACCTCTGCCTTAGTGACTTTCTCAGTAGTTTTCTTTTGGTTGGTACAACATAAAGCAAGTTGGAAAGCAAAGGCCTGGCTGAGATGGGCAGTGAGGACACAAATACAGAGTCTCCTGCCTCTCCTTTTTAAAGCAAACTCTGCAATGATGCAATGGTTGAGTCTTTCTTTCTGTGCCAGGAAAGCAGATGGCAAAGTGTTCACACCAGTTGAAGTAGAGGTAATACTTTCAAAGTCAGCCAACTGACTGTCAAGAAAAGATGTTGGACTCCCTGTGGAGGTCTGAAGGTAAACAACATATGAATTGCATGTTACCAACTTGAGGAAGTGCATAAACAACTTAAACGATGAACAAGATTTACAACTCTCATTATGTGGCTGAAGTGCCTGAACATTCTTATCTGCTCCGCCCATGTACTTGTTTTCAAGTATACAGTTGTGGGCTTGTGAACTTCAGCCAAGTGACCCACAAACCATAACCAATGACTTTATGAAGGGGTAACTGGACAAGCTCTCATACAATCCTTGCAGTGATTCCTAGCATGAAATGACAACCTGCAGGATTTAGAGCAGAGTAATTTCCTCATTACACTCTCAGGATATATACATATAACTAGTAGAGCTCTCACACAGCATCTTGATGCCATAAGAAGATCTTTGGCCCGGTAAGTACTGTCTGAACATCAGTCGTCCTTTGTAAGAATCAAGGATTCATTACGGTAATATTCTTTCCTGCAGTATAAATCCCTGGAAAGCTAGCAAAGAAAATTTCCACAACAGTCCACATTTTGAACAACCTGCAATCGTCTGGATGATCCCTGGGCAATGCAACAGAATTCTAACTGAAATCAGCATGCACAGCAACATCAAAAAACAATTTCTGCTCATAACCGGTGCCAAGGTAGGTGTTGCCCAAACCATGCAAGTAGACCAGTAGAATGGTAAGTGAGGTCCAGACACGATGTATGTTTAACACACGAAGTTTAATCGGGGAAACACGACCTAGTGTCCATCCATTCCAGGGAGAGACCGGTAACTGATCTCGCTGGAACATTAGGGCACGCACATTCTAATGCTCAAAACATAACACATCCCTTTCCCTTCACCCTATAAATAATCATCACAAAAAATGAAAGATACAAAGTAAATACAAAACAATGCTAAAGCAAAACAAGAGAAACCAAAAACAAATAACAATTCAAGATCTAACATAATCATTCAAATAGACCGGAGGCCTATGTATTCTTGCACTCCTGATGGGCTCAGCAGTCTTCTTCTCTTCTTCAGATAAGTCCGGTGTGGTACACCCATTCTCCCTTTGACTGCACGGCAGACTTGTGTTAGTAGTCTCCCCTCCTCCCGGTACATCCAAAAGCACTCGATTCTCACTCAGGTTAGAAGATACTCCTTCTGTTTCTCTTCTACTCGCAACCAACATCTCTCCTGAGCATCCTTGATTCACCATCTTTTCACACTCGCCACCCTTCTGATACAATGCTACGTTTCTTATGTTCCATCTCTCACCACAATCAACTACAACATGAAATCTGCTGACTTTGAACACACGCACTGGTCCCTTGAATTTTGAAATTTCTCATCTAATTCTTCAAGATTTAATCTTGACCCAATCTCCCACACTGATCTTATTGATTTGTGCTGTAGCTATATCTCTCTCCCCACCAAATACAACCCACTCTTGAAGCCAAGAAGGAACTAATTTCAAACCAGGTGAACGCCCCCTCATTAACTGAAATGGACACATGTTAGAAGTACTATGAACTGTAGTACGATAAGCCCAGACCTTGTCAGAGATCATTTTCCTAACACTGCAATGATTAGTTAACGCCAATTGAATAATCCCTTTAACTAATCTGTTAGCTCTCTCCACAATACCATTTCCCTGTGGTTTGTACAGAGGTCTGAGAATGTCTCACACCACAACGCTTCAAAAGCAATAGCATTTCATTGGAAGTCAACTGAGTACTGCTATCTGTAATCAAAACAAAAGGCATACCCTCTTCAACAAAAGTCTCTTCTAACACTTTTACTGTCGTATTCGTGGTGATATCCCGCATGAACTTCACTATGAACCACCTTGAACGCACATCTACCACCACTGCAGCAAACTGTGACTCAACCGATAATTCATAGATGGGTCCAATGAAATCTAAGCATATTGTATGCCATGGTTTCCCTGGATCAATATGACTACAGCTCTTCCCAACACCTACTTTCAACCTCTTCTCACTCTCCTTGCATAAATTACACCTCTCAACCCAATCTTTGACTTGACCATCCAAACCTGGCCACCAGAATACCTCTTTCAATCTTCTACAGGTCAATCCCTGACCTAAATGGCCCTCATGCGCCAAAACAAACACTCTGAACCTTAAACCTTCGGGTGGGACATACTGATCACCCCTCATTATGACACTGTCACCACACATCGACAACTCATCCAACACATTTAAGTAGGGCCTTAATGCCAATGGTAAGGTACTTTCCCTCCTAGGACCACTGCGAATCAATTTAATGACTTCCTTCAAACACTTATCAGAATTCATCTCTTCCACCCACTCTTCTTTTGTAAACGTACCCAAACCACACTCAACTATAACCAGGACCGAAGCTACTGCACCCTCTGTGTCACAATTTTTAATAGACTGCGCATCAACCATTTCCCAATCAAGAGACATCCTAGACAAACAGTCCGCTCGCACATTCTTCCAACCTTTTACAAACTCTACTCTGAAAAGATATTCCTGTAACCTCGCCGCTAGCCTAGCTAACCTTGCCGAACCTTTACCTGCTCCTCCTGATGACAAAATCTTGGACAAAGGTTTGTGATCACTCTGAAAAATGAATTCCAATCCCCACAAATATATTCGAAAATACTCAGCTCCCCAAACTGCAGATAAGGCTTCTCGTTCTATAACCGAATAATTACGCTCAGCCTGGGTTAAGGACTGAGAGGCAAACGCAACTGTTCTCTCTTGACTACCATGCATCCGGGACAAAACAGCACTCAAACCAGTCACACTTGCATCAACTGTCAATATAGATTGCAACTTAATATCAAACCCAGCAAGAATATCAGCATCAAAGATCTCATTCTTGCTATTCTCAAAACACTCCGATTGCTCTCTTTCCCAACTAAATCTATTTCCTCTCTGCAGCAGCTTCCTTAAGTTCTCGGTCTTGTCGGCAAATTTGTTCACAAATTTAGAATAGTATTCAACAAGACCAAGAAATGATCTCAACTGATCCTTATCCCTATTTGGAGACGCCAACTTGATAGCCTCCAACAAACTCTTCTTTGGTTTGATATTTCTTTTGGATATAGAATACCCCAAATAATCAATTTCCTCCGTCAAAAATGTGCACTTATCTTGACTTAAACACAACCCAGAATCTCCTATGGTCTTCAACACTGTCTTCAAGATGTTATTGTGCTCATGTACTGTATCGCCCATGATTAAAGAAAAGTACATTTTTCATATTTCCAAGGATGTTCGTCATCATGCGTTGAAACACACTTGCGGCCGATGCAAGTCCAAACGGCATGCAAGAGAACTGGAAAGTGCCCTCAGAAGTCACAAAGGCCGTTAACTGTTTAGATTCTGGATGCAATTTAATCTGGTGGTAAGCATTCTTCAAATCCAGTTTTGAAAAATACTTCCCATTCTTCACAGTTGTAAACAATTCATTGTTATTAGGGAGAGGATATGTGTCTACCACAATATTCTGATTTAGAGACCTCAAGTCGACACACAACCTCACCCTACCATCAGATTTCCGAGTGATAACCACTGGAGAAATCCACTGAGACGCTTCAACTGGTTCAATGATACCTTCAGACAACATATCACCAATGACTTTCCTGACCTCATCCCTCACTACAAGAGGTACCTTCTGCAATTTATGCTGCCTGGGCAAGGCATCCTCTTTTAAAATGATTTTATGTACATAGCCTTTTAAGCATCCCATTGTTCCTTTGAAAACATTTCGAGCCCTCCCTTAAGATATCCTGTAGTTGTACATCCTCAACCACTAAAATGTGATTGGATTCTCTGGGATTAATCACAATGTTCAAGTCAAATTGATGCATCCATCCTAAAATAGGTGGTCCATCTGAGGCCACATACACTTTACCTTCAATACACCTCCCCTCAAATTGTATCTGCTTCAACATATAGCCCAATAAATTAATTCTTTCCACTTGATAACCACCAGGAGAAATATCTTTTGGTAATAACTTTTCATTCTCCCAATGATTTTTAAACAGGATTTCAGGAATTATAGTATACAATGATCCTGAAACAATCATCAATTTAACTTCACGATCATCTACCTGAAAATGTGCTGTGGGTCTAGAAACCCTACCTTCCATACTGGTAGCTGTTACCTCTCCTCCTCGATTGACCACAATGATCCTATCCTCATTTGGGAAGTCACTTTGTCCGCCTACCACATTTATTCCTGACTTGACATCTTTAACCATTTTGCTGTTCTCTCTACACATACCCGCATAATGACCCCTCCGGCCACACTTCCTACATTCTTTGTTTATGGCAAAACATTTTTTTAAATCAGCCATATGATATGTGCTCCCACATCGGGTACACTCTCTTCCCTTTGATTTAGGCCCAACCATTTTTTTTTAAGCAACGCTGACATCCTGTTGCACACAAGTGTTGTCACTACACATAGCAACATAATTTGTCCTATATCTCTTTTCTAGTTCTTTTATACATCTTTGTGATTCTTCTATAACCTTTGCCATTTCAATTGCCTCTCGTAACGTAGGGTCCTTTGCTGCCCATAACCTCTCTTGGATTTTCCTATCTTGACACTGGACAATTAGTGTATCCTGTATCAATTCTTCTGTCATAGTATCAAACCTACATTTAACAGACAACTCTCTCAATCGTGACACAAAGTCATCAATTGTTTCATGTTGATCCTGAGGCTGCGTGCAAAACTTATATCTAGCTAAAACTAGATTGGTCTCCTTTGCAAACCTAATCTCCAACCGTTTAACAGCTTCTCTGAAAACATCATCCATTGGTTTCTCATTAGGTCCCAACGCAGTAGGTAAATATTTAAAAATACGATGACCTTCACAACCTAAAGCACTCAATAAAATGGCTTTCTTCCTTAAGGAAGAAAAATTCTGACTGTCTAAAGCTAAGATGTAATTTTCCAACATTTCTATCCAGTCTTCCCACGGAATGCTAGGTGACCCAGGCTGGGATAAAAAATGAAGGTGGAGGCGAAATATTGCCCTGGGAAATTTCACACACTTTAGTTTTGCAGCACAAAGAAATATAAAAACAAGAAATCACACTGGAGCATATACATAAGCAAAAGTCCTAAGATAAAATATATATATTTTTTTTAACTATTACGTGTAATGAACTGACAATAATAAAGTTCAGAAATTATAAATGGGTGTGCAGATCACCGTACGATCTGCAAAGCTCGCCGCTCTGCAAAGTTCACACACACAAATGGTAAAACATATGGTGTGCAGATCACCGAAAAGATGTTTAACAAGCTCAACCTAGAATCGGCAGTCCAGACGTGCAGCTTGCGACAGAGAAGAGCGACGCCACTCCAGGAAAACACCAGTTCTGGTTTAGCATCTACCCGATGAGTCGGAGACATGCCTACTGTCTGCAATTGAAGCCGACACACAACCAGCACGTCCACCACTACACCGACGCACTACCAATGCGTCCACCACATCTCCACCTTCAACTCTAAGGGAGTGACTTGCTGGTTTGCATGTACATCACAGCCGCTCTCCAGTCACTGAAATGTGCGGTATGCGCATACAACCGAGCTGCTCTGCTCTTGCCGGTATGCGCGTACACTGCAACCGCTCTCCTCACCTCCACTTCTTAAGTATACGGTCGTCGGTATGCGCAGTATGGAACAGGGACAAAGAACGATCTCACCAGTGTTGAGACGTCATAAACAGTTTGGAAGTCGAGGGTATTGGAGAGCAGACGAATGACAGCTGGAACCAAACGGGATGACCTAGTTCGTATCAGCAACTCGTCGCCAAATGTGGTAAGTAAGGTCGGACACAATGTATGTTTAACACATGAAGTTTAATCGGGGAAAGATGACCTAGTGTCCATTCATTCCAGGGAGAGACCGGTAACTGATCTCGCTGGAACATTAAGGCACGCATATTCTAGAGCTCAAAACATTGCAGTCAGCTTGGTTTGTGCACTATCCCTGTGTTGAGCTTAGGGCCCAGAAATGTATTCAACTACCCACAGGTGTTGAAAGTCCACTGGTGTGCCCTAGAATAAGGCACCAATTTGCCCCCATTTTCCGTCATTAACTGTTTGGCACACAAATTTGTTTGGTGCACAATTTACTTAAGGTCTATTATATTCCAATCTATTCACTGGTTTTTATTAAGTGCATGGCTACCCGACCTGGGGTTCCCAGTGCTAAGAACCCTTTCTTGAGTAGTGAGAATTTAAAGATACAAATATGTTTTGAGTTGCTTTCTGCAGGTTAGTAAATTGTTGTTTATCCTAAGGCTAGTCTGTTAGGAGTTCCAGAGTTTGGGGGCAAGATAGGCTAACGAGAGGCCTCTGCATCTGGCTCTCTTAATTCTGGGGAGGGCAAGAAGGCATGAGTTGTTGGACCTAAATTCTCTGTTGGCTTGGTAAGGGTAAATGTGGACACAGTCAATAGACAAAACATTTAATGTATTGACTTTACATCCAGTAGGTTACATGAATTGGGGAATTCGGGGCTGCACTAAATTGAGGGGATGCCAAGAGTGCACTCTGCCACACATGCCTACTCTCTGGATTAGGCTACCCTGCTACTGTGCCTCCACTGTACAGACTTCTTGCGAAGGGATATGACAGCTACCATGATCATGTTCTTCAGAATCACTGTAAGACAAGTCATTGGATTGAACTCCAATGACTGAAAACTCACTTCCAGATCCTGCTCCATTTTCTCTCTCTCTGATGCTGTCTCAGCATTTGTCCAACCTCAGACCTGTCCACCATTACTCAAGTTAGAGCCTGGGGAGCAGTCACCCACCAAGATGCCATCTCTGACTGTCTCAAACCTTCCTTCTGAAACACTATGTCATAAGCAGAAGGCAGAAGTATACTTATGAAAGAGTGGGTGGATATGTGTGTCTGTGAGAAATGTCAGCGATGTATGTGAGACATGTCAAAGTGGAAAAGCAAAAAAAACACTTAGCTTTTCAATGATCCGATCCAGTGTACTGTGATCAGGTGAACCTTCAAAGAACTTCTCCAAACACATTAAGCAAGACAAAGTATTACTTCAACTTGCCACATATGCAATACCACAGCATACCTCATAGATCAAGGAGCAAGCCCACTCTGCCTACAGTTCATTTATTATGGCACTCACATGCACTGGAGACAATTTTAGGCAGGAGACAGTTAAATGCAAGCCATATTAGAGTCAGACTGGGACAGAAAGTGGGCCTGGACACCACAATAAAAGAGTCCCCAAATAACAAATCAGATAGCTAAACAACCATTTTCAAAAAGAATATGTTTGCTGCCAGCCTTTTGGCTTTCTCAATGTTTATTTAGTTTGTCATGGTTTTCATAAAAACGTTGTTTGGGGATCTGCTGGTAAAATAAAATTGTCTGAAAGCAAAAATCTGGTTTAGGTCTCAAGAAGCACAAATGTACCTAGTAGCCCCTAGAACTAAAAAACCCTACTTTGTATGAGGATATGCTCCTTGTGAAAAGGCAGAATGCTATAATTCATGGTGAAGTGAGCCAATGGCTAAACTGGCCTAAAACACTGCCCCATGTTGCAGTGGGTGGAATTATAGTTACTTTAGTGCACAAAGTATTGTTTATTGAGATACGTATAACCATAGCTGGTGAATTTCTATGGTTTTGGGTGTGTATAATCTGAACCAAACTATAACGTCTGTGTAATCTTTGTTTTTTTTTTAGAGATTTTCAATTTGTTTTTTAATTATATTTCCTATTTATAACGTCCTTGTATCCTTTGGCTTTTTCAGTGATTGTTTAAGGTTTTCTTAACATAAAGAAAAATGGAATTTAATTTAATCCAACCTCTGCCATGCACAGCCTCCAGACAAGCATCAAGGCTTGTCCACAGGGCATGCTATGTGTCTGAGAGTGGGTGTGTGAGTGGCTGCATGGGTCTTTGTGACTATGTGGGTGTGTAAGTCGGTGGGTGAGTGGTTTTGGGGGTATGTGAGTGGGTGTGGGAATGGGTTTGTGGGTCTGAGTTTTGTGACTGAATGAATAGGCGTCTGAGTGAGTGGGTCTCTGAGTGGTGTATTTTTTAACTGGGCTCTAGATCTGCAGATCTGGGAGTCAGGCTGAGCACCAAAGAGGATCCGCAGATCGCCACGCACCCCAAAACACATTTTTTGGGCAATATCTTGCCCATGAGGAGTCCCTCAGGGACCCCTCCACAGTCCCAAGGGGTCAGAGTACCTATACCCTGACCCCTTCTCTCGGTTTTAACTTTCTTTTTTCGTGCCGGAAACCATGTCCAAATAGACAAAATGATGGCTGCAACTTTCCTGTCAGGTTGAGGCTAGCCAATCATGGCATTACTGTTTGTGCGTGGATTTGCATCTCTAGATATACATCAATCTTTTTTCTTTAATAACTCCAAAACTACTGAACAGACTTACGCCAAATTACAAAAAGAGATCTCTTTTGGACCAAGATCTACCTCTCCTCCAAATTTGGCGTAATTCCAGTCAGCGGTTCGGGCTGTAGTCACGCCTAAAATCCCTATGGGAAATTGCATAGGGAAAACTCGCTGGGCCTACATCCCCCTTTTCTCAGCCCCTCATGGACAAATCACTCCAAATTATTTTTTGCTAACTTTATTTTAGAATTTTATCAATCAATCAATTAAAAATCTTTATTCAGATCTTTTATAAATATCCATAAAAAAGCATATGTACAAAGCTAATTACTAAGTTAAAAACATAAAAAGAAAAATCTATAAATAGCAAAAGGATATATATACATAAGATGGTCATTACAATAATTGGAACCTCTAAAAATGTGCATACCAGATCAAATAGTCATTTGGTCATCTAAAATATTATTTGCCAAACTGTGCATCAATAAAAAGCAAAAGGGATATATGTACATAAGATGATCAGTACAATAATTAGAACCTCTTAAAATTTGCATACCTGATCAGATAGTCATTTGACATCTAAAATATTATTTGCCAAGCTGTGCAAGTTTATAGCAAAGTGCTTAACAGTTAGAATCAACATATTTCCTTTCTTTTACCTCTGCAGCAAAAAAGCGATAAATAACCATACATATGAAATACACACTGCCGATTCCTGACGCGACCGGCACGGTTGATTTATTCAAGAACCTCGAGGCTTATCATGGCCACTATTTATCTCTCCAGTACTATTTGACTTCTCCTAGAGATTCATGAAAACAGCAGCTCGTTTATGCTCCAACCGTATTTACATATATGCCTTATACATCTTAAGCCTTGACAAAGTCTTGAAGACGAAACACGTGTTGGCTGTTTTTGATGTATGGACTTATTGTTACATTTGATTACCCTATTGTAACTCTGACCATTTATCACCATCGGGCTGTTCTGAATAGTACAACGCAATCTTTGTGATTGGAACTTCAACTACCTACTTGCATCTATAGTAAATTTCTATACATCATCTTCCCAGACCGGACATCTAATCAATTCTTGAACATTTTCTGGATCTACCGTGCCGTGGGACTACACTGGTGTGCCCTGGCCACTCTTCTTATACATATCAAATCAGACTGGAGTAACTGCAGATGAAAAATAGCTTCCTTACACCTCCTAATATTTAGTGATTTAAGAAGTGGCATTAAAAAGACTTTCCTCTGCTCTTTGTACAGCTTACAGAATAAAAACATATGCATTTGTGATTGTTCTGTACGCATATCACGTGGATGTGGTATTAGGTCCCTATTGCGGTACATCTTAGGGGGATAAGCCACTAAAAAATGGGCCAGGCCCAGGAGGAACCTTATCAGGAAAAATCTATGGTGCCGTGGGACAGTTAAAAGATAGGGTTTGATTTTATATGTGGCACATAAGGGAAGATAAGCTGCCACCATGCCTTTCCCCAAATCATTCCTCTCTCTATCAGTAGCCAATTTCTCTTGAAATTCATTTTTTATTACTGGGATGTCCTGATTGACTATGGCCCCAGGGTTAAAGAATAAGTCTGATCTGTTAAGGCTGCTCAAGGACTCTTTAATGTACATAACCCAGGGACATCTCTGTACGCCATCTAGCCTCATGCAGTCCATAAGCTGTGTCTGAGTAAGAGCTGCTTCCATCCTAGTCCAAACAGACATCCAGAGGGCTAAAGGGACTAACTTAATCAAGTCTTCCAGAAAAGGGAGACCTAATTCTGCATGTGGAATTGTAGTGGGAACACTTTATGAGAGTGAGAGTAAACTTCTCCGAAATTTGTTTTCTCTTATTTGCAGAGATGATGCGCCTGTATAGCCCCATACCCCAGCTCCATATCTGATAATCGAAGTAGGCCTTGTCTTATAGATGGTGGTGATGGGCTTTAGTGGTGCGCAAGCTAGTTCGATATGAATTTGTGTAAGGCTGCCACTGCTTGGTTGTATTATTTGACTCTAATTCCTCTAAGGTGCTTCCAGTAAGACCCATTATCAAAGGGAATCCCCAAATACGTGAAGGTATGCACACTGCTCAGTTGGATGCCTTCAATATAAAACTGAGGGGCTCTAGTTCTTGGGCGGCCACAGATCATAGCATATGATTTTGTTTTTTTTGTGGACAATCCCAAGGCCGTCATGAAATCCACAAATCTGTTTAAAAGTTTTTGGAGGTCCCTTCCAGTTCGTGCCATCAGGACACAATCCTCGGCTTACATTAATACCGGTTGTGGTCTGTCGGCAATCTTAGGGGGATCTGCCTTTTCATCAATCAGAGCTTCCTCTAGACCATTTATATAGAACATGAAGAGAAAGGGTGAAAGAGCACAACCCTGTCTAACCCCTTTCCTAACCTTAAAGGGGCTGGTGCATTGCCCCTCTTGCCCAAATCTGACCTTAGCTTCCACATCATTGTGAAGTTGGGCCAACAGGGACACATTTTTGAATTAGCACCTGTATAGGTTAGCATCGCCCATAATTTGCAACTGTTCACATTATCAAAAGCTGCCGTTAGATCCATAAATGCAAAATAAAGACATCCTTGCTTCGCCCCCACATACTTTCCTCCGATCAGGTGGAGGTTCAAACATTGGTGGACTGTCCCCATTGCCTTTCTGAAACCAAACTGAGACCTGGAAATGATGTTATTGCCAAGAGCCCAGGCTTCAAAAGGGTCCAGGAGGATTCTCCCAAAAATCTTTGTGGTGGCGTTGATCAGAGAAATTGGACAATATCAAGCAGGATCACTACGTACTCCCTTCTTAAAAATTGGGCCAATAATGGCACTGGACCATGAAGGAGGGAGAACAGAGGTTGACGCAGCTCGGAAACGTTTATCAAAATTGGAGCCCAAAGATCAATGTTATACTTAAAGAAATCAGCTGGGAACCCATCTGGCCCTGAGGCATTATCTGGCATTGAGCCCTTCATAGCTAGTATGACATCATTCAGATGAATATTCAGCTCCTCAATGCCAAGCATGGCAGGGGCATTTACGACAGTCATTTCACAGTCATCCAATCAACCTTCATACAGCTTTGTAAAATGACTGACCCATCTCTGCTCTGGGATGTGTACCTCAACACCTTTATTGGCATCAGAGCTAAAAAAAAAAAAAGGGGGTATTGACAACTTTCCAGAATTGTGCCCCATCATTAATAGCTGAGACAATGGTCAATTTCTCCCATGCTTCTTCTCTTATCAATTTCTTCCTAGCTGAAACTACATTCTTGTACTGAGCCCTGCATTTCGTGACCTCTGATTTGTTTCTCAGAGTGAATTTTAACGCACGTATGAGATTTAAATGGGCATGTGTGGTTGATTTATTGAACCATTTTACAAGTTTAATTTTGGGAGATTGAGTAGGTGGAGTTAAATCTGTCCTAACTTCCGTGCAGATGTCTGTGAAAGCTCCCAGGACCTGGGATGGGGGTAACTCAGTGTTTAGGTAGGTTTCAAAGGTGTCCAAGTTTTTGCCCACAACCCTACTTAAGAGAGTTTCTAGAATTTTACAACCACACACTGGAGGCAACAAATATAAAGCATGACTAATACACAGTAGGCTCAGCAGCAGCCATCCATAGCCTCATGATACATTGTTGATGTCGCAGAACATAAAAAAATGGTGTTGAAGAGCATGTGGACCAGTAATAATACTATGCATCTGGCAAAATAGATCATATTTGTATTCTGAGCAGTTGCCCCTCCTAATGCCACCTGATTATCTTCTCTTCTGTCTCTAATTCAGTCCAGTATGCTCACACCTGCCACCCTCTTACCCACTGTGTCTGCAGCCATTCCACACTTTTACGCAGCAACATTCATCATTGAACATCATCTTGGGTGCTATTTAAGGGGTCTGTTGCCTGTTTCTCGTTCATCTTGCTCAGATCCCGCATCTGCATGCCACATATGCCTGATAGGATCCCCATATATCCTTTGGTAAACTACAAATTGGCAATAATTCACAATAGACATCAAATTGCTGAATTAAGCCATATCCACTAGCCAGTCTTATAATGTCAGGAGAGGACAACGTGCCCATCTCATTGCTGTTCTGCACCATGACAACAGTAGCCCCAGGCATCCTATAGTAGATGATATGTCTCTGTCATAACCAAGCAAGACAAGCTCAGGTGCAAATTCCAGGCTCTCACTCACCATTTCCTCAAGTTCTGCTCTCTGCTTGCCCGAATCACTGAGGCCCCCACTGAGGCAATCACTGGCGGTCGGTGATAAAGCGGCGGTAATACCGCCAAAGGCCCGGTGGTAACAAAATGGAATTATGACCACAGCGGAAACCGCTCAGACAGACAGCCACTTTAACACTCCGACCGCCATGGTGGTAGCAACAAGCACCACGGCGGTAACTGCCAACAGCCAGGTGGAAGACAGTGTACCGCCCACTGTATTAAGACAGGCCTATCTGCCAACCTTTTCCGAGGTGGTACCAACGACATCAAAAGCACGGCTGAAACAAAACACAGAAGTCAAAGGACTCACCTCTGGAAACTCAGGGAACAATCACGACGCCATGGAGCCTGAGATGCACATTTTCCCCATGTCCGCCTACCTCTTCCTGCATTACGAGCAGCACCGCCGGTGAAGACGAGCAGCGTGAGTACTGTCGCCTAGCACACTAGGGAGGAAGGAGGAAAAAGAGAGTGACACACACACGCAACACCCCCACCCCCAACCACACCCCCAACACCATACACACAACCAGTTGCAGTAACATTACTGATGAATGATGGTAAGCTCCCATGATGTTGGAGAGGGCCTCGTGGAGATTGTGTTCCCTGGACCAGTCCTACCCTGTTGCACAGTCCTCCCAGTTTCCCTGTTTTCCTGAGCCTCTGTCCCCTGAACCGTGTGCCCACTGCCACTGCTCCCAGGTCCCTGATTTTCTTGGGTTGGTGGGTTTGCCTGGGTTACCTGTAGTGGAGGACACACTGCTGATTGACGTGTTCTGGGGACAGAGGGATGGGCCCGCTGGGTGGGTGCTGTGCTGAGGTTTCCTGAGAGGGGAGGCTCTGTGGTGGCTTGTGCCATTGTCAGGGGAACCGACTGTCCCGAGGTCCCTGATGGGCCGGGCTGGTCATCTTCATCCAGTTGTGCAGAGCTGCTGTCATCACTGTGGGTTTCTTCTGTGGGGGGACTGGACATGTCTGGTACCTCCTGTCCGGTGACGTTGGGTTGGGGTCCTGCAGGGGTGTAAAGGCATGATTATTGCATCTGTGTGTGCCATTGTGTGCAATGGGTGAGTGACCCTGTACTCCAGTGCTTGCATTCTTGTCTTGGTCCTTGTGTGATATTTGGTTTAGGGTCTGTGTGGGTATCTGTAGTGGACATGCTTTGGTGATTTGTGTCCATGCTTTGGTGTTGCATGCAGGGGTTGGTTTTGGGATGGGTGGGTTGTGATAGTGGGGCATATGTGAGGTGTTGGAGTGATGGGGGTGAGGGTGGGAGTATGTGATGGCATGCAGGTTAGGGTGGGGGATATAATAGTAAAGCTTTGACTTACCAGAGTCCAGTCCTCCTGCTACTCCTGCGAGGCCCTCAGGATGCAGTATTGCCAAGACCTGCTCCTCCCATGTTAGTTGTGGGGGAGGAGGTGGGGGTCCACCGCCAGTCCTCTGTACAGCAATCTGGTGTCTGGAGACCACAGAACGCACCTTACCCCGCAGGTCGTTCCACCTCTTCCTGATGTCATCCCGTGTTCTGGGGTGCTGTCCCACTGCGTTGACCCTGTCGACGATTCTGCACCATAGCTCCATCTTCCTTGCAATGGAGGTGTGCTGCACCTGTGATCCAAATACTCTGACAATTTCCTCCACTATGACTCTGAGCTCCTCCTCAGAGAACCTGGGGTGTCATTGAGGTGCCATGATGTGGTGTGGGAGATGTGTGAGGTGGTGTGTGTTGTGATGTGTGAGGGGATGTGTTGGTGTGTGTTGTTTGAGGTGCGTGGATGTTGTGTAAGTGATGGTGTTGTGTGGCTGTGGATGCTGGTGTTGTTTATGGTGGTGTCTCTCTCTGACGTGGGAACAGAATTCTGATAGTAAGGGTTTGTGGGTGATGTGGGTGTGTGTTTTATATTGGATTGGGTGTGGTTTGTATATGTGTGTCAGTTGTGTGTATTTCAATTTGTCCAATGTGGTTGTGTTTTGTAAATGTGTGTGTATTTTGAGCGTAGCAGTGTGTATCGCCAATGGAATACCGCGGTTGAAAGACCGCTGCATGGATTCGTGGGTCATGATACTGTGGGCGTATTCCTGTTGGCGTGACGGTGGAGGTTTTGTTATCGCCAGTTTATCACTGACCTTTGGTGTGGCGGACTTGTGTGGGTGTCTGTATTATGGCGGATTCCGAGCTGTGGGTCGTAATAGCTGTAGCGGAATTCCGCTGGTGCAGCGGTATGTTGGCGGTCTTCTGCACGGCGGTAAGCGGCATTTACCGCCAGGGTTGTAATGAGGGCCTCAATGTCACTCTCCTCAATGTCATTAACCTTTAGACATGCTGAACAGCAGCCATGCTGGTGAACAACATGGATAAAACACATTGGAAAAGCCAATACCTCTTGCATAGGCGAGACCTATTGGTTTTGCTAATTCTTGTTTCTATATGTTGTTTATACCTTCTTGCAGTTTGAGGTGCAAAAAGGTGTGAAACCTTGGGTGATACCGGAAAGCTACATGTTTCTAAAAAATAGATACAATTCAGAAAAGGGTCATTTGTGGAGCTCCTTCAAGGTTTTCTCAAAGAAACTCACTGTTGAAACAAAAATGAAAATGAGTAGCAATAAACTATTAGTGACAGCCATTTTCATTTGCAATTTTTTCACAATGGCTAATTTACAAAAGCAATACACTGTTACGTCCGCTAGGCCCTTCTGCTTGCGGGGATATACAGTTTTTTTTTATGTACCTTTGTAAGTAGCCAGTGACAACAACCAAGGTGCACCTTACAATGTTATTTCATTGTGTAGGGAGTACAGAGCAATTCATATGGTAAAATACAAAGAGTGAAAATGTGTATGAAGGAAACCTATGTATTTCTGAAATGTGCACTAGATACTGAATTTAAAAGCACTGGTAGTTTGTACACCTTTGAATTTGGGATTCAGAAGGACATTTTGCAAAATGTCTTCTTTCTTACAGACTGATTTACATGAGGAAGTAAGAAATGCAGAGAACTTCAAGTGATAATAATAAACGTTTCTGTGAGGAAAAGTTCCAGAATTTGGAGGGATACAGAAATTTCCTGCTACCCAGTGTTCCCACACACCTCCAGATAAAGATGTTATCTCACTTGTGCGGTGTGGTTGGAGCAGCACTCACAATAAGAAAAGGCCCAAAATGCAGGATGGACAAATCAACATTTTCCACTCCAAACTAACATCTTTCTTGCAATTTGGGTAGATGGGGATTTTGGACCCTAGCTCAAATAGCAGTCAGGGAAGCCAAACCAAGAAATTTCTGAAAACTAGACACCGGGGAGTCTAGGGTGGTTTGACTGCGTGAATCTCATGAAACGTTTTTTACCCAGAAGCCATTGCAAACCTCAAATTTTTCCTTAAAACACACATTTTGGTCACATTTCTGTGAGGGAAAGTTCTTGAATCTGCAGAGATCCTCAAATTTCTTACCACTCAATATTCCCACATATCTCCAGATGAAAACGGTAACCCACTTGTGTAGGTGGGCCTAGCGTCCACCACAGGGAGACGCTCAAACTGCAAAATGGACACCTCAAATTTTTTCTGTGAAAATCTACTTTTTTGTAATGTGGGTAGCTGGTGATTTTGGGCCTTAGATCAGCTGCTCCCCATGGAAACGTACCAAACTCAAATCTTTTTTTAAAACTAGACACCAGAGGGAGTCCAGGGTGGTGTGTCTTGCGTGGACATCACACAGCTTTATTACCCAGAAGCCCTCGCCCATTTCAAACATTGGATAAAAAGTGCATTTCCCTCATATGTCTGTGAGTGAAAGTTCTGGAATCTGCAAGTGTAAGATACATGATTAATATTGGTTAAAGGGTTGTGAACCCGCCTCAAACAATAATCACAATCTTTGCCAGGGGTAAGCCTGAAACTCACTATATAAATCTGTGATTAACCATTGGGTAGCTTGGCACACACGCAGTCAGAGTTAGCTTAGAAGCAATGTATAATGTATGTATGCAGTACTCAAACAGGATTAAACTTACAACACAATAAAAGAAGAATCCCCAACAATTTAGAAAATTAGAGGATATTTTAAGAAAACAAATAGTATCAGAACAACAAAAATCCAGTCAGTAGAAGCAGAATTATGAGTTCTTAATGTTTCAGGTAAAAATATAGCCAAAAGGTGCAAAGCGCCAACAGCGGGTATTTGGTTGCACTGGACCTAGACAAAATCACAAGTTCAGGCCAACTGCATTGGAGCACAGGCTGAATACAGGACCATGTTCATCCAGCTGGAAGTTTTACCTTCTAATTTTGATGAGAAGATGGGGCGGTGTGATCTTGCGGAACTCTGTGTTGAGCTGAGTTGAATGCAATGAAGCCCTCATTTGGGAGTTGTGTGATGCTGCCAGGCTCTGCTTTTGGTCCAGTGAACCTACTGATCAGGAGTTGTGTGGTGCTGCACTGAGAAGCTCTGTGTCAGATCTGGTGAAGCTGCTGACCAGGAGCTGCATGGTGCTGTGATGCAAGGCTCTGTGTTGAATCTGGTAAAGCCGCTGATCAGGAGCTGCACTGGAATGCTATGTGAGGCTCTGCGTCGGATCCCGTAAAGCCGCTGAATAGGAGCTGTGCTGTGCTGCAAAGCATGGATCCGTGTCGGCTCTGGTGAGGCTGCCAATCAGGGGATGCAATGTGTCGCAAGGCTCCGACTCCACCCAAAGGTAGAGGACCTTTAGGACAGCACCCTGAGCACAGGACTCAGTCCCCCAGAGGCCATCAGAGGGTATAAGGTCAGGTCCAGTTGGGTCAGCTGGAAATCAGGAGGAGCCTCTAGCAGCTTGTTATGTCACTGTAGCTCAAAAAGGAAGTCAGCCAAATGAACTCTGGAATAACTCCTGGCATCGTGGGATCAAGACAAGCAGGTCCAATCTCTTTGAAATGTAATCAGGGCAGGGGCACAGCTCCTCCCAAGCAATCCTGTCCGGAAGACTCTCCCCTCTCCACACTCAGGCGTTTTGTCCTCTGTCTGGGCCGTTAACAGTCATGTGACCCTGGCACTGGCAGAAAGACATATTTGCATTAGGCTGCAAAATGCCAAATTTCTAAACGCAGCATTCCCAAAACAGTAAACTGAAATCTAAATTTACTACTAAAGACAGAAAATGAGTGGAAAAAGTATTTTTCTAGCTGTTCCCAAACTGAATTTATGTTTTATTAAGTTTAATAAGGTAGTTGTTAGTCTATGCCAGACTAGCACTGCCAATGTGAAAACAACTCTGGAGGGTTTTCACAACCAGGACATGTAAAACTTCAAATATACATGTCCACTTTTTAAGATACCATACACCCTGCCTATGAGTTATCAGGGCCTACCTTGGGGGTGACGTGAAAGTATTAAAAAAGAAGGTTTAAGCCTGGCAAGAGGTTATTTTCCCAGGTCAGATGGCAGTTTAAAACTGCACTGTCTGCTGCAGTGGCAGGACTGAGAAATGTCTTGCATTGCTACTTTAGTGGGTTGCACAATGAGTGTTGTAGCCCACTAGTAGCATTTTAATTTACAAGCCCTAGGTACATGTAATACCATTTACTAGGGACTTAAATGAAAATTAAATTAGACAATCTGGTGTACTAATTTGACCATTTTTGGAAGGAAAGAGCACAAGTACCTTACCACTGGTTAGCAGGAGTTAAGTGTGCAGAGTCCTAAAGCCAACATAAATGGGTTCAGCAAAAATTAGGGGGGGTGGGGGCATAAATCTGGGGGAATATCATACAAAAGATACTCATTTCCAACAGAGGGGATGCACATATGTCACATCACTTAGGAAAACCTACCAAACCCAGACATTGCTGAAATGTAGACAACCAGGGGTGTTAAGGGTGAGCAGGGACCTCACAAGGATTACTACCTGTCAAGTGTTTGCCTCACTCGAAGCCCAAAGTGATACCAAATGTGTGTCAAGGGCACCCTTGCTTATGTCTCCTATGACAGACACAAGAGGCTCAGGAAGACTTGTGTTTCTTGTTCCTTGAGCACACTCGCTATGTTTAATCCAAGTCTTTCCAGTTTGTGGTTGTAAGCTGGGAGGTGTCCAAGGATGCCTTGGGGGTATGGCCTACAACTTTGTGAGCTTATCTAGTTTTGAAACTGAGTTAAACATGCTGGCTAAGACTGTCCTAAGTTCCCAAAGTAGCACTTCAAAAACTATTAAAGTACTCTGAAGATGTGGCCTATTTTCTATCCACTGTTATGTGCAGTGTTGTAACTGTAATGCACTTGTCATGCGGCAAACAAAACATCTACCAAGTTCTGACAGCCAATGAAGGTGTCAAGCAGGCCATAAGTAAGTCCAAGATTTTCTCAGCTAGAGGAAAATTGAACAGCTGCTTGCCTGGTGAAGTAGTGGCCCATGGAAGGTGTGTATCCATAGAAAGCCATTAAAAAGTATCTACTATCAGTAGGGCACCTCTGCCTTAGTGACTTTCTCAGTAGTTTTCTTTTGGTTGGTACAACATAAAGCAAGTTGGAAAGCAAAGGCCTGGCTGAGATGGGCAGTGAGGACACAAATACAGAGTCTCCTGCCTCTCCTTTTTAAAGCAAACTCTGCAATGATGCAATGGTTGAGTCTTTCTTTCTGTGCCAGGAAAGCAGATGGCAAAGTGTTCACACCAGTTGAAGTAGAGGTAATACTTTCAAAGTCAGCCAACTGACTGTCAAGAAAAGATGTTGGACTCCCTGTGGAGGTCTGAAGGTAAACAACATATGAATTGCATGTTACCAACTTGAGGAAGTGCATAAACAACTTAAACGATGAACAAGATTTACAACTCTCATTATGTGGCTGAAGTGCCTGAACATTCTTATCTGCTCCGCCCATGTACTTGTTTTCAAGTATACAGTTGTGGGCTTGTGAACTTCAGCCAAGTGACCCACAAACCATAACCAATGACTTTATGAAGGGGTAACTGGACAAGCTCTCATACAATCCTTGCAGTGATTCCTAGCATGAAATGACAACCTGCAGGATTTAGAGCAGAGTAATTTCCTCATTACACTCTCAGGATATATGCATATAACTAGTAGAGCTCTCACACAGCATCTTGATGCCATAAGAAGATCTTTGGCCCGGTAAGTACTGTCTGAACATCAGTCGTCCTTTGTAAGAATCAAGGATTCATTACGGTAATATTCTTTCCTGCAGTATAAATCCCTGGAAAGCTAGCAAAGAAAATTTCCACAACAGTCCACATTTTGAACAACCTGCAATCTTCTGGATGATCCCTGGGCAATGCAACAGAATTCTAACTGAAATCAGCATGCACAGCAACATCAAAAAACAATTTCTGCTCATAACCGGTGCCAAGGTAGGTGTTGCCCAAACCATGCAAGTAGACCAGTAGAATGGTAAGTGAGGTCCAGACACGATGTATGTTTAACACACGAAGTTTAATCGGGGAAACACGACCTAGTGTCCATCCATTCCAGGGAGAGACCGGTAACTGATCTCGCTGGAACATTAGGGCACGCACATTCTAATGCTCAAAACATAACACATCCCTTTCCCTTCACCCTATAAATAATCATCACAAAAAATGAAAGATACAAAGTAAATACAAAACAATGCTAAAGCAAAACAAGAGAAACCAAAAACAAATAACAATTCAAGATCTAACATAATCATTCAAATAGACCGGAGGCCTATGTATTCTTGCACTCCTGATGGGCTCAGCAGTCTTCTTCTCTTCTTCAGATAAGTCCGGTGTGGTACACCCATTCTCCCTTTGACTGCACGGCAGACTTGTGTTAGTAGTCTCCCCTCCTCCCGGTACATCCAAAAGCACTCGATTCTCACTCAGGTTAGAAGATACTCCTTCTGTTTCTCTTCTACTCGCAACCAACATCTCTCCTGAGCATCCTTGATTCACCATCTTTTCACACTCGCCACCCTTCTGATACAATGCTACGTTTATTATGTTCCATCTCTCACCACAATCAACTACAACATGAAATCTGCTGACTTTTAACACACGCACTGGTCCCTTGAATTTTGAAATTTCTCATCTAATTCTTCAAGATTTAATCTTGACCCAATCTCCCACACTGATCTTATTGATTTGTGCTGTAGCTATATCTCTCTCCCCACCAAATACAACCCACTCTTGAAGCCAAGAAGGAACTAATTTCAAACCAGGTGAACGCCCCCTCATTAACTGAAATGGACACATGTTAGAAGTACTATGAACTGTAGTACGATAAGCCCAGACCTTGTCAGAGATCATTTTCCTAACACTGCAATGATTAGTTAACGCCAATTGAATAATCCCTTTAACTAATCTGTTAGCTCTCTCCACAATACCATTTCCCTGTGGTTTGTACAGAGGTCTGAGAATGTCTCACACCACAACGCTTCAAAAGCAATAGCATTTCATTGGAAGTCAACTGAGTACTGCTATCTGTAATCAAAACAAAAGGCATACCCTCTTCAACAAAAGTCTCTTCTAACACTTTTACTGTCGTATTCGTGGTGATATCCCGCATGAACTTCACTATGAACCACCTTGAACGCACATCTACCACCACTGCAGCAAACTGTGACTCAACCGATAATTCATAGATGGGTCCAATGAAATCTAAGCATATTGTATGCCATGGTTTCCCTGGATCAATATGACTACAGCTCTTCCCAACACCTACTTTCAACCTCTTCTCACTCTCCTTGCATAAATTACACCTCTCAACCCAATCTTTGACTTGACCATCCAAACCTGGCCACCAGAATACCTCTTTCAATCTTCTACAGGTCAATCCCTGACCTAAATGGCCCTCATGCGCCAAAACAAACACTCTGAACCTTAAACCTTCGGGTGGGACATACTGATCACCCCTCATTATGACACTGTCACCACACATCGACAACTCATCCAACACATTTAAGTAGGGCCTTAATGCCAATGGTAAGGTACTTTCCCTCCTAGGACCACTGCGAATCAATTTAATGACTTCCTTCAAACACTTATCAGAATTCATCTCTTCCACCCACTCTTCTTTTGTAAACGTACCCAAACCACCCTCAACTATAACCAGGACCGAAGCTACTGCACCCTCTGTGTCACAATTTTTAATAGACTGCGCATCAACCATTTCCCAATCAAGAGACATCCTAGACAAACAGTCCGCTCGCACATTCTTCCAACCTTTTACAAACTCTACTCTGAAAAGATATTCCTGTAACCTCGCCGCTAGCCTAGCTAACCTTGCCGAACCTTTACCTGCTCCTCCTGATGACAAAATCTTGGACAAAGGTTTGTGATCACTCTGAAAAATGAATTCCAATCCCCACAAATATATTCGAAAATACTCAGCTCCCCAAACTGCAGATAAGGCTTCTCGTTCTATAACCGAATAATTACGCTCAGCCTGGGTTAAGGACTGAGAGGCAAACGCAACTGTTCTCTCTTGACTACCATGCATCCGGGACAAAACAGCACTCAAACCAGTCACACTTGCATCAACTGTCAATATAGATTGCAACTTAATATCAAACCCAGCAAGAATATCAGCATCAAAGATCTCATTCTTGCTATTCTCAAAACACTCCGATTGCTCTCTTTCCCAACTAAATCTATTTCCTCTCTGCAGCAGCTTCCTTAAGTTCTCGGTCTTGTCGGCAAATTTGTTCACAAATTTAGAATAGTATTCAACAAGACCAAGAAATGATCTCAACTGATCCTTATCCCTATTTGGAGACGCCAACTTGATAGCCTCCAACAAACTCTTCTTTGGTTTGATATTTCTTTTGGATATAGAATACCCCAAATAATCAATTTCCTCCGTCAAAAATGTGCACTTATCTTGACTTAAACACAACCCAGAATCTCCTATGGTCTTCAACACTGTCTTCAAGATGTTATTGTGCTCATGTACTGTATCGCCCATGATTAAAGAAAAGTACATTTTTCATATTTCCAAGGATGTTCGTCATCATGCGTTGAAACACACTTGCGGCCGATGCAAGTCCAAACGGCATGCAAGAGAACTGGAAAGTGCCCTCAGAAGTCACAAAGGCCGTTAACTGTTTAGATTCTGGATGCAATTTAATCTGGTGGTAAGCATTCTTCAAATCCAGTTTTGAAAAATACTTCCCATTCTTCACAGTTGTAAACAATTCATTGTTATTAGGGAGAGGATATGTGTCTACCACAATATTCTGATTTAGAGACCTCAAGTCGACACACAACCTCACCCTACCATCAGATTTCCGAGTGATAACCACTGGAGAAATCCACTGAGACGCTTCAACTGGTTCAATGATACCTTCAGACAACATATCACCAATGACTTTCCTGACCTCATCCCTCACTACAAGAGGTACCTTCTGCAATTTATGCTGCCTGGGCAAGGCATCCTCTTTTAAAATGATTTTATGTACATAGCCTTTTAAGCATCCCATTGTTCCTTTGAAAACATTTCGAGCCCTCCCTTAAGATATCCTGTAGTTGTACATCCTCAACCACTAAAATGTGATTGGATTCTCTGGGATTAATCACAATGTTCAAGTCAAATTGATGCATCCATCCTAAAATAGGTGGTCCATCTGAGGCCACATACACTTTACCTTCAATACACCTCCCCTCAAATTGTATCTGCTTCAACATATAGCCCAATAAATTAATTCTTTCCACTTGATAACCACCAGGAGAAATATCTTTTGGTAATAACTTTTCATTCTCCCAATGATTTTTAAACAGGATTTCAGGAATTATAGTATACAATGATCCTGAAACAATCATCAATTTAACTTCACGATCATCTACCTGAAAATGTGCTGTGGGTCTAGAAACCCTACCTTCCATACTGGTAGCTGTTACCTCTCCTCCTCGATTGACCACAATGATCCTATCCTCATTTGGGAAGTCACTTTGTCCGCCTACCACATTTATTCCTGACTTGACATCTTTAACCATTTTGCTGTTCTCTCTACACATACCCGCATAATGACCCCTCCGGCCACACTTCCTACATTCTTTGTTTATGGCAAAACATTTTTTTAAATCAGCCATATGATATGTGCTCCCACATCGGGTACACTCTCTTCCCTTTGATTTAGGCCCAACCATTTTTTTTTAAGCAACGCTGACATCCTGTTGCACACAAGTGTTGTCACTACACATAGCAACATAATTTGTTCTATATCTCTTTTCTAGTTCTTTTATACATCTTTGTGATTCTTCTATAACCTTTGCCATTTCAATTGCCTCTCGTAACGTAGGGTCCTTTGCTGCCCATAACCTCTCTTGGATTTTCCTATCTTGACACTGGACAATTAGTGTATCCTGTATCAATTCTTCTGTCATAGTATCAAACCTACATTTAACAGACAACTCTCTCAATCGTGACACAAAGTCATCAATTGTTTCATGTTGATCCTGAGGCTGCGTGCAAAACTTATATCTAGCTAAAACTAGATTGGTCTCCTTTGCAAACCTAATCTCCAACCGTTTAACAGCTTCTCTGAAAACATCATCCATTGGTTTCTCATTAGGTCCCAACGCAGTAGGTAAATATTTGAAAATACGATGACCTTCACAACCTAAAGCACTCAATAAAATGGCTTTCTTCCTTAAGGAAGAAAAATTCTGACTGTCTAAAGCTAAGATGTAATTTTCCAACATTTCTATCCAGTCTTCCCACGGAATGCTAGGTGACCCAGGCTGGGATAAAAAATGAAGGTGGAGGCGAAATATTGCCCTGGGAAATTTCACACACTTTAGTTTTGCAGCACAAAGAAATATAAAAACAAGAAATCACACTGGAGCATATACATAAGCAAAAGTCCTAAGATAAAATATATATTTTTTTTTTAACTATTACGTGTAATGAACTGACAATAATAAAGTTCAGAAATTATAAATGGGTGTGCAGATCACCGTACGATCTGCAAAGCTCGCCGCTCTGCAAAGTTCACACACACAAATGGTAAAACATATGGTGTGCAGATCACCGAAAAGATGTTTAACAAGCTCAACCTAGAATCGGCAGTCCAGACGTGCAGCTTGCGACAGAGAAGAGCGACGCCACTCCAGGAAAACACCAGTTCTGGTTTAGCATCTACCCGATGAGTCGGAGACATGCCTACTGTCTGCAATTGAAGCCGACACACAACCAGCACGTCCACCACTACACCGACGCACTACCAATGCGTCCACCACATCTCCACCTTCAACTCTAAGGGAGTGACTTGCTGGTTTGCATGTACATCACAGCCGCTCTCCAGTCACTGAAATGTGCGGTATGCGCATACAACCGAGCTGCTCTGCTCTTGCCGGTATGCGCGTACACTGCAACCGCTCTCCTCACCTCCACTTCTTAAGTATACGGTCGTCGGTATGCGCAGTATGGAACAGGGACAAAGAACGATCTCACCAGTGTTGAGACGTCATAAACAGTTTGGAAGTCGAGGGTATTGGAGAGCAGACGAATGACAGCTGGAACCAAACGGGATGACCTAGTTCGTATCAGCAACTCGTCGCCAAATGTGGTAAGTAAGGTCGGACACAATGTATGTTTAACACATGAAGTTTAATCGGGGAAAGATGACCTAGTGTCCATTCATTCCAGGGAGAGACCGGTAACTGATCTCGCTGGAACATTAAGGCACGCATATTCTAGAGCTCAAAACATTGCAGTCAGCTTGGTTTGTGCACTATCCCTGTGTTGAGCTTAGGGCCCAGAAATGTATTCAACTACCCACGGGTGTTGAAAGTCCACTGGTGTGCCCTAGAATAAGGCACCAATTTGCCCCCATTTTCCGTCATTAACTGTTTGGCACACAAATTTGTTTGGTGCACAATTTACTTAAGGTCTATTATATTCCAATCTATTCACTGGTTTTTATTAAGTGCATGGCTACCCGACCTGGGGTTCCCAGTGCTAAGAACCCTTTCTTGAGTAGTGAGAATTTAAAGATACAAATATGTTTTGAGTTGCTTTCTGCAGGTTAGTAAATTGTTGTTTATCCTAAGGCTAGTCTGTTAGGAGTTCCAGAGTTTGGGGGCAAGATAGGCTAACGAGAGGCCTCTGCATCTGGCTCTCTTAATTCTGGGGAGGGCAAGAAGGCATGAGTTGTTGGACCTAAATTCTCTGTTGGCTTGGTAAGGGTAAATGTGGACACAGTCAATAGACAAAACATTTAATGTATTGACTTTACATCCAGTAGGTTACATGAATTGGGGAATTCGGGGCTGCACTAAATTGAGGGGATGCCAAGAGTGCACTCTGCCACACATGCCTACTCTCTGGATTAGGCTACCCTGCTACTGTGCCTCCACTGTACAGACTTCTTTCGAAGGGATATGACAGCTACCATGATCATGTTCTTCAGAATCACTGTAAGACAAGTCATTGGATTGAACTCCAATGACTGAAAACTCACTTCTAGATCCTGCTCCATTTTCTCTCTCTCTGATGCTGTCTCAGCATTTGTCCAACCTCAGACCTGTCCACCATTACTCAAGTTAGAGCCTGGGGAGCAGTCACCCACCAAGATGCCATCTCTGACTGTCTCAAACCTTCCTTCTGAAACACTATGTCATAAGCAGAAGGCAGAAGTATACTTATGAAAGAGTGGGTGGATATGTGTGTCTGTGAGAAATGTCAGCGATGTATGTGAGACATGTCAAAGTGGAAAAGCAAAAAAAACACTTAGCTTTTCAATGATCCGATCCAGTGTACTGTGATCAGGTGAACCTTCAAAGAACTTCTCCAAACACATTAAGCAAGACAAAGTATTACTTCAACTTGCCACATATGCAATACCACAGCATACCTCATAGATCAAGGAGCAAGCCCACTCTGCCTACAGTTCATTTATTATGGCACTCACATGCACTGGAGACAATTTTAGGCAGGAGACAGTTAAATGCAAGCCATATTAGAGTCAGACTGGGACAGAAAGTGGGCCTGGACACCACAATAAAAGAGTCCCCAAATAACAAATCAGATAGCTAAACAACCATTTTCAAAAAGAATATGTTTGATGCCAGCCTTTTGGCTTTCTCAATGTTTATTTAGTTTGTCATGGTTTTCATAAAAACGTTGTTTGGGGATCTGCTGGTAAAATAAAATTGTCTGAAAGCAAAAATCTGGTTTAGGTCTCAAGAAGCACAAATGTACCTAGTAGCCCCTAGAACTAAAAAACCCTACTTTGTATGAGATGCTCCTTGTGAAAAGGCAGAATGCTATAATTCATGGTGAAGTGAGCCAATGGCTAAACTGGCCTAAAACACTGCCCCATGTTGCAGTGGGTGGAATTATAGTTACTTTAGTGCACAAAGTATTGTTTATTGAGATACGTATAACCATAGCTGGTGAATTTCTATGGTTTTGGGTGTGTATAATCTGAACCAAACTATAACGTCTGTGTAATCTTTGTTTTTTTTTTAGAGATTTTCAATTTGTTTTTTAATTATATTTCCTATTTATAACGTCCTTGTATCCTTTGGCTTTTTCAGTGATTGTTTAAGGTTTTCTTAACATAAAGAAAAATGGAATTTAATTTAATCCAACCTCTGCCATGCACAGCCTCCAGACAAGCATCAAGGCTTGTCCACAGGGCATGCTATGTGTCTGAGAGTGGGTGTGTGAGTGGCTGCATGGGTCTTTGTGACTATGTGGGTGTGTAAGTCGGTGGGTGAGTGGTTTTGGGGGTATGTGAGTGGGTGTGGGAATGGGTTTGTGGGTCTGAGTTTTGTGACTGAATGAATAGGCGTCTGAGTGAGTGGGTCTCTGAGTGGTGTATTTTTTAACTGGGCTCTAGATCTGCAGATCTGGGAGTCAGGCTGAGCACCAAAGAGGATCCGCAGATCGCCACGCACCCCAAAACACATTTTTTGGGCAATATCTTGCCCATGAGGAGTCCCTCAGGGACCCCTCCACAGTCCCAAGGGGTCAGAGTACCTATACCCTGACCCCTTCTCTCGGTTTTAACTTTCTTTTTCCGTGCCGGAAACCATGTCCAAATAGACAAAATGATGGCTGCAACTTTCCTGTCAGGTTGAGGCTAGCCAATCATGGCATTACTGTTTGTGCGTGGATTTGCATCTCTAGATATACATCAATCTTTTTTCTTTAATAACTCCAAAACTACTGAACAGACTTACGCCAAATTACAAAAAGAGATCTCTTTTGGACCAAGATCTACCTCTCCTCCAAATTTGGCGTAATTCCAGTCAGCGGTTCGGGCTGTAGTCACGCCTAAAATCCCTATGGGAAATTGCATAGGGAAAACTCGCTGGGCCTACATCCCCCTTTTCTCAGCCCCTCATGGACAAATCACTCCAAATTATTTTTTGCTAACTTTATTTTAGAATTTTATCAATCAATCAATTAAAAATCTTTATTCAGATCTTTTATAAATATCCATAAAAAAGCATATGTACAAAGCTAATTACTAAGTTAAAAACATAAAAAGAAAAATCTATAAATAGCAAAAGGATATATATACATAAGATGGTCATTACAATAATTGGAACCTCTAAAAATGTGCATACCAGATCAAATAGTCATTTGGTCATCTAAAATATTATTTGCCAAACTGTGCATCAATAAAAAGCAAAAGGGATATATGTACATAAGATGATCAGTACAATAATTAGAACCTCTTAAAATTTGCATACCTGATCAGATAGTCATTTGACATCTAAAATATTATTTGCCAAGCTGTGCAAGTTTATAGCAAAGTGCTTAACAGTTAGAATCAACATATTTCCTTTCTTTTACCTCTGCAGCAAAAAAGCGATAAATAACCATACATATGAAATACACACTGCCGATTCCTGACGCGACCGGCACGGTTGATTTATTCAAGAACCTCGAGGCTTATCATGGCCACTATTTATCTCTCCAGTACTATTTGACTTCTCCTAGAGATTCATGAAAACAGCAGCTCGTTTATGCTCCAACCGTATTTACATATATGCCTTATACATCTTAAGCCTTGACAAAGTCTTGAAGACGAAACACGTGTTGGCTGTTTTTGATGTATGGACTTATTGTTACATTTGATTACCCTATTGTAACTCTGACCATTTATCACCATCGGGCTGTTCTGAATAGTACAACGCAATCTTTGTGATTGGAACTTCAACTACCTACTTGCATCTATAGTAAATTTCTATACATCATCTTCCCAGACCGGACATCTAATCAATTCTTGAACATTTTCTGGATCTACTACACTGGTGTGCCCTGGCCACTCTTCTTATACATATCAAATCAGACTGGAGTAACTGCAGATGAAAAATAGCTTCCTTACACCTCCTAATATTTAGTGATTTAAGAAGTGGCATTAAAAAGACTTTCCTCTGCTCTTTGTACAGCTTACAGAATAAAAACATATGCATTTGTGATTGTTCTGTACGCATATCACGTGGATGTGGTATTAGGTCCCTATTGCGGTACATCTTAGGGGGATAAGCCACTAAAAAATGGGCCAGGCCCAGGAGGAACCTTATCAGGAAAAATCTATGGTGCCGCGGGACAGTTAAAAGATAGGGTTTGATTTTATATGTGGCACATAAGGGAAGATAAGCTGCCACCATGCCTTTCCCCAAATCATTCCTCTCTCTATCAGTAGCCAATTTCTCTTGAAATTCATTTTTTATTACTGGGATGTCCTGATTGACTATGGCCCCAGGGTTAAAGAATAAGTCTGATCTGTTAAGGCTGCTCAAGGACTCTTTAATGTACATAACCCAGGGACATCTCTGTACGCCATCTAGCCTCATGCAGTCCATAAGCTGTGTCTGAGTAAGAGCTGCTTCCATCCTAGTCCAAACAGACATCCAGAGGGCTAAAGGGACTAACTTAATCAAGTCTTCCAGAAAAGGGAGACCTAATTCTGCATGTGGAATTGTAGTGGGAACACTTTATGAGAGTGAGAGTAAACTTCTCCGAAATTTGTTTTCTCTTATTTGCAGAGATGATGCGCCTGTATAGCCCCATACCCCAGCTCCATATCTGATAATCGAAGTAGGCCTTGTCTTATAGATGGTGGTGATGGGCTTTAGTGGTGCGCAAGCTAGTTCGATATGAATTTGTGTAAGGCTGCCACTGCTTGGTTGTATTATTTGACTCTAATTCCTCTAAGGTGCTTCCAGTAAGACCCATTATCAAAGGGAATCCCCAAATACGTGAAGGTATGCACACTGCTCAGTTGGATGCCTTCAATATAAAACTGAGGGGCTCTAGTTCTTGGGCGGCCACAGATCATAGCATATGATTTTGTTTTTTTTGTGGACAATCCCAAGGCCGTCATGAAATCCACAAATCTGTTTAAAAGTTTTTGGAGGTCCCTTCCAGTTCGTGCCATCAGGACACAATCCTCGGCTTACATTAATACCGGTTGTGGTCTGTCGGCAATCTTAGGGATATCTGCCTTTTCATCAATCAGAGCTTCCTCTAGACCATTTATATAGAACATGAAGAGGAAGGGTGAAAGAGCACAACCCTGTCTAACCCCTTTCCTAACCTTAAAGGGGCTGGTGCATTGCCCCTCTTGCCCAAATCTGACCTTAGCTTCCACATCATTGTGAAGTTGGGCCAACAGGGACACATTTTTGAATTAGCACCTGTATAGGTTAGCATCGCCCATAATTTGCAACTGTTCACATTATCAAAAGCTGCCGTTAGATCCATAAATGCAAAATAAAGACATCCTTGCTTCGCCCCCACATACTTTCCTCCGATCAGGTGGAGGTTCAAACATTGGTGGACTGTCCCCATTGCCTTTCTGAAACCAAACTGAGACCTGGAAATGATGTTATTGCCAAGAGCCCAGGCTTCAAAAGGGTCCAGGAGGATTCTCCCAAAAATCTTTGTGGTGGCGTTGATCAGAGAAATTGGACAATATCAAGCAGGATCACTACGTACTCCCTTCTTAAAAATTGGGCCAATAATGGCACTGGACCATGAAGGAGGGAGAACAGAGGTTGACGCAGCTCGGAAACGTTTATCAAAATTGGAGCCCAAAGATCAATGTTATACTTAAAGAAATCAGCTGGGAACCCATCTGGCCCTGAGGCATTATCTGGCATTGAGCCCTTCATAGCTAGTATGACATCATTCAGATGAATATTCAGCTCCTCAATGCCAAGCATGGCAGGGGCATTTACGACAGTCATTTCACAGTCATCCAATCAACCTTCATACAGCTTTGTAAAATGACTGACCCATCTCTGCTCTGGGATGTGTACCTCAACACCTTTATTGGCATCAGAGCTAAAAAAAAAAAAAGGGGGTATTGACAACTTTCCAGAATTGTGCCCCATCATTAATAGCTGAGACAATGGTCAATTTCTCCCATGCTTCTTCTCTTATCAATTTCTTCCTAGCTGAAACTACATTCTTGTACTGAGCCCTGCATTTCGTGACCTCTGATTTGTTTCTCAGAGTGAATTTTAACGCACGTATGAGATTTAAATGGGCATGTGTGGTTGATTTATTGAACCATTTTACAAGTTTAATTTTGGGAGATTGAGTAGGTGGAGTTAAATCTGTCCTAACTTCCGTGCAGATGTCTGTGAAAGCTCCCAGGACCTGGGATGGGGGTAACTCAGTGTTTAGGTAGGTTTCAAAGGTGTCCAAGTTTTTGCCCACAACCCTACTTAAGAGAGTTTCTAGAATTTTACAACCACACACTGGAGGCAACAAATATAAAGCATGACTAATACACAGTAGGCTCAGCAGCAGCCATCCATAGCCTCATGATACATTGTTGATGTCGCAGAACATAAAAAAATGGTGTTGAAGAGCATGTGGACCAGTAATAATACTATGCATCTGGCAAAATAGATCATATTTGTATTCTGAGCAGTTGCCCCTCCTAATGCCACCTGATTATCTTCTCTTCTGTCTCTAATTCAGTCCAGTATGCTCACACCTGCCACCCTCTTACCCACTGTGTCTGCAGCCATTCCACACTTTTACGCAGCAACATTCATCATTGAACATCATCTTGGGTGCTATTTAAGGGGTCTGTTGCCTGTTTCTCGTTCATCTTGCTCAGATCCCGCATCTGCATGCCACATATGCCTGATAGGATCCCCATATATCCTTTGGTAAACTACAAATTGGCAATAATTCACAATAGACATCAAATTGCTGAATTAAGCCATATCCACTAGCCAGTCTTATAATGTCAGGAGAGGACAACGTGCCCATCTCATTGCTGTTCTGCACCATGACAACAGTAGCCCCAGGCATCCTATAGTAGATGATATGTCTCTGTCATAACCAAGCAAGACAAGCTCAGGTGCAAATTCCAGGCTCTCACTCACCATTTCCTCAAGTTCTGCTCTCTGCTTGCCCGAATCACTGAGGCCCCCACTGAGGCAATCACTGGCGGTCGGTGATAAAGCGGCGGTAATACCGCCAAAGGCCCGGTGGTAACAAAATGGAATTATGACCACAGCGGAAACCGCTCAGACAGACAGCCACTTTAACACTCCGACCGCCATGGTGGTAGCAACAAGCACCACGGCGGTAACTGCCAACAGCCAGGTGGAAGACAGTGTACCGCCCACTGTATTAAGACAGGCCTATCTGCCAACCTTTTCCGAGGTGGTACCAACGACATCAAAAGCACGGCTGAAACAAAACACAGAAGTCAAAGGACTCACCTCTGGAAACTCAGGGAACAATCACGACGCCATGGAGCCTGAGATGCACATTTTCCCCATGTCCGCCTACCTCTTCCTGCATTACGAGCAGCACCGCCGGTGAAGACGAGCAGCGTGAGTACTGTCGCCTAGCACACTAGGGAGGAAGGAGGAAAAAGAGAGTGACACACACACGCAACACCCCCACCCCCAACCACACCCCCAACACCATACACACAACCAGTTGCAGTAACATTACATATTCACCCCCTACCCCTCAGGAATAATGCAAGGACAAAAAGATTGGAAGAAAGTGAGTGTAATTCGATAAAATAACATGAATAAGTGCATCAAAATACAAATGTATATACATATGTACAAATGGAGAGACACTGCCCAGTCCTCAATGTCCGTGGGCCACAGGTTCAGAACACATAGGCCAAGGCCCCACCTCACTCCTGCAACAACACGGAGAGAACACTGCAGGGGCATCAGGTCGAAAACACACAGGCACCTCAGCCGGAAGATGGTACAACGCCACTGGTCCTGGAGGGGGCTACATGCCCTGTGCGATGTCCTGGGGAGTGCAAGGCCAGTCTCTCAAGTGGGTGGTTTGCCTACATGCCCTGGGGGGGGCAACATGCCCTGTGCTTGGTCCTGAGGAGTGCAAGGCCACAGTCTCACAAGTGGGTGGATTGCCCACTGCTTGGTCCTGGGGAGTGCAAGGCCACAGTCTCTCTAGTGGATGGCTTCTCCACTGGTGCTGGAGGGGGCCTTGTGCCCAGTGTGCTTCATCCTGGGAAGGATGGGGTGAGTGGATGGCTTCTTCCATTGGTTCTGGAGGGGGCATTGTGCCCAGTGTGCTTTATACTGGGAAGGATGGGGTGAGTGGATGGATTCTTCCTCTGGTTCTGGAGGGGGCCTTGTGCCCAGTGGGCTTCATCCTTGGAAGGATGGGGTGAGTGGATGACTTCTTCCACTGGTTCTTGACGGGCATTGTGCCCAGTGTGCTTCATCCTTGGAAGGATGGGGTGAGTGGATGGCTTCTTCCACTGGTTCTTGAGGGGGCATTGTGCCCAGTGTGCTTCATCCTGGGAAGGATGGGGTGAGTGGATGGCTTCTTCCATTGGTTCTGGAGGGGGCATTGTGCCCAGTGTGCTCCATCCTGGGATGGATGCACTGAGTGGATGGCTTCTTCCTCTGGTTCTGGAGGGGACCTTGTGCCCAGTGTGCTTCATCCTGGGAAGGATGGGGTGAGTGGATGGCTTCTTCCACTGGTTCTGGAGGGGGCATTATGCCCAGTGTGCTTCATCCTGGGAAGGATGGGGTGAGTGGATGGCTTCTTCCACTGATCCTGGAGGGGGCCTTGTGCTCAGTGTGCTTCATCCTGGGAAGGATGCGCTGAGTGGATGGCTTCTTTCACTGGTTCTGGAGGGGGTCTTGTGCCCAGTGTGCTTCATCCTGGGAAGGATGCGCTGAGTGGATGGCTTCTTCCACTGGTTCTGGAGGGGGCCTTGTGCCCAGTGTGCATCATCCTGGGAAGGATGGGGTGAGTGGATGGCTTCTTCCACTGGTTCTGGAGATGGCATTGTGCCCATTGTGCTTCATCCTGGGAAGGATGGGGTGGGTGGATGGCTTCCTCCACTGGTTCTGGAGGGGGCATTGTGCCCTGTGATGCAGATCTTGGGGAGTGTAAGGTCACAGTCTCTCACCTGGGTGTCACACCTACAGGATTTGCAGGGTCCAGGACGCACTACAGCCCATGGAGGCAGGACTACACACTGCCCACCGGTGGTGATGGCTGCTCAGTGGTGGCAGTGGCGGGCCTGGTGTCGGGGCTGGCAGTGGTGGGGGGAGGCTCCAGCCTATCCCCTGCAGCCTCGGACGGCTGCCCACTGGGGCTGCTGCTGCTGGTGGCAGTGCAGAAGTCGGTGCTGGTGGCGGTGCTGGCAGTGGTGGGGGGAGGCTCCAGCCTTTCCCCTGCAGCCTCGGATAGCTGCCCACTGGCGCTGCTGCTGCTGGCAGTGGTGCTGGGGCTGTTGTTGCTGGCAGTGGTGCTGGTGGCGGGCCTGGCAGTGGTGAGGGGAGGCTCCAGCCCTTTCCCTGCAACCTTGGATGGCTGCCCACTGGGGCTGCTGCTGCTGGCAGTGGTGCTGGTGGCAGTGCTGGCAGTGGTGAGGGGAGTCTCCAGCCCTTCCCCCGCAGTCTCGGGCGGCTGCCCACTGGGGCTGCTGCTGGTGGCGGCGGTGCAGGTGTTAGTGCTGGCGGCAGCGCTGGTTGCGGTGCTGGCAGTGGTGGGGGGAGGCTCCAGCACTTGCCCTGCAGCCGCGGACAGCTGCCCACTGGGGTGGTGCTGGTGGCGGTGCTGGGGCTGCTGCTGCTGGCAGTGGTTCTTGTGGCGGGGCTGGCAGTGGGGGGTGCTCCAACCCTTCCGCTGCAGCCTCGGATGGCTGAACCGCAATGGTTGGTGGTTGGGGCTCCGAATGAGTCCCATCAGTGGGCTTCCTGTCCTTCATGCCTGCTGGCCCCTTGCCCTTCACTTTTCCAGCTAGTGGTGCCTCCTTGCCCTTCCCTTTCGCAGCTGGTGGTGCTTCCTTCCCCTTCACTTTTGCAGCTGGTGGTGCCTCCTTGCCCTTCCCTTTGGCAGCTGGTGGTGCCTCCTTGCCCTTCACTTTTGCAGCTGGTGGTGCCTCCTTGCCCTTCCTTGATGCACCGGGTGCATGCACACTTCCAGTACTGCTGGCTGGTTCCCGGGATCCTCTCCCACCTGCAGTAGCTGTCGACACTACTGTGGCCATGGAATGGGTGGCTGATTTGCTCGCCTGGGTTCTGACCACCCTGGCCCGACGTGAAGGATGGGGGGGAGGGTAAGGTAAGAGGTCAACGGTGGAGAGGAAAAGCTTCTTAGGGACATTGGGGCAGGAAGAGGGTGAAGGTTTCGGAGTGGAGGAAGAGAAAGTGGTCGTAGGAGTTGTCTGTCTGCTGTGTTTGGGTGCAGGTGCATGGGCTGAATGCTGTTGTGAGGTGGATGGTTGTTGGGTGTCTGAGTGCTTGCGTTTGTGTATTTTGGGAGAAGGGGGCACAGACACAGTCGAAGAGGACATAGGGGATGTGTGTATGGATGTGGGGGTGGTGAATGCCAGTGAGGGGTGTGTAGTGATAGGCGTGATGGCGATGAGGTAGTGGATGAGGATGTAGTGCATGCAGGTGTGTGTGTAGACGCTACTGGGAGGGAGGTGGACGAGGAGGAGGAGGGGGACACAGTGGAGGCAGCGGATGCTGGTATGTCTGCATCTGGATGGTGTTTGTGTGAGTGCCTGTGGGATGATGTGTGGTGCTTATGTTTGCCTAAACCATTCCTGTGTGTTGTCCTGGGTGCATGCTGGTCTGCCTGTGTGCATGGGATAGGTTGGGGTTGAGGGGAATGGGACTGGGTAGAGGAAGCTGGAGAGGGGGGGCTAAAACAGGGACAATGGCTGCCATCAGAGAGGAGGTCAGAGTCTGGATTGATCTCTGTTGGGCCGCCATGCCTGACTGAATGCCCTCCAGGAATGCATTTGTTTGTTGCAAGTGGGCTGCAGGCCCCTGGATGGCATTCACAATGGCTGACTGCCCAACAGAGATAGATCGCAAGAGGTCAATAACCTCACTTGAGGGCAGCAGGGCTAACTGAGGCAGGGCCTGAAGTGCCTGGGGCGAAGGAGATGCCCTCCCTCCCAGGTAAGCGGGCACGGGAAACTCGCTGAGGGGCTGCTGGGAGGGCAGTGCCGGTATGGGAGTGGTGGTTGTACCTGTAGTTGGGGTGGCCACAGAGGTGTCCGTCACCATCAGGGAGCTTCCATCGGAGGAGGTATCACTGTCCGAACTGTCCTCTTGTGTCTCCACCATGGTGCTCCCCTCACCCTCCATCCCACTGGTGCCCTCACTGTCGGTGGATTCGGCCTCCTGGGCCCTGTGGGATGCAGCTCCCTCCGTCAGATGATGCTAATGCACAGAAGGACAAGGTGACAAAACAAAAAGGGGGGGGAGAGACAAAGGATACACTGGGTCAATGGCTGTTCCAACACCACCGTTGGCGTACACGACACACACACACAGGGAACAGACCTACGCATTAGGCAATGCACTACCAGTCACAATGCTAGTCACCAGCCCATGGACAGTAATACCTAACGCCACTAACAGAATACCAGAGACCCACAGACCCCTGCCCAGTAGTAGATGCCTACTAGCTTGGTTGGAGGTGGTTCACATCATACCCTGCCCAACATGGGACCTACCCTGCAATGTCCGGCCTGGCCTAAGGGCACCCACAGGCCCACATCTCCCACCCGGAGACCACCCCACCACTTGCAAGTAGTATATTTGGAAACTGTGCTCACCCCCTTGTGGCTGCTGTGATGCCCTCAAGCGCCCATTCAGCTTTGGATTTGGACAGTGGGCTTAGCAGCAGGAATGTCTCAGCCAATATTCTCAATAGTGCTGACCAGAGTGTTGTCTGCCCTGATTAAACACATGCGCAGCTACATCGTTTTCCCCCAGGTGGAGGATTTGGCCACAGTGAAAGCTGATTTCTATGCAATGGGACATATCCCCAACATTATTGGGGCTATTAATGGTACACATATTGCATTTGTACCCCACCCCCCCGAGAAAAAAACTGGTGTTCAGGAATCGAAAGAGCTTTTACTCCATGAATGTGAGATAGTGTGCCTGGCGGACCAGTACATCTCCCATATCAATGCAAAGTATCCTGGGTCTGTATATGATGCCTTTATCCTGAGGAATAGCAGCATCCCATATGTGATGGCTCAACTCCAGAGGCACTGGGTGTGGCTAACAGGTGAGCCCTGGTTCCCATCCAGTGGATGTTGGTGTATGGGTATGGTGTGGGCTCTAAGGGTTAGTGTGTGTCTAACAGTTGTCCCTCGATATTTGCAGGTGACCCTGGTTACCCCAACCTCTCATGGCTACTGGTCCCTGTGGGAAATCCCAGGGCAAGAGCAAAGGAACGTTACAATGAGGCACATGGGCGAACAAGAATAATAATAGAAAGGACATTCGGCCTCCTGAAGGCAAGGTTTTGTTGCCTCCATCTAACAGGTGGATCCAAGTACTACTCACCCAAGAAGGTGTGCCAGATCATCGTGGCATGCTGTATGATGCACAGCCTTGCCTTACGTTGCCAGGTACCTTTTCTGCAGGAGGATGAGGCTGGAGATGGGCATGTGGCAGCAGTGGACCCTGTGGACAGTGAAAATGAGGAGGCAGAGGATGCAGTTGAGGACAAAAGAAATGCTATTATAAGACAGTACTTCCAATGGCACACAGGTAAGACACTGTAATTACACTTTACATTGATAGTTTTGTATTTGACATTGTCACTGGCAGGCTAATTTTCAAAATTCTACGCCTACTTACTGTACCCTTTGGCATCTCTATTTTCAGTTATTTGTGTCCCACTATCGCTCCTGGTGTGTTGAATGCAGCCAACTACAGGTCATTCCTATGTATACAATACTGTACAGTTATATTGCAGTGTATAAAGCTTGTTAAACAAATACATGGTTAAATGATTTCACAGACTCCATACATGAATTTTTTCAAATGGTGTTTATTTAGGGGATAATGATTAGAAGGGGATGTGCAACGGGCTGGGGTGATGATGGAGGAAAGTCCAGGTTGTAGTCCAGTCTATTTGTATCACAGGTGCATTGTCCATGGGGGCATAGGAAGGGGAGCAATGGCAGTTCAAGGTGGACAGGGTGACATTCAGGAGAGTCTTATTTCCTGGCGGTGGTCTTGGCAATGTTCTCTGGCTTCTACCTGGATCGCAGGGAACGTTTGCGGCGTGGTTCTCCTTCTGTAGGGGGTGGGGTGCTGGTAGCCTGTTGGTCCTGTGGCGGGGCCTCCTATCCACTAGCGGCAGCGGAGTTGGAAGGCTGTTCATTGGTTTGGCTAGTGTCAGGGGCCCGGTGGTGTGCCACTGTCTCCCTCATGGTGTTGCCCATGTCAGCCAGCACCCCTGCAATGGTGACCAGGGTGGTGTTTATGTCTTTCAAGTCCTCCCAGATCCACAGGTACTGTGCCTCCTGGAGCTGCTGGGTCTCCTGCAAGTTGTCCAGTATCTGGCCCATCGTCTCCTGGGAATGGTGGTATGCTCCCAGGATGTTGGTAAGTGCCTCCTGGAGAGTCGGTTCCACTGGCCTGTCCTCCCCCTGTCCCACAGCAGTCCTCCCAGCTTTCCTGTTGTCCTGTGCCTCTGTCCCTTGAACCGTGTGCCCACTGCCACTGACCCCAGGTCCCTGATCGTCCTGTGTTTGTGGGGTGGTCTGGGGTCCCTGTAGTGGTGGACACACTGCTGATTGACGTGTCCTGGGGACAGAGGTATGGGCCAGCTGGGTGGGTACTGTGGTGGTGTTTCCTGAGGGGGTAGGCTCTGTGCCTGGGTAACCGACTGTCCGGAGATCCCTATTGGGTCAGGTTGGTCATGTATATCCAGGCATCCACAGCTGCTGTCATCACTGTGGGCCTCTTCTGGGGTTGGACTGGAAGTTGCTGGTACCCCCTCTCCGGTGACATGGGTAGGGGACCTGTGGCGATGTAAATGCAGTATTATTGTTTCTGTGTGTGTCATCTTGTGCATGGGTGTGTTGCCCTGTATGGTTGTTATTGTCCTGGCAGATTTGCATTTGAGTGAGTAGCTATTTGGTGGGCTAGGTGATTCTCTCCAGTGTCCACGCAGGTCTGTGAGTGGTGTCCATGCATTGGTGTTACATGCAGGGCTTGGTATTGGGATGAGTGGGTTGTGATGGTGGGGTATGTGGGAGGTGGTGAAATGATGGAGTGAGGGTAGGGGTTGGGGTTTCTAATGGCATGCAGGTAGGGGGGGGTGTTAGGGTTTGTGCACAGCAAAGAGCATGTCCCCTCTCACTGCACTAGTGGGTTCTGTAATAGCTCCCTTTTAAACTTACTATTGAAAGCCTTTCTTGTTATCTCACCTTCCCCCCCCCCCCAGGCTTCTGTGTATGTTGTTTAATGTGCTGTTTTGTTTACACATTGGGCCTTGCTTTTACCAAGGCTTCTTTAAAACACTCCTCTCTAGGCCATGTGTTAATTTAACTCATTTGCATAATAACTGAAACTCTGCACACCTTTCAAGAACATGTGCAGCATGTGAGGACCACACCCAGCTCTTCAAACCACACCCAGCTCTGCACACCTTTCAAGAACATGTGCAGCATGTGAGGACCACACCCAGCCCTGTCTATAAAAGGCAGCCCTCGAGCCTCGCCCAGTGCTCGTCTACCTCCCGCTTACCTGAGGACAGATCCCTCGGCGCTGGCACTCCTGCTCTCTACAGACTTTCATTGGATTCAATGGGCGCAGCTGCTGGCTCTTCCTTCTTCCGGTTTCCGGTTCCTCCTTGCCTCAGCCTCTCTCCTACAAGCAACCTGCAAAAGAGAAAGAAGACAAGGTTAGACTGATCAGTATCTCTTGCCAGCAACAAGTAAGTGCAAAACTTTTATTACCTGAAAGAACTTTGACAACAATTTCTGGATTCGTGTATAGACAATTTGAAACAAGATACCTTCCACGAACATTGTGATTCAAACTCTTTGTTACAACAATACTTTGCGGAACTTTGTGAAGCAAACATTTTTTTTATGGAACTTTTAAGAATCGAACCGTGGAAACCATTAACAGCAAGGCAAACAGTAAATCAAGGACTTGCACAAATTACATGCTGTATTTTGACGTAAAAGTACAGTATTTGTTTTATAAAAGATTCTGGAAATATGGGAAAAGTGAGTCTGCTATTGGCAATTTAGGCTTTAGTTATATTAAGATGAATGTTTGATACTGATAATTCTGATAACGGTATTTGTTTAATGTTTTAGAAGCTTTAGAGTAATAGAAAGCACATCCCAGAGCAGTAACACATTCCAAACCTGGAAACTAGAGACCAGGATCCAAGAGGTACTTTTAGAAGAAAATTTCTAATAAATAAAGGAATAGTCAGGAACCCAGTTAGGAATAGGATGTACTTATCTGTTCTTTGTTTATGTTTCATTAGGCACCAGTTTCTACCGAAGTCAGAGAGGGCCGCAGATTTGTGCAGCACTTCAACAGTGGAAACGCAAGAACGCTGTTGTCTCTTTATTTTATTTTATCCACTTCCCCCCTTCCCTTGAACTTCTGTTCTTAGTGCACTGTTTTAAAAACTAGTGTGCTGGAACAAGCAGTTTCAGGGTGGGGTCGGATTGACTTCAACCTCCATCAGAACTGAACAAGGACTCAGGTGAGCTGGGCTTTGACAGAAGCACAAGCCTTAAATAAAATAAAAAAAATTCAGTTCTGGTGGACGATGAATATCGGGGAAGAAATAGAGGGCATTGACGTCACGGATATGGCGCAGGCCCTAAATGAGGACTTGGCTCATAATGAATCAGTGTCTGGCATCTTGCAACATATGCAAGAGGAAATAGAGAGATTAAAGATGGAGAATACCTCTTTAAAACAGGATTTAAGCAGGTATAAATTTAGGGTATCTCAGTGGAACACAGCTTTTACGCCTTTGTTTAAAACCTCCTCAGAAACAGGGGCGCCATCAAAACATACAACTTTGCCTCCCCCAGTTGAGGTCACTGTTAATGTTCCTAATGCTGTGCCCTTAGCAGCACCTGAACGTTTTCATGGAGATAGTAACAAATTCCATGTTTTTATCAATCAATGTCAATTACACTTCGTTTGTAAGCCACAACAGTTCCCTACTGATGCTACGAAAGTGGCATTCGTCTTGTCTTATTTGGGTGGCACAGCAGCCAATTGGTCAATTCCTTTCGTGGAGAGAGATGATCCCATCCTCCATAATTGGAATCAATGTAAACGTACCATGACCAGCCTTTTTGCAAAACACACTTTCATGCAGGCAAGTGATAATGAGCTTTTAAATCTTAAACAAGGTAACAAGGATTTATTGACCTATCTCACTAGTTTTAATCGTTTACTCACCGAGACACACTGGCCAGAAGAAAAGCGTGTCTCCCTTTTCTATAAAGATTTGAGAGACGAGTTAAAAGACGCGCTGGCTCATATCGTTGATTTGCCAGAAGACTATTCGGACTTTGTAGATTTAGTTGTGAAATTAGAACATAGACTAGGAGAAAGAAAGGGAGATAAATACAAACTGGAATCACAGTTAGCTTGTATTAGACACGAGAAGAAAGACCCAGATAATAAACTCCCTGAACCTGAGCCTATGCAAATAGGGACACTCAGAGGTTCACTCACATCAGAGGAAAAAGAAAGAAGGAGAAAACTTCAATTATGCTTATATTGTGGAAGGGCAGGTCACTTTGCCAGAGAATGTCCAGTAAAGCCTAAAAATCCACAAAAGGGTGCTGTTTCCTCCACCTCCTCAACTGAATCGGGAAACGATTAAGCTTGACAAGGGGAGAGGTTACTTGTTCGAGAAAACATCTTAATCAAACCTCTAATGCTGCAGCCTTCATGGTACCGCACATACCTAGACATTTCATAATTCAGGTCGTTTTAATTGTTACTACCCAAGTGAGGCATTCTCTCCCTGTCCTACTGGACTCAGGCGCGACAGGAATTTTGTGGATAATAAGTTAGCTGAAAACTTAGGACTTCCTATGTGCCTAAAGCCTTGTCCAGAAGCAGTATGTGCAGTGGATGGGTCAGAATTGACCTCTGGATTAATCACAAAACAAACAAGTCCACTTGTTATGGTCTGTCAGAACGGGCACACAGAGGTGATTAGCTTTGATCTGATAGATACTCCTAATTTTGGTTTGATTCTCGGGGTACCCTGGTTAACAACTCATAACCCAAAAATTGATTGGGTGAATAGAAATGTTACTTTGGATTCCTCTTTCTGTAGAACCAATTGCTATCAAGAAGCAGGTACAGAACAGAGCACAGTATTACACTGTGCTAGTGTTATACAAGATGAACCAAGTCTCCCTCCTGAATATTCTGACTTTAAAGATGTCTTTGATCCAGTAAAGGCTAGTGTGCTGCCCCCACATAGGTCTTATGACTGTCGTATAGATCTTATCCCAGGGGCCCCTTTACCTAATAACAGAGTATATGCTTTGACTGACGAAGAAACCAAATACTTAAGAACCTACCTAGATGACCTACTACAGTCTGGGTTCATCTGTCATTCCACATCCCCGGTGTCATCTCCACTCTTTTTTATCCCGAAGGCGGATAAATCCCTGCGCGCGTGTATCGATTATAGAGGACTAAATAAGGCTACAATAAAGAATAAATATCCTCTTCCTCTAATACCTGTGTTGTTGGATCAGTTAAGACATTCTACTGTATACACTAAATTAGATCTGCGGGGAGCTTACCACCTGGTCCGAGTAAAAGAGGGGGATTAGTGGAAGACAGCTTTCAAGACAAAGTTTGGTTTATTTGAGTACACAGTAATGCCCTTTGGGTTATGTAATGCCCCTGCAGCCTTTCAGTTCTTTATAAATGAGGTCCTACACGAATTCCTGGACGTTTGTGTCATAGTATACATAGACGACATCCTCATTTACTCTAAGAACTCAGAAGAACACACCCAACATGTTCGTGCAGTATTATCAAAGTTAAAAGAAAATCATCTTTTTGCTAAGTTAGAAAAGTGTACTTTTAATGTCAGCAAGGTGGCCTTTTTAGGATAATGCCTGTCACCTCAAGGAATAACTATGGATGTAAAGAAAATCAGTGCTATTGCTGATTGGCCAGAACCATCCTCTGTAAAAGATATTCAGAAATTTCTGGGTTTCGCCAATTTTTATAGGAGGTTTATTGCACATTTCGCAGACATTGCGGCCCCAATAACTACCTTGTTGCGGAAAGGACATTAAGCAATTTGTCACTACCTGTCCAATTTGTGCAAGACATAAATCTTCTCATAAGGCCCCTGACGGTTTGTTAATACCAATGCCAACACCCAAGCAACCTTGGCACACTGTGAGCGTAGACTTTATTGTAGGTTTACCACCTGTAAAATCTTTCACAACAGTGTTGGTTATAGTGGATTTTTTATCTAAAATGGCACATTTTGTACCATTACGGAAATTACCCACGGCGGCAGAATTTGCAGATATTTTTATAAGGGAAATTGTGCGTTTACATGGTTTGCCAAGCAAAGTGGTGTCAGACCGAGGGAGCCAGTTCAACTCTAAATTTTGGAAAAAATTATGTAAAAAACTGAAAATAGATGTGGCATTATCCACTGCTTTCCACCCAGAGACAGATGAACAGACTGAACGACTGAACCAAACCTTACTTCAAACGCTACGTTGTTTATTGGCTGATTATTCTAGTGAATGGTTGGAAGCTCTCCCTGTAGCGGAGTTTGTTTATAATAATACTGAGCATTCAGCTCTACTTTGCTCACCATTCTATTTCTTGCAGGGGTATCATCCAAGAGCTATACCCATTTTGTTAGAAGATTCTCTGTTACCTACAGTAACGGATAGACTAACAAGGTTAGGTGACATACAAGACAAAGCCAGGAAACATTTATTAAAGTACAAGGAAAGCATGAAAAGACAAGCAGACAAACACAGATCTGAGGCCCCAATGTATAAAATCGGTGACAAGGTATGGCTCTCCACAAAGAACCTAAACATAGAGGGATCCCGAAAGCTGCAACCACGTTTCATTGGACCCTTTAGTATAACTGCCATAGTAAACCCGGTAACAGTAAAATTAGATTTACCAAAAGAATATCCAGTACATACTACATTCCATGTGTCCTTGCTTAAGCCGTACAATCCAAAAACCCGACCTGAACCACCACCTCCACCCATACCAATTAAGGGAAATCTAGAATATGAAGTGAAAAGCATAAAAGACTCAAAAAGAATTAGTGGACGTCTGTTTTATTTAGTAGAATGGAAAGGATATGATGAATCTGAGAATTCATGGGAACCAGCATCATATGTACATGCCCCACAGCTGATTAGACGGTTTTATTTAAAAAAATCCAGGAAAACCCCGTCCTGTAGGAGGGCCTTTGAGGGGGGCAACTGTTAGGGTTTGTGCACAGCAAAGAGCATGTCCCCTCTCACTGCACTAGTGGGTTCTGTAATAGCTCCCTTTTAAACTTACTATTGAAAGCCTTTCTTGTTATCTCACCTTCCCCCCCCAGGCTTCTGTGTATGTTGTTTAATGTGCTGTTTTGTTTACACATTGGGCCTTGCTTTTACCAAGGCTTCTTTAAAACACTCCTCTCTAGGCCATGTGTTAATTTAACTCATTTGCATAATAACTGAAACTCTGCACACCTTTCAAGAACATGTGCAGCATGTGAGGACCACACCCAGCTCTTCAAACCACACCCAGCTCTGCACACCTTTCAAGAACATGTGCAGCATGTGAGGGCCACACCCAGCCCTGTCTATAAAAGGCAGCCCTCGAGCCTCGCCCAGTGCTTGTGCTCGTCTACCTCCCGCTTACCTGAGGACAGATCCCTCGGCGCTGGCACTCCTGCTCTCTACAGACTTTCATTGGCTTCAATGGGCGCAGCTGCTGGCTCTTCCTTCTTCCGGTTTCCGGTTCCTCCTTGCCTCAGCCTCTCTCCTACAAGCAACCTGCAAAAGAGAAAGAAGACAAGGTTAGACTGATCAGTATCTCTTGCCAACAACAAGTAAGTGCAAAACTTTTATTACCTGAAAGAACTTTGACAACAATTTCTGGATTCGTGTATAGACAATTTAAAACAAGATACCTTCCACGAACATTGTGATTCAAACTCTTTGTTACAACAATACTTTGCGGAACTTTGTGAAGCAAACATTTTTTTTATGGAACTTTTAAGAATCGAACCATGGAAACCATTAACAGCAAGGCAAACAGTAAATCAAGGACTTGCACAAATTACATGCTGTATTTTGACGTAAAAGTACAGTATTTGTTTTATAAAAGATTCTGGAAATATGGGAAAAGTGAGTCTGCTATTGGCAATTTAGGCTTTAGTTATATTAAGATGAATGTTTGATATTGATAATTCTGATAACGGTATTTGTTTAATGTTTTAGAAGCTTTAGAGTAATAGAAAGCACATCCCAGAGCAGTAACACATTCCAAACCTGGAAACTAGAGACCAGGATCCAAGAGGTACTTTTAGAAGAAAATTTCTAATAAATAAAGGGATAGTCAGGAACCCAGTTAGGAATAGGATGTACTTATCTGTTCTTTGTTTATGTTTCATTAGGCACCAGTTTCTACCGAAGTCAGAGAGGGCCGCAGATTTGTGCAGCACTTCAACAGTGGAAACGCAAGAACGCTGTTGTCTCTTTATTTTATTTTATCCACTTCCCCCCTTCCCTTGAACTTCTGTTCTTAGTGCACTGTTTTAAAAACTAGTGTGCTGGAACAAGCAGTTTCAGGGTGGGGTCGGATTGTCTTCAACCTCCATCAGAACTGAACAAGGACTCAGGTGAGCTGGGCTTTGACAGGGGGTGATAGTAATAGAATTTGACTTACCAGAGTCCAGTCCTCCTCCTACTCCTGCCAGGCCCTCAGGATGCATGATCACCAAGACTTGCTCCTCCCATGTTGTTAGTTGTGGGGGAGGAGGTGGGGGTCCACCGCCAGTCATCTGTACAGCTATTTGGTGTCTTGCTGCTGTGGAACGTACCTTCCCCCGTAGGTCGTTCCACCTCTTCCTGATGGCATCCCTTGTTCTGGGGTGCTGTCCCACGACGTTGACCCTGTCCACGATTTTCCGCCATAGCTCCATCTTCCTTACACTGGACGTCTGCTGCACCTGTGATCCGAATAGCTGTGGCTCTACCCGGATGATTTCCTCCACCATGACCCTTAGCTCCTCCTCAGAGAACCTGGGGTGTTGTTGCGGTGCCTTGGGTGTATTGTGAGTGGTGTGGGTGAGGGTGTGTGGGGTGCTGTGTTGGGGTGTGTGATGTGGGGTGCGTTGATGTGAATAGGTGATGGTGGTGTGTGTCTGTGGTCTTGTCTGTGGTCTTGCTATCTTTCTTGTGGCAGTTGTTTGTAATGGTAAAGGGTTGTGGGTAATGTGGGTGTGTGTCAGGTGTGAGTTATTCAAATTGTCCAATGTGGTGTTGTTTTGTATGTGTGTGTGTGTGTGTGTATTTTGAGCGTAGCGGTATGTACCTCCAATGGTTTAGTGCCATTAAATGTCCGCCACGGTGATTTGTGGGTCATAATGCTGTGGACGTAGTTCAGTTGGCGTAACAGTGTGGGTTTTGCTACCGCCAGTTTATCACTGACCTTTGGTCTGGCGGACTTGTGTGTGTGGCTGTATAGTGACGGATTGCTACGTGTGGGTCATAATATGGATGGCAGTAATCCGCTGCGGCAGCGGTATGCTGGCGGCAGCCAGCATGGCGGTAAGTGGGGAAGTACTGGCAAGCTCATAATGAGGGCCTGAATGTCCTGTCAATACCACGCCACGTGTGCAAAATCTGCATCACGCACTCGGCAGCGAGTACATCTTGTGTCGCTCCATAAGCCATAACGATGAAGGTGAACAAGTGTATGATACACCCTGTTGATGTATTTAAAGTGAATCAAGCAGTGCCAGCTATTCAATGAGACAGATCACGCCGCTGCCCAGCAGTATGCCCACTTCTTGTCACTGAGGATGATTGACCGGTCCCTCTGTCACTCTAGTCTAGCCTTGGTAACTCCAGGCCAACACGCTTACTGAGCAAAAGCGTACAGTTGGGATAGACAATGTTCTGGAGTAGTCTTATTAAGCAAATGCGTTGATGCCAGAAAAGCAGGCAGTTCTAGCAAGTGATCTCCGAGCAAGGCATTAATTGCCTGTCAAGCCCTATGGTAGGGGAATTGCACCAGCAGATGAGCCTAGTGTCATTGTGGTCTAGCTGGTCCCATGTGCACATCTGGCCTTCCTGAAAGTAGTCTCCCATATTATGAAGCCCTCTCTTGTCCAAGAAGGAACCACATGCAATGTTCCAATGCCATATTAGGTGAGTACAGAAGAGAACTAGCCTGCTTCTCCTGTTCTCTATGCCATAAATGCATCGCTGTGGACAGAGGGTCTATGACATTGTATCTCTGAGTGGCCTTCACAAACAATGCTTTAGGGAGTGTCTGCGGAAAGGCAGCATCACTCTAAAGCCAGAGGTGCAGCCATTGCCTGAGTCCATGTATCCAATAGCATGCATATGTGCATTGTGCCTCCCAATAGTACGCTTCCAGATCTGAGGGGGACAGCCCTCCTTATCATATTATATGGTAAGGTTAATGTATACCAACTAACTCTTGGCTGCTTGCAAGCCCAGGCCAGGATGGTAAGGATGATATGCAAAGTGCAAAAGACTGCACAAGGTAATAGGATCAGGGTATTAGTGAACAAAAACAGGAATCATGGTAACACCACCATTTTCATCATGGCTAACCAGCCTGCGAGAGAGAGCAGGAGCGGTATCCAACAGTCTACCAATTCAGAAAGGTTTTGCACTGCTGTAACATAATTTTCCTGGTTGGTGTGCGCTTGTATTCCTAAATAACGTACAGCATCTGTAGTCCACTGTAGAGTATATTTTACAGTCACAAGGGATGTCGTTGGGGTCAATGGAAATATCAATGATTTATCCCAAATGATGCAGAGGCCTGAGTGTCCTCCGAAGAGCACTGCCTCACGCAACACTGGTGACAAATTTTGTTCTAGATGACAAGTATATAGCAGGGGGTCATCTGCGTAAACTGAGATAATCAAGGTATAATGAGAGAAGCACAGACTTCTGCAGGTGTGGTAACTTCTGAGGGCACATGCTAGCGGCTCCACCACCAGAGCGCATAACAGTAGCGACACAGGGCATCACTGCCTAGTACTCCTGGTGATTTCTATGGGATCAGTGATTGTTCAATTAACATGTACATGCACTGTACGTTTGGTACAGAGTACCTGGAGCAACAGAAACGCATCTCCCACACCTATACGCCTTAGCACTGCAAATGAAAAGCCCCATTCCACTGAGTCAAAGGCCTTCTCAACGTCTAGAAATACAGCAGCAGCTGCCTATATTTCTGAATTAACACGCACAATAGCGCTGAATAAGGTCACGTGATTGTAAACTAGCGTTCAACCCAGTATGAACCCAGATTACTCCAGGCCCACTTATCTGGGCAGTAGGGTTGCCAGCCTATTGGCTAAGATTTTAGCATATATTTTAGTATCTACATTTAATAATGATAGTGGCCTACATAACGGACAATTATCTGCCGATTTGCCAAGCTTCAAAAGTGTGAATAACATGGCCTCCATCTTTGAGGGCAGTATGTGGCCATTCTCCACCATTTCTTCACAAAGAGCAATCAGGTGAAGGGAAAAGCTTGATAAGCTTTGTGAATGGCGACTGTCAAATCATCAACAACCAGTGCCTTGCCGGCAGGCATTTCCTTTAGTGTATCTCTGACTTTAGTTGGACTCAACCGGGTCATAAGCTGCTCCCTATGTTCATTTGTAAGCCACTTCATGGCGATATGAGCAAGATAGTCTTCCACAGGAGCCTCTCCTGGCATTGATATCGAGGCATATAGTTTTGTATAATGCTGGCAAAATCAATCAGATATTTGCTTCGCATCAGGCAGCAACTTTCCCTGTTCATCCCAAATTACCAAAATTGCATCCTCTTCGTGTTTAGGGTGAAGGAGGGCCAGCAGAGTTGCACTTGGTCGTTCATCTTCTCTCTACATCTGGGCCGTCATATATTTCCCTAAATGATTAAGCTCACTCTGTGCCCTGTCATGATAATCCTCCAACTTATCACAAATGTCTCATAAAAGTCTGGGATCTGCGGCTCTCTTTGGCTCCATTATAGAGCCATCAGTTTTTTCTCCAGTCTCTGCAATCGATCCCAGATAGGTTGGAGGACCACAGCATGTTTAGAGATAATTACTCCCCTGATGTAAACTTTGAATGTCTTTCAAACTCTGGCAAACGTAGTCATTAAGCCTACGTTTAGTTGAAAACAGTCTTCCATTGCCTGCCCTAGTTCATCCTTAAAGACCGCGTACAACAGTGAATAAGGCAGGAATCGCAAACTGAAGTGCGCCAGTTGTGAGCTGCCCTGCTCCAGTTCCAATAGCACTGGTGAATGAATAGAATAAGTGCCCGCCCATGGTATGCAACTACACACCATATGCACTAAACTGCGAATAGTAACCAATAATCTATGCGTGTTCGCACATTGTGTACTGTGGAGTAGTATGTGTAGCCCCCAACCTTGGGATGTTGAAAACGGCAAACACCCAGTAGCCATCGCTGCATAGCAATCTCCTATATAACTCATGCTGTCGCCGAAGGAGCGGTCCAAGAGTGGGTCTAGAATACTATCAAATTCACCACTCCAAATCTGCAGTATATCCCCCAATCTCGCCAACATCGCATCCAATGCATGATAAATGTCAGAGTCATCATAATTAGGGCCATACTCTCCTACCAACAGAACTGCAAAATCATTCTTCGTGCAACGCACCACCACATACCTGCCATCCTCATTCACGCATAGCTCCTGCAAGTGCACCCACACTGTCCTCAAAGCAACACCCCACGAGCGGTATAACCAGCCACACAGTAAGTACCCTGCAAGCTGTGCTGCATGAGCATGCTACTCCCAGGAGGGAGTTGTGTCTCCTGCAATATAGCTATATCTATGCTATTGTGCTGAAGGTACGCCACCACCTTACTGAATGACAATCATTAAAGCCTTGAACATTCCATGCCAGTAGTCATATGGGGGAGCAGTCAAATTACACCCTGAAGTCCCATTCATGTCAGTCTGCATGCCTATGCATCCATACTATATATCCTAATACAACATGTGAACTCATAGCGGTCATCTGCTATCGCCCATGCAGTGCCTCTAACTCTAACTGTGAAAAACATAAACTTTCCCCACCCACACTACGCATACAAAAACTAACACAGTGAAAAACATTGCCCACACCAACACACCCAACTCGTTATACCCCAAAAACAAGAAACATTGTGGTGCATATATGGGGCAGCCGTTACCTCAACGGCACCCTCCCAACCACCCAGGGCGCTGCTGGCCATGTACAATGCAGCACTTGTGCCATGTTATCCACTACAGAAATTCAATGCAAGGACCATCTCTCCATCTGCAGCGTCTGAAGTGTGTTGGACAAAACTACCTCTCTGCTCTAGGGTCAAGACCCAGGTGTACACTTTTGATCGTATACTGATTGGTAGGACTCCATGGGTATAAATAATGGTGCCCTGTAGACATTTCTCACTGAAACCAGACATCTCTATGATTGTAACAGCTGGCACCGGTTGTTTAGGTGCACCCAGAGTTTACCAATAGTTATGAGAAGCCCTTCCAAAAAGAAAGATTCAGCCACCATAAGTGCCCATCTGCCCCATAATGTGCCAGCTAGCTCATTAGTCATCCAGTTCCTGGGAGGCCACCTCTTCAGCGTCCCCCAGACCAGGCGATCGTTGCTTTGATTTGCAGATTTGTAACGCTTCAGGAACTGAGCCAGCTGCTTCGGGTTGCCAAAGATCTTGGGTTTCCCATCCACCATCACTCGCAAGTGAGCTGGATAGAGCATATGCCAACTGAAGTTCTTGGGGTTTACATTTAGCAGGAACGAACTGCTGCGTAAAGTCCAGGTTAGAGCGCTAGGTACGCATACTCAGAACATCTCCTTAAGGTCTCTTGCCCTGCACAGCAACGCATCTAGTCCCTGTAATTGAGTAGGCATGCTATTATTGGGCGAGCCCCTGCACCAGGTACTAGCCTAGGAGCCAACAAGCAATGAGCACGCTCCACCACAAATGGAGAATGTTTCCTGTACCAATAAACTGATGATAAGTGTCTCCATGAAAATGTCCATATTGGCTATATTCGCAGACTTCGCTAATCCCACCATGCAAAGATTGTTGCGGGCAACCTAGCTCCAAGGTCCTCAGTCTTGGATTGCAGGGTGAGCATCAATTTATCTAAACGCTTCTGCGCCGCCGCTACACTGACCTGCTCATCTTCCACCTTTGAAACTCTCAGCTCAACCACATGTAGGCGCTGTGTGACATTCGGTCCATACAGGATAAGGTGTCTATCTTACTGTTTATTTTCGTGAGTCTGTGTCTGTCTTCGCCTCTGGTTCCATTTCATCTCGTCTAACGGCCGCCGACTCATCATCTTCCTGTGGATTGGGTGTCCTACAGGTATCAAACTGCAGGTTAGACTGAGTCTTATCGGCCTTGCCCATAGTGATGCAGAAGTGCGGCAGGGCTGTGTCACCCTCCCAGGTATATGATGCCAACAAGTGGTCCCTCAATGTAGCAGTCAGCAATGGGCTCCCAAGCTGAGTCCACACAGGCTCACACCACCTCCAAGGCAGTCACTCACTTCCAGTGTAGCTATGCCCCTACTGCAAAGTTGCCACCTTGCTTGCATGATCGCTCACGGTGCAAATGAGCATGGTAACACGTCGGAACCCACAGAGTCTCAAACACCAGGCACGGCAATTCACAGCAAAAACATTGGCAATATGCATTGCTGCCAATAGCAGGACCCAGTCACTGTACTCTTGGGGCCCCAAAGCCCTCCTCCAGTGCTTCAAAAGTTGTTCTGTGCAGGCAGGACACCAGAAGCACCACCCTACTGCCCGGTGCCACCCAACTCCAATGGGGAGTTCTTCAGTTACGCAACGGACTCAAAGATTGTGCTCACTGTGTTCTCCAAGTAGTCACAGGCCAAGGCCCCCAGAATGTAACAAACCTCGCTCCAAACATAATCAACTGGGCCCTCTTGGCCTCTCTTGTGCTCCTGTTGCAGTTCTTACCTTAAGTTGAGTATGTTCATGTGACCCCACACATCAATCCAACACTCATCCGTTGTACCTGATCCATTCACCGGTACCGCTGTGTCAGAAACTCCCGGGCGCTTCCACCGCAGTTGTACAACGAGGGCCTGGAAAGAGGCACATATCCCACTCAACTTGCTCTTCCTGCTGGAGCAGAGCGCAGCCCCTCCCCATCGCTGGTCGCAACCTTCCTCAACTCCGCAGATGTGCGGCCCTCAAACAATGCCCTACCACAGTCTCTTAAGGTAGGAAGTCGCATAGCAAGCAGGTGATTCCCCACTCCAGGCATCAGGGCAGCTGTAGGCCACAAGCGCCTGCGCGACCTCACCACAGCAGCTCCAAGACTCCTGTGAAAAAACAATCCCATTTTCAGGTAGTACAGGTCACCAGGAGGCACAACCCCAATGTCAGCTAGCCTGCAACAAGTCTGGCCACAGCGACAAGCTGTGTCCATCTCCAGACATGCAGTCATGCTCTCCTCCTAGGTGTGGCCCGGGCGCCCCCAGCAGCCTAAAAGTTCCATTTTTTGGCCTGATGAATGCCAAATGCAGGGCAGTAGATGTGCAGACAGGTCCTGGGGTTATTAAACATTTGTGGCATCAGGAAGTTGAAGGATAATAGCACAGCTGGAGGAGCTCGACTACAGAGCTGTCATCTTCCAGCCAGGCAAGCTCTGTCCCAGTCACCCTGAAACTTTCCAGACGGCAGCTGAATTGACAAGTGCACTAGGTCTGAAAATGCCTTGAAGATTCGTCAAACAACGCTAAAGTGATTAGCAAAACAAAACAAACTTTTAAAAATGGAAACAAGGTCCTAACTACAACTACCTACTGGCAACCACCAGTAGACTAACTATATATATATGTGGGTATGTGGGTGTGTCAGTGTCTGAATGGGTACATCAGTGTCTGATTGGATCTGTGAGTGGGTGCATGAGGGTGTAGTTGGCCTGTTAGTGGATGCATGAGTGTCTGCGTTGGTCTGACAGTGGGAGCTTGAGTGCCTAAATGGGTCAGTGAATGGGTGCGTCACTGTCTGAGTGGGTCTGTGAGTGGGTGTGCCAGTGTCTCAGTGGGTCTATAAGTGGGTGTATGAGTGTCTCAGCGGATCTGTGAGTGGGTGTGTGAGGGTCTGAGTGGGTCTGTGAGTGGGTGCGTTAGTGTCTGAGTGGATCCGTGAGTGAGTGCATGAAGGTCTGAGTGGGTTTGTGAGTGGGTGCATTAGTGTCTGGGTCTAAAAGTTGGTGTGGGAGTCTATGAGTGGGTCTGAGTGGGTGCATGGGTGTCTGAGTGGGTGTGTGGGTGGGGCATGAGTCTCTGAGTGTATGTATGAGTGAATTAATTAGTGTATGAATGAGTCTGTGATTATTTTTTTTTGCCTATTCGGGAATATTATGGGTTAATATTGATTAATCGTGAATATTGTGCATCATGAAGAAAAATCCATTTAAACTCATAATTAGACCCTCAAACACCTCTATATCACACTATTGGGGTACCTCTCTCCATCTGCAGTGTCTGAAATATGTTGAACAAAACTACCCCTCTGCTCTAGGGCCAAGACCCAGGTATATATTATTGATTGCATACTGATTGGTAGGACTCCATGCATATGAATAACGCTGCCCGGTAGACCCCTTACGCTACTTTTCATTTTGTTCTTCAGCCCCGGACCATGTCCCGTTGCCTAAAATGGAAACATGGTCTTAACTATAACTACCTGTGGTGAGACCGCCACTAGGTAATATCTCTCTCTCTCTCTCTCTCTATATATATATATATATATATATATATATATATATATATATATATATATATAAATACACGTGTGTGTGTGTGCAAATATATATATGTTCACTAAAAAAACAAAGTTTACATGCAAAAAAACAGAGAATTTCAGCTGCTACAGTTAGAGTTATTTCAGGTAACTATAACTCATTCCCTAAGCTAACTATAACTCACACCCTCGCCATGCACAGTTTTCTCACCAATAATTTTACTGCAGATGTTACAGCGATATTATCAATGATGCTATAGAAGATTTAATGAGTGATGTAATATCTGAGGTAATTAGCAGTGCATGGCAAGGGCGAGAGTTATACTTACCTTAGGGCATGAGTTATAGTTACTTGAAATAAATCTAACTATAACAGCTGAATTTCTACTATTTTGTGCATGTATAATCTGAACTTAATTATAAAGTCCTAAAACCTTTTTTTTGTGTGAAATTCCTTGGGTTTTAAATTCTATTTTCTAACTATAATATACCGGTAACCTTTGTGTTTTTTAGCAAATTTCTCGTTTTTTTTTATTGCTAAGTAAAATGCCCACATCAATGCACTGTGCGGGGTGGGTAGTTGGCTATAGTGCCTGGATTGGCACTTTGCTGCCCCGCCCAAGCTTGTTGCTCCTGCCGCTCTCCTTGCCATCCATGGTCCACGTTCATGCCACTGCTCTCTCATTACAGCCTTGTGCGGCTGTTGTTCCGCCACTTTCCTTCCCGCCTGCTCTGAATAGTAAGCTTACTGCCCCATCCTCTTCCTCCCCACCCTCTGTTGTCGGAGCCCAGGCACTCGCCCCTCCCTCCTGCATGGTCGATGTGCTGCCACCGTCCTGCATTTGGCTTGATATCTTTGCCCACTACCCCGGCCCTCCGGTGCCCAATTCTATGCCCCATCATTGTCCGCCTGCTTACAATTTGTGCTTAGCTTGCTGGCCCTACCCTCCAATGTCTGTGTGCTTGCCCCTTCTCCCTCTGTTTTTGCCCACCATGTTCCATGGACCTGCCACTGCCACTCCTATCTACTTTGAGTGTTCAGTTGAGCTGCCACTGCCCCTAACACCTGCCTAGCATGGTCAAATGACTGTCGCCTGTCCCTGTAGCCTCCACCCTGCCTGAGTTCCATGCCCCATCCTCTCCTTCCTGTTCTCCATGGTCCATTTTGCTGGCTTTCTCTTCTGCCTTCATTCTCTGTATAGTTGAAACTGCTCCTCCTGCCTACCCTGCGTGGTCTGTTGTGAAGCCCCTTCTCCTGCCCTCTCTTGGCGGAATCCAGCCCCTACCCATCCCTTTATCCTCATTTGTGCTTGCCCCTGCCCCCCCCTTTGCCCACCACAACGTTGTGCGTCACTAACCCTTACACTTGCCGTGCATGGCCTTCTGTGGTGCCACAGCCCCTCTCACCTGCCTTGTGGGGCCAACTTGCTGCCCCTGACCCCCGCCCACCTTTCCTCTGTTGTCTGTGTGTGTGCCATTATAGTCTCACTGTTGCCCTCCATGGTGTGTTGCGCTTCCAGTGCCCTCCATAGTCAGCTTGCTGTTCTAGCCCTGCCCCTTGACCCTTGCCCTCAGTTTTCCATGTGCAGGCCCATATCCCCTCCCTCCTGCCTTGTTTGGTCTATTGTTGTGCCCCTGCCCTCTCCCTCCTGCCCTTCATGGTCCATTATGTTGCAACTGCAACCTCTATCTGTCTGTCCGGTATGGTCAGCTTGCTGCCCTTGCCTCTTTCCCTTCTGCTCACTGCTGTCCATGTGCAGGGCCCTATCCCCTCCCTAATGCTTTCCATGGTCTGTTGTGCTGCACTGCCCTCCCACTTTCCCTTTGTGGTGTATTGTGCTGCTGCAACCCCTAACACCTGCCTTGTAAGGTCAGTTTGGAGCCCCTACCTATCTCCCTCCTGCCCTCTGTTATCCAAGTCCATGTCCCTACCAGATTCCTCCTGCCCTCAGTGAACCAATGTACTATACCTGTCAGCATTTTGAACTAGGTAAGGGAGATTTTGAAAACAAAAAACTGGGGGATTGATTTTCTCCACTGACATATTTAAAAAGAGGATATTTTAGGCAGGAGATGGATAAAATAAATCCATTTTGGGCTTAAAAACATTGGGAGTCTCCTGCCTGAATTGTGTATGTTGGCATGTATGGTTCTACTGCCACTGCCTCTTCCTTCTGCCCTCAATGATCTGTTTTATTGCCACAGTCTCTCTTGCCTGTCCTGCATGGTTGGTTTGTTGCCTTGCGACCCTTTTCTTTGCCCTCTATGGTCTGTTGCGCTGCCACTGTCCCTCCCGGCTGCCCAGCATGGTCAACTTGCTGCCTTTGCACCCTCTTCCCTGCCCCAATTATCTGAGTCAGCAGGCCTGACATCTACCTCCCCACAGTATTCTAATGAACAAGTATATTGCTAACATTCTGTATTTATTACAAGTGTGGCACGCCCGCCGTCATCTTGATGTTATCAAAACTGTAATTCCTAAAGCATTTCATTATGAAATTATAAAAATGAGAGGACATTATTCCCATAGAAATTATGTTTAGTGCACTACAAAACTAAAATGAGGACATCATTTCTGAGTTCTCAAATAGCGACAAAGCACTTTTAAATTATTTGTTATCTTTATGTACCAAAATGAATGTGTCCTTGTGGAATGTAATTGATTCTCCCGTAAAGCACTCCAATACCTTCGGGCCAAGCCTGTGCTATATAAAACTATGAAAAAAACTAACAAATTAAGGGCATGATTTAGATCTTGGCTGTTGCACCGCCAAGCCATGTCGGCAGCGACCCATGAAGACCGCAAAGATGACAGTCTACCATCCGCCATATTTAGATGTATTGCAGCTGAGTCAAAGACTGCCACAACGGCGTACTCTCCCTGGTCATCAGGCAGATGCGTTCCGGCTAACCATATTTAGATGTTACAAGTAGACAGGCGGTGTACAGGAGGCGGTTTGCTGACAGAGGGGGGACATCACTAGACTCAATGGACTTCAGACAATGCCAGTTGCTGTGGAAAAGAGGTAAGTCACACACACACACACACAACACACACTCTCTCTACCCTTCATATACGCATGCCCCTGAATCACACATGGCACAAAATACCACATACACACCATTATCGATTGTCATTACACCATAACACAACACCTACATACAGCAAACACACATACACGTACATCCATCAAACAACATACACACACTAGTGACCCTGCACCCACACATGACACAACCACAATAACCAAAACACTCATCTACACAAACACACGCACACACAAGCACAACTACACACACGATATGGCACATCCAAATCTGCTTGGCGGTAAGTGTGGCTGAAATTCTGCCGTCAGCCACTCATTCCTATGGCAACTTGGCGGAAGATAGGATTCCATGGAGGAGTCGGTGAGACTCAAGCGGGTTAAAGTCTGCAGGACCGCCAACATCTAAATATGGCAGGCGAACCGTCATCGCAGCAGGCGGGTTTCCAGTTAGAAAGCCGCCTGGGGGACCGTTACCACCAACATCTAAATCAGGCCTTAAGTGTTTTGCACACTTCTGTCAGTGGGATATACTTGGGCTACATTTGGGTGATATGGGTGCTACATTTGGGCTCTTTTTTCTCTGGTGGTGATCTGTGTGTGTGCATATATATATATGTTCACTAAAAAAACAAAGTTTACATGCAAAAAAACACAGAATTTCAGCTGTTACAGTTAGAGTTATTTCAAGTAACTATAACTCATTCCCTAAGCTAACTATAACTCACGCCCTCGCCATGCACAGTTTTCTCACCAATAATTTTACTGCAGATGTTACAGTGATATTATCAATGATGCTATAGAAGATTTCATGAGTGATGTAATATCTGAGGTAATTAGCAGTGCATGGCAAGGGCGAGAGTTATACTTACCTTTGGGCATGAGTTATAGTTACTTGAAATAAATCTAACTATAACAGCTGAATTTCTACTATTTTGTGCATGTATAATCTGAACTTAATTATAAAGTCCTAAAACCTATTTTTTGTGTGAAATTCCTTGGGTTTTAAATTCTATTTTCTAACTATAATATACCGGTAACCTTCGTGTTTTTTAGCAAATTTCTCGTTTTTTTTTTATTGCTAAGTAAAATGCCCACATCAATGCACTGTGCGGGGTGGGTAGTTGGCTATAGTGCCTGGATTGGCACTTTGCTGCCCCGCCCAAGCTTGCTGCTCCTGCCGCTCTCCTTGCCATCCATGGGCCACGTTCATGCCACTGCTCCCTCATTACAGCCTTGTGCGGCTGTTGTTCTGCCACTTTCCTTCCCGCCTGCTCTGAATAGTAAGCTTACTGCCCCATCCTCTTCCTCCCCACCCTCTGTTGTCGGAGCCCAGGCACCCGCCCCTCCCTCCTGCATGGTCGATGTGCTGCCACCGTCCTGCATTTGGCTTGATATCTTTGCCCACTACCCCGGCCCTCCGGTGCCCAATTCTATGCCCCATCATTGTCCGCCTGCTTACAATTTGCGCTTAGCTTGCTGGCCCTACCCTCCAAAATCTGTGTGCTTGCCCCATCTCCCTCTGTTTTTGCCCACCATGTTCCATGGACCTGCCACTGCCACTCCTATCTACTTTGAGTGTTCAGTTGAGCTGCCACTGCCCCTAACACCTGCCTAGCATGGTCAAATGACTGTCGCCTGTCCCTGTAGCCTCCACCCTGCCTGAGTTCCATGCCCTATCCTCTCCTTCCTGTTCTCCATGGTCCATTTTGCTGGCTTTCTCTTCTGCCTTCATTCTCTGTATAGTTGAAACTGCTCCTCCTGCCTACTCTGCGTGGTCTGTTGTGAAGCCCCTTCTCCTACCCTCTCTTGGCGGAATCCAGCCCCTACCCATCCCTTTATCCTCCTTTGTGCTTGCCCCAGCCCCCCCCTTTGCCCACCACAACGTTGTGCGTCACTAACCCTTACACTTGCCGTGCATGGCCTTCTGTGGTGCCACAGCCCCTCTCACCTGCCTTGTGGGGCCAACTTGCTGCCCCTGACCCCCGCCCACCTTTCCTCTGTTGTCTGTGTGTATGCCATTATAGTCTCACTGTTGCCCTCCATGGTTTGTTGCACTTCCAGTGCCCTCCATAGTCAGCTTGCTGTTCTAGCCCTGCCCCTTGACCCTTGCCCTCAGTTTTCCATGTGCAGGCCCATATCCCCTCCCTCCTGGCTTGTTTGGTCTATTGTGGTGCCCCTGCCCTCTCCCTCCTGCCCTTCATGGTCCATTATGCTGCAACTGCAACCTCTATCTGTCTGTCCGGTATGGTCAGCTTGCTGCCCTTGCCTCTTTCCCTTCTGCTCACTGCTGTCCATATGCAGGGCCCTATCCCCTCCCTAATGCTTTCCATGGTCTGTTGTGCTGCACTGCCCTCCCACTTTCCCTTTGTGGTGTATTGTGCTGCTGCAACCCCTAACACCTGCCCTGTAAGGTCAGTTTGGAGCCCCTACCTACCTCCCTCCTGCCCTCTGTTATCCAAGTCCATGTCCCTACCAGATTCCTCCTGCCCTCAGTGAACCAATGTACTATACCTGTCAGCATTTTGAACTAGGTAAGGGAGATTTTGAAAACAAAAAACTGGGGGATTTATTTTTTCCACTGACATATTTAAAAAGAGGATATTTTAGGCAGGAGACGGATAAAATAAATCCATTTGGGGCTTAAAAACATTGGGAGTCTCCTGCCTGAATTGTGTATGTTGGCATGTATGGTTCTACTGCCACTGCCTCTTCCTTCTGCCCTCAATGATCTGTTTTATTGCCACAGTCTCTCTTGCCTGTCCTGCATGGTTGATTTGTTGCCTTGCGACCCTTTTCTTTGCCTTCTATGGTCTGTTGCGCTGCCACTGTCCCTCCCGGCTGCCCAGCATGGTCAACTTGCTGCCTTTGCACCCTCTTCCCTGCCCCAATTATCTGAGTCAGCGGGCCTGACATCTACCTCCCCACAGTATTCTAATGAACAAGTATATTGCTAACATTCTGTATTTATTACAAGTGTGGCACGCCCGCCGTCATCTTGATGTTATCAAAACTGTAATTCCTAAAGCATTTCATTATGAAATTATAAAAATGAGAGGACATTATTCCCATAGAAATTATGTTTAGTGCACTACAAAACTAAAATGAGGACATCATTTCTGAGTTCTCAAATAGCGACAAAGCACTTTTAAATTATTTGTTATCTTTATGTACCAAAATGAATGTGTCCTTGTGGAATGTAATTGATTCTCCCGTAAAGCACTCCAATACCTTCGGGCCAAGCCTGTGCTATATAAAACTATGAAAAAAACTAACAAATTAAGGGCATGATTTAGATCTTGGCTGTTGCACCGCCAAGCCATGTCGGCAGCGACCCAAGAAGACCGCAAAGATGACAGTCTACCATCTGCCATATTTAGATGTATTGCAGCTGAGTCAAAGACTGCCACAACGGCGTACTCTCCCTGGTCATCAGGCAGATGCGTTCCGGCTAACCATATTTAGATGTTACAAGTAGACAGGCGGTGTACAGGAGGCGGTTTGCTGACAGAGGGGGGACATCACTAGACCCAATGGACTTCAGACAATGCCAGTTGCTGTGGAAAAGAGGTAAGTCACACACACACACACACTCTCTCTACCCTTCATATACGCATGCCCCTGAATCACACATGGCACAAAACACCACATACACACCATTATCGATTGTCATTACACCATAACACAACACCTACATACAGCAAACACACATACACGTACATCCATCACACAACATACACACACTAGTGACCCTGCACCCACACATGACACAACCACAATAACCAAAACACTCATCTACACAAACACACGAACACACAAGCACAACTACACACACAATATGGCACATCCAAATCTGCCTGGCGGTAAGTGTGGCTGAAATTCTGCCGTCAGCCACTCATTCCTATGGCACCTTGGCGGAAGATAGGATTCCATGGAGGAGTCGGTGAGACTCGAGCAGGTTAAAGTCTGCAGGACCGCCAACATCTAAATATGGCAGGCGAACCGTCATCGCAGCAGGCGGGTTTCCAGTTAGAAAGCCGCCTGGGGGACCGTTACCACCAACATCTAAATCAGGCCTTAAGTGTTTTGCACACTTCTGTCAGTGGGCTATACTTGGGCTACATTTGGGTGATATGGGTGCTACATTTGGGCTCTTTGTTTCTCTGGTGGTGATCTTGGGAGACTTGTTTGTTATAAAGCTCGCTCATTTCCTTATTTACTGCAGTATCCTCAATAGAAAATGCTTTCAGTTTCCCACTATGATTCTATCAAGATGGCATTTTTGGCATAGATTCAGAATATCAACACTCTAGTCACTCTTTAGAACACTGTGATCTGCTGATCACCAGGGAGTTAACTGGCAGTCTGTTGCTGGTATTGAAAGTGCATGTTTCAGTCTGCGTGTCAGAATGTTATAATTAAATAAAAGTATAATTTCTATGACACAAAAAAAAACTCATTTTGTTCCTTTCTAAATTAGATGTTTTAAGTTTTACCACTTTTGTCACAAGTAAGACTGTTAGTGCTCTAGTTGTTCTCTAGAACACTCTTGAAGGCTGCAGTAGGAGACAAGGGAATCAACTGTTGTAAGTACATTTTACTGAGAAAGCCAGACTTCATTCTCATATGGATGAGAAAGATAGCATAAATATGTGGAAAATATGCTCTCTTTTTAGCTTCTGGAGCACCTTCCATCATCTCTATGGGAGAATCACGAGAAAGCAGTTTTCTCTCAAAAATGATTTATGAAATCCCAGCAGATCCCAGCAGGTTCGGGGGGGTTGGTTGCAGGGCCTGGCCGCCATTGCAGCACCCCCACCATGCAGTTATGTGATCAATAATTTTACTGCAGATGTTACAGTGACATTATAAGGGATGTTATCAAATAAGTTGTGAGTGCTGTAGTTTGTGGGGTAATTAGCAGTGCATGGTGAAGGTGCATGTTATAATTACATTAGGACGCAAGTTATAGTTTCTCGAAATAACTCTAACTGTAATAGGTGAATTTCTATGGATTTCTGCATTTAAAATGTGAGCCTAACTATAATGTCCCTGTAACCTTTGTTTTTTTAAATTGAATTTCTATGTTTTTTAATCCTATTTACTAACTATAAAGTCCTGTAACCTTTATTTTTTTTCACTGAATTTCTACTTTTTTGTTTACATAAAGTAATTTTCATTGCTATATGTTAATCCAACTACCACCCCACACCTACCTAACCTTGTGCTGCGCACAGCCTTCAGATGGCCTCTATAACCAGCCAATGCCTATAATCACCCAACCGCTTGCTGCACCCAGCCTTCAGCCCTGTGCAGTGGGGGTTGGTCACACAACCTGGCCCACAGCCCTCCTCCCCAGGCTGGCCATGTTACCTGGGTGCCCCACTGGGACCCATCACAATGTTGGGGTCCGCAGGGGAAGCCTGAAGGCCCCCACGGTTCCAGCCAGCTCCCCACCTCCTGTGGGAGCCGACACTTCTGTCACAGAGAGCAATTTTTCTTCTGCTTACCTGCCTGCATCTCCGCGGGCAGGAAGACAGAGGAAACCTCCATAAGCAGTGAGGGAGAGCTGTTTGACAGCTCTTCCTCACTGCAAGTGGAGTGTTTGCTGTAACTTGGTGGAAGCTGTCAGCTCCCGCCAAAACTGCACACACAGTCACTGCAGTGGCAGGTATGAGCCATGTTTATAGGGCTATTCATGTGGGTGGCACAACCACTGCTGCAGGCCCACTAATAGCATTTGATTTACAGGTCCTGGGCACCTCTAGTGCACTTTACTAGGGACTTACTAGCAAATCAGATATGGCAATCATGGAAAAGCCAATTACACATACAATTTACATGGGAAGAAGTTGCACTTATCACTGGTCAGCAGAGGTAAAGTGCCCAGAGTTCCAAAACCAGCAAAAAGAAAGTCCAGCACACAGTCAAAACATGGGAAGCAGAGGCAAATAAGACAGGGGAGACCACGCCAAGGATGCCAGGTCTAACAAAGGCTAATTAAAGCACAAATTACAGCACTCATGACATCTTTGATAACATCATTGACAATGTCACTGTAACATCTGCAGTTAAATTATTCATCAGATAACTGTTCATGGCAGAGGCATGAGTTACAGTTACCTTAGGGAACAATTAATAGTTACTTGAGTTAACTCTAACTATAACTGGTGAATTTCTATGACTTGGCATGTTTAAAATGTGAGTCTAACTATAACGTCAGCAGTCCCAATAGGTAATTATAGTTAGGACCTAATTCGCGTAGAGAATGTTTTTTGATTTGCTGATAACTTTGGCACCGATTGATGAATATCGAGGACATTTTCAAAACTAGTCTACTAGTCACTTTAACTACTGTCTGGAAAGTTTTGGGGTGAGTCTTCAAGCAGTGGTCAAGAAAAAGTGGGGTCCCAAAACACGTTTTACCCATGCAATTTCCCATAGGAATTTTAGACCTGACTACAGCCCGAACCGCTGGACAGAATTACACCAAATTTAGCAGAAAGGTAGATATTGGTCCAGAAAGAGCCCTTTTTAGGGTCGAGCCTGCGTTGCATGCGCTCGCGCATGCGTATCCCAGCGAGACGCTATAGTTATTAGAAAAGGGCTCGGAGCCCTGTCGACATCATGTCAGTGTGTTTCATTGGTTCGTGGGCTTGCCTAGTAAAATCTGCTTGCTTTCATTAGTGGAAGGCATGTACACATCATGCCTTTTCCGGTGGTTAGCCCTCCTCGAGCGCAGTGACCAAGTACAGAAAACATGCGAGGCTCGCTGTTTTCTGTCGGATCGTGGACTACTTTTTCTCTATTTTCCTTGCGCGATTTCGCTTAGCAGAAGTCGAGCGCTTCACACAGTTAATTTCACTTTTTCGGGTTACCTACATAAAAGCACTTTTGCCGATAGATGAAAAGTCGGGTTAGGAGTTTACAAAGAGATCAGCTCTAACATGAGCAAATGCGAGACCCGTTGCATTGCAAATGCTTGTTAAAATTTGGTGTAGATCCGGTCAATAATTTTTTTAGATATTTAAGAAAAAAGAAATATAGATATCTAGGGACACAAATGAGATCTTATTGGCTGCCAACACTTCAACCAGGAAGTGTTAGCAGCCATCTTGGGACTCGTTCTGAGCTGAGTCCCCAAAAAAAAGTTTTTAAAAAAAACAGAAGGGGGCAGGGTAGGAATACCCTGACCGTCCCTAGGCATGGTGGAATCCCACAGAGATCCCCCAAAGGTCAACATGTTTAATCTTTCAATTTTGCGCCAAATTTGCAGAGGATCTGCGGACAAATTTAACAAAAACCCTAGCATTTGCACCTCTTCACTGAGCCACCTGGAGAAACACCTGCCCCGACAGAATCTGAACATTAAAACAGCACAGAGGCTCAGTTTGAAGCAGCCGCGCCATTGCAGGAATGGTCGCTAGAGTGAGCAGCACTTAAAAACTGCGCGCAGCTGGTGACCTTCTGGACTGAGGAAAAAGCAAACATGCTTGTTAATTTCGTGATTTATGGCCTTGTTTGGGAGACACAGCTGACTGAACATGCGTGTTGTCGTTACCCAGTTCAGTGGGGGGTAGGCTGCAGCCTCCTCAGATGGACAAGAGTTGACGTTGTACCTGCCATAGTTCCTGTCTGAGATTTGTCATTTTTAGACATATCTCTATTTCTGACCTACAGCTTTAAAAAACTGTCTCACCCACTTACTCCACACCCCCATCAAGTGTTGCAGAGCCTTCTCTTCTCTGGGCTAAGCAGTCTTTCAAGGAAGTCGTTACATAATGAGAGTCAACAAGCATTAGGGCAGACTGCTGCAGCTCAGGGGCTGTTAGGTTTGAGGCACCTGGCATATGACTGACACCAATGGAGGCAGTGGACTATCTAGAACAATACTCAAACCACAGCCACTCTCAATTCAAGGCTCATACTGTGCCATGATCAGCATGGTGCACCGTACGTCCTAGCTTGCCCACCAACACTTACACCGGTTCTGCACAATTTGCTCTGCACTACCTGGCGGGTCACATTCTCACTGTAGATTCTGAGGAGTTGAAATGAAGAAATTATATCTCTTCCTATAGCAGTAGTCTCCAAACTTTTTTATGCCACGCCTCCCCCAGCTGAAAAATAAAAATCGTTGGGCCCCCGCTCAGAATTTTTCACAATTATTTTATAAATATGGCAATGTTTAAATATGTCTAGACTTATTTAAACATTGCAGTTGAGTACTGTTACCTTTTTAAAAGTACAATAACATGTTCCTGCTTAAAACAAAACACTGTTTTCTGTGTAATGCTTCTTTTGGGCAGAGCCTGGCGCCCCCCCTGGGATCACTTCAGGCCACCCTAGGGCCTAGTTTGAAGACCACTGTCCTATAGTCCGCTATCACCACTAACAAGGGTTCTAAGTTGTTGTTTGACCTGGCCAAGTTGGGGTTTAAGAGTCCCACAATATTTTCTATCACCACTCTCTCCCCATAAGCAGCGCATACAAAGCTCGCTAAAGGCTACCATAACCAATTTAGGAAAATGTAGCTAAGCCTTAAAGCACCGTAGGCAAATTTTTATGCAGTTCTATGCTAAATAAATATAAAAAATCAATTGTATGTAGCAGATATCTTGTCGAAGAGTTCTGGTCGTGTCTCTCTTCTGATGGTCGGTGACAGTATGAACCCTTGCGCACAACTGCAGCAGAGAGCATTAACAAATTATATTTGCATGGTATGTTTCAAATAAAACACAAACTAACTGATTTTCCATCTTCAAAAGAGTGTTGGGAGGTGTGTGGAATAGGTATACTGGTATTCCACTGGGCTCCACTACCAACATGGACTTGCCAGGGCACTTAGGGGATTTTTTAGTTCTGACTGGGCAATTGCTGAAGAAGGAGTGAGCATGCGCAGAAGGACCGCCAACTACACTTTGTTGATGTGACACTGGTTTCACTCCCATACACTCTGTAAATTGACTTTTGAGACTGTCCCAATCTCAAGATAAACATCTATTTTTATTAATCTTCTTGACAAATGGGCCTTTTGACAGGAAAAAAATGATATTTTCTTTAAAAAACCATTGTGAAGCAGTAACGAGCACGAGCCTCCTGCACTACCTGCATTTAGAACTAAATGTCTGAACATGAGAAGTCAGCCCAGAGAAAGGGGGTTGGATTAACATATTAAATATTAATTGATGTTAAAAAACACTAGAGATTCACTAAAAAAACAAAGGCTACAGGGACGTTAAAGTTAGGAAATAGAATTTGAAACAACTTCGGAACTCATTAAAAAAACAAAGGTTATAACAGGGCCGTTATAGTTAGGCTCAGGTTTTACACACACAAAGCCACAGAAATTCAGCAGTAATAGTTATACTTATCTCAAGGAACTATAAGTTGTGCCCTAAGGTAACTATAACTTGCGCCCTTGCCAAGCACTGCTAATTATCCAACGTATTACATCATTCATGGCATCTTCTATTACATCACTGATAATATCAGTTCAACATTTGCTGTAAAATTATTGATGAGAAAACTGTGCATGGCGGGGGGTGAATTATAGTTAAACTTAGGCACAAGTTTTATATATATGAGAACTCTGGGTAGTTCCCAAGTTTAGATGGAGAGCAGCTACAGTATAGAGCACCCTACAACACCAGATACACTTCAGATTTGCTCATCTCAAAAACCTGTTTTACTAGTGAAGTTTTTAAGCATAGGATTAGCACAGTGCCATCCACCCCAAGCTGGAAAATGTCAAAGTATTTTGCCCTTGTTTTACCGCAAGTCTCTGCTTTTTTGATAACATGTTCGTAGAGGTCCATTTAGTAACAGACACAGGCACGATGCAGACACTCGTTTAAAATTTGGGCCGCAGTTCTGTGGCATTGGTGTAAGGATGTTTATAGTCTGCCAGAATCACCACACTGCATCAATACATGAAATTCACCATACACTGGGACATTACTATAATGGATAGCTGTCTGTTACTAAATGGACCTCAAAAACACGTTCTCAAAAAAGCAGAGACTTGGGGTAAAAATGAGAGCAGTGGATTAATGTTTATTAAGGAGACTTCACTTGCATTCTGAAGGTGATATGACATCAATAATTGGATTTAAGTGAGAGGATTTTTGGTTGATTTTAATATATAATATATGCTTTGTTCCTACTATGGGATGAAACATCCACAGAAGGTAAAATGATTTTAAAAGCATATGTTTGAAATGACTATCTATGCATGCTAGAATGGTGGAAAGAAGACAAGCTATACATAAAGATTAAACAGTCCGCTCTTGCTATTTATGACCTATTGTGAATGGGAGTGAACCAATTAGAATTTATGTGTGAGCAAGTGACACTTCTCCTTGTAACTGACCTTGAGAAAGGCAGCTATGCTAAAATGCATTGGTCAAATAAATGTCAATTTCACGTGCCTGCTGAGTGCTTCTTGGCTCCTTGGGGTCTCCTGGGGAGCGTTTGCTTTGAAATATATGTGTAGATTGCCCAGCCGCAATTGAGACACCTGTTTAAAAGTCTAGCAGAGGTTTTGTGGCATATATATATATATATATATATATGTCCAACAAGTTTCTCTGTATTTGGGAGCTTTATCACTCACAGGGCGGCAACAGCGTTTGCAGGGACGGAGCACCCTCGCAAATATATTCCAACAACTTCTCCACAACAGAGATACACCGTACTCCGGGGTAAAAAGTGATGTGGGGCACTTTATTTCCAAAAATAGATGTTCTCATTTTCCTGGCGCGTTTCGGCTGTCAATACCAGCCTTAATCATAGGTATATAGTTTCTCCAATTTGAAAATAATCACATGACAAAGCCGACCAATCATTTATACCGTGGCTTTAAAGTCACAGAGTCTTTATCACATTTTCATAAAATTGAGTGCTGTTTATTCGTTTCTTCCGTAGTGTCATTTTCTTTCGTAATATATTAAAAGCACACTCTGAATGTATAATTGTCCTCGTATTATTGCTTCAATTTTCTTTCTTTCTAAATGACCTTGCTAAATTTCCTTGACAACGTCCTTCTCATAATTTAAAAAGACTCAGCAATAAATATTTTCTTTAAAGAGTGTCTTTGAAAATGTTATTTGTCAAATTACACTACGGCTGTTCCTGATTTATAAGCCTCATACAATTGTTTCAATTAAAAATGGCCTGCGCTTTCCTTCAGTGCCACACATAAACGATTCACCAGTGGATGAGATAAATACCGCATTCACATTCCCTTGCCAAGTTTCCACCAATGCTACATAACATTTCCTGGTCGGTATCTCCGTACCTTCATATTTTTGTGCAGTGAAAACGGGCAGATGCCAGCTCCTACAAAAGCTATATACTTTGAAAAAAACAAAGGTTACAGGGGCATTATAGTTAGGAAATATATATTTTTTTAAACGTAGAAATTCACTTAAAAAAAACAAAGGTTACAGGGACGTTATAGTTAGCTTCACATTAGTTATAGTTAGAGTTACCCCAAGTAACTATAAGTCGTTCCCTAAGGTAACTATATTACAGTGATATTATCAATGATGTTATCAAAGACATCATGAGTGCCTTAATTTGTGGGGTAATTTGCAGCGTATGGCAAGGGTGCGAGTTATAGTTACCTTAAGGCAGGCTCTGAGGCCAACCACCTTCAAACACCCAACCTTGCACCAGGCATGGCCTTCACAGTTTAAAAAAATGTATTTAACAAAATGCCCTTTACGGGCTATCTTGCACCGCAGGGGAAGCCTCAAGGCCTCCCAGTGGTGCCATTGCTTCAGCAACCAAGAAGCTGCAACCTTTAATCTCTTATCTTTAATCTCTGTCCCTGCACGCATACCTGCGTGCAGGGAACAGAGATAAAAACTCCACTTTCCGACAGCAAGACCTGCTTGACAGGTCCCACTGTCAGAAACTGAATTGCTTGCTGTGACTTGGCAGCAACTGTAAAGCTGCAGCCAATCCACCACAAACAGCTATGTCCCTGAGGAGGGCACCCTGGGACATAGCAGGAGCCGGTCCTGGGGAGGGGGGGGGGAGGTGGTAGTCCCCAGGGCCATTAGTGGCCCCCTCCAAAAAGATATAACCTCAGGGAGGTGGTGGTCCACAGGGCTACAGGGGGTCCGAGATGGACCCCCCTCATTATTTTTTGATCTGTGCCCTGGGGAGGTGGTGATCCCGGGGGCAGCGGTGGGGGCATGCTGTGGAACCAACTGAAATTGGATTACATTATCATAATCAGTAAAAAACTGGATCCATCGCAATTGTCTCATGAATAGGGCCTTTACAAATTTAAGGTTTCAATGATCTGTAATCTCAGTGACAGTATGTAGGGCACCCATCAAGTAATGTTTGCATTCTTCGAATGCCTTCTTGATGGCTAACAATTCTTTGTCACCTACAGAGTCATTTTCTTCAGCTGGACTAAACTTGTGTGAAAAATAAGGTGTGGGGTGAAACAGACCTGTCTCCTTATTTTTTTGTGGGTTCTTTCACCCCACCTACTGCTACATGAGATGCAATTTCCTCCACTATAAATTGTTGTGAGGTATCAGGCTGTTGCAGAATTGGGGCACCAATAAAAGTCTTTTTTAGTTGCTGAAAAACCTGTTCTGCTGCCATGGTCCAGTGAAAAAACACTTCTTTCCTCAATAACTGCATTATAGGGGCTACCACGGTGGAAAAGTGATCTATAAATCGCTGATAAAAATTGTCAAACCTAAAGAACTTTGTATGTTTTTTTACTTTTTTAGGAGACTTCCATTGCAGGATGCTTTTGTGGGTCTATACTAACCCCCTGTGAAGACAATATATAGCCAGAAAGGAGACCATGGGAACATGAAATTTGAATTTCTTTAGTTTCACAAATAGGTTGTTATCCTGTAGTTGTTGTAAAACTGCTCTTACATGTTTTGTGTGTTCCACCATAGAGGGAGAGTATATGAGGATATAATCATTTTTAGCTATCACACACATGTCCAAACATTCTCTCAAGACTTCATTAATAAAGAATTGAATTGCAGCGGGTGCATTGCATAACCCGAAAGGCATCACTAGGTATTCGTACAAGGCACACTTAGTGGAATGCTGTCTTCCACTCATCTCTCTCCCTCACTCGGAACAGATGGTAGGTGTCCCGTAAATCCAATTTAGTAAATAGATGAGCATCCTTCACTTGTGAGCATCCTTCACTTGATCTAATAAGCTGGAAATAAGAGGTAAAGGGTAACGGTTCTTAACAGTTACATCATTGAGAGCTCAGTAGTCTATGCAGGCACACAACTCACCCCTTTTTTAGGTACAAAGAACAAAGAGGATGAGGCAGGTGAACGAGATGGCCTGAAAAATCCTATATGAAGCATATCATCAAGATATTACCTGAGATGGATGTTTTCATTCTCTATAAATGCATAAATTCCACTACAGGGAATCCAAGCCAGAAGAACTACATTGATTTGGCAGTCCTAAAGGTTATGCAGTGGAGGGTAATGGCTTTTTGTTTATCAAAGATGTCTGCTAGATCTTGACAGCAATCTGGGGACTACCTTCATCCGACAACATTGCTACAGTCCTCCCAGGGGTTGGTTCGCACCAGAAAGCATTGAACCCTTGATTACTGCCGGGAGACATGGGCCGTTATCCTGCCTAGATGAGAATGATTGACTCATCGGTAGAGAAGAATTAGTTAATTTAACTTTATTGAAATCTCCCCACATAGAAGATATAAGTTGGAAGGCTATTGCCACAGATCAAAGTAATAATCCTGACACTACCCCTGTTGGTACATTGTCTGCATTACCCAATTTTAGTACGGACTCACCCTCTGCTTTAGCTGAGCCTGTTGATATGTTATCAAGGTATATATCCTGGAATATAGCCGGTCTGGAGTCCAGCCAGTGTATTCCTGATTGGAGGGACTTCATAGATCAGGGCGATATAATTGCATTCCAGGAAACTTGGGCTATCACACCGATATTTCGGGTGGGGTATCTGAACTTTAGCAAGCCAGCAATTAGAGGCCAGAAAGGGCGTCCTGTTGGAGGTCTTACAATTTGGGTCCGCCAAAGTGCGGGTGTAAGAGTTGAAGAAGTGACAATTGATAGTCCAGACATAATTGCCTTAAAGATAAAATCGAACCAAGGTACAAACATCCTGTTGGTTAATATTTATGTCAGGGGCCTCCAGGGAGGAAGGGTTTCTCCGACCCTCCTCCTGTTGGATGACATTTTATCAGGAACAACGACCGATGGCCACAAGATTGTGATGGGGGATTTTAATACTTGTTTTGAGCCTTTGTGTATTGAGGACGGCCCGCTCACCGAGGATGAGGATCTATCCTGGGGTATTCCCCAACTCGAGATACCTCCGATTGCTAAGTGGTCGAGCTCAGCCACCTATATCAAGGGGCTATGCCTGGATATGGGTCTAAGAGCTGTTAACGGAAGGGTCAAGTCAGATAGGAAGGGCAGGCATACGTTCAACAACGGCAGACACAGTAGTCGTATCGACTATATTTTGGTCGATGTGAGGCAGTGGTTTGCAGTTGTTGATATGTTAGTTACGGAACGCCCAGAGAGCGATCATGACCCGCTGGTTTTGACCTTAAGGGATTCCAGCTTTCAGAGGTCTGAGGGCAGTGGTCCTAATATAATAGAAAAAGAGGTCATTGTGAGCAATGATACGCGCAGGGTACGCTGGCCCAAAATAGCTGTGGACGCTGGGGCCCGCAGGGTGATAAGAACCTTAGTGTCTAGTTCTGTAGAGCTTTTAAACAATTGTGGCTCACAGGACGAGATTAATAGCGAACTTATACGTACCCATTCTGACTTGTTTCAGGAACTTAAAAAGTTGTTCATCAAATTTATTCCTAAACAACCTAGGACCAAGAAATACTCATCCACTACCTGGTTTGATAAAGAGTGTAGCAAGACAAAAAGAGTTCTCTTTGAGGCTATTAAAAACAAAAATCATAGCCAGATTAGATCTTGTAGAAAACTCTATAATGAGGCAAAACGCAAAGCAAAACAAAAGTGGGACGAGGAACGCTGGCTTATGCTGTCAGAAGCCTGTGGTAAACGCAATATGCAACAGTTTTGGTACCTCATAAAATGGGGTATCTCGCAGGACGCCCACTATAGTCCAGCATCTGTCTCTAATCATCAGTGGGTAAAAAATTTTGAGGATCAGTTTAAGTGTCATACAGTAGAAGCGACTATACCCTACTGTCTTGAGCCCGTCGAGTCGTTAATTTTCTCAGTTACTGAAGTCATTAATTGCCTGCAAAACATTCCCAAAGGGAGGGCCCCTGGCCCAGATGGTATTCCAGCTGACATTTTTTTGGAAGACCAGGACCTGTGGGTACCTTATATACTCCACCTGGTGAATGCAGTTGCAGCAGGCGCTAAAATTCCTGATTCATGGTATGGGGCAGAAATCCTTCCTATATACAAGAAAGGCGATCGCTCAGTACCTTCAAATTACCGGCCTATCAGCCTTATTGATGCGATCCAAAAAATCATAGCGCGCCTCATTTTAGGGAGGATACAGGAATGGATAACAGACTCAGATATTTTGACTCCGTTGCAGGCGGGTTTTAGACCTCATGTAAGCACCCTTGATCAAGCCTTTCGTTTTGCCCTTTTATATTGGAAAACAGTTTTTTTGGGTAAGGGCAAGTTGTATGCAGCTTTTGTGGATCTAAGATCTGCATTCGACTTGGTTCCTAGGACTAAATTATGGGATTGCATACTGGAACAGGGAATGTCCAGGGCTCTAGTGCGACTCTTAATGAATCTTCATGCATACACTTATGCCCAAGTCCGCTGGGGTAAGCCTGGCGAGGTTACGGACAGGTTCCATGTTTTGAAAGGTGTTAGACAAGGATGTGTCCTGGCTCCCACTTTGTTTTCCCGGTTTATTAACAGGGTTACCAAATATTTTGCAACACATCCCACGGATGCTCCCCAGATAGCGGGAATGAAAGTACCATTGCTCATGTTCGCGGATGATACCTTGTTATTATCTAAGACAAGGCAAGGGCTTCAGCAGGCCCTACTCAGATTTGAGTTATTTTGTGACGAGCATGAGCTAGAAGTAAATGTTTCTAAAACAAAATTCATGGTACTAAGAGGTCGAACACAAACTGTGGCAAGGGTTAAAATGGGTGGTGCTATTCTTGAGCAAACTAATGTATTTACATATCTGGGTGTGCATTTTAGTGATAATTTTAGTTGGAAACCCCAGATTGATATTCAAGCACTTAAACATGTTCAATTGGGCGGTGCCCTTCTTAAGGAATATAAAAGATCATTTACCCGCCCGATGTCCCCACTTATGGAAATCTATGGGTCAAAAATTCTTCCCTCAGTTTTGTATGGGGCAGAGCTTTGGGGTTATAGCAATCTGGACCGACTGATGCTGGCCCAAAACAGATTTACAAGAGGGGCGGTTGGTCTTCCGAGGTCATCCCCACGCATCCCGCTCCTTTATGACCTTGGGCTCCAACCGGTGGAAGATCAAGCCAGATTTCGGCCCTTGGCCTTCTGGCGGAGGTTGTGGTCTACCCCAGAGCTGTTATTATATGCGAAAGCATGTCTCGAGGTAAGGGACACCCTAGGATCCGATAAGATTGGTTGGTTTAAGGGTGTTAGAACCACCCTTTGTGCCATGGGTCTAGGTGCCCTTTGGCACAACCCAGACTCAGCTACTTTTCCTTCAAAAAAAGAGCTGAAACAACTATATTGGGAATGGGTGGTAGGCATAAGACACTCATCCCTTATAGGTAGTTCCCTTACAACAACATTTGTACACGTGAAAGATGTCTCTGCAATTGAAATGTATTGGGATGTTATTACAAAACCTATGGACCGCAAATTATATCACCAAGTTAGAGTGGGCTCAATACCATTAAGGTGTTTAACCTCAACCTGGGGTATTGGAGGCCCGGATAAATGCCCATTGTGTACTGAAATGCGGGAAAATGTGAGCCATTTGTTCTTTGTCTGTCCATTATATGCTGCCCCAAGGAAGAAGTGGTTGGTACCCCTATGCAAAAGTCTGTGCACACAATCGGCAGAGACTGCTTGTAGGATCCTTAAAACTGATCTTTCACCTACTATAGCAATAGGGGTGGCCAAATTCCTGGGGTGGGCATGGATAATTCGTTCTGAACTACTAAAACAGTTACATGTTTTAGATAAGTAAAATATCTTGAACATTAGAACTGAGTTTTTAAAGTAATGTACTTCCTTTTTTAATATGTTAAAATATTTAACAAATGAAGCATTAGTAGCTTTTATGAAATATTGTATTTATTGTTTTAATCGTTAGCACTGTTAATTTTATAAGTATTATGACGTGTAGCATGTCTTTTATGATGAAATATCGAATAAAGACTTCATTGACTTGACTCATTGCTACAGTTTTTTTATTTTCTAAACCTGGGGAGAAGACTAAACAATGTTATATACACATTAAACTTGTCTCACTGGTGGATATCTACATGAATTCTCATGTGTACAGAAATTCTGCTTCCAAGAACTTTGCAAATTGCTCAAAATAAATAATAAGTTCACCTCATGCTTGAGTATTAAGTAAATACATGAACATGAACAAAATAAATGCTAAAAAAACATGAATCATTAGTAGAAACCTTTCATCCTCAGGTTCTGATAAATAATGTTCATGTATACTTGTCTACAATAAATTAGTACTGAGACTCACTTATTCAAAAGCACGTTCTTTTGTTTTTAGGCATCCAGACACATTGTCGAATGCTGTTTTCCTTTTTTTTTATTTCATGTAGCGGCAGCTTCCAGAAATTTTATTGCCAGGAATGAAGCCCCGACAAGACCCGACACCGCAAGAGGATGAACCTGACAGCAACACCCACGAGGAGTGGAGGACGCCGAAGACCGCAAGTACCTGGAGAACCTCAAGCAGACTTTCTGGAACAAGAAACAGTCTCTGTGGTGAAGCACGCAGCCTTAAAGGCTACACGCTCCACCAATTGAAAGGACTGCTCTGTCAGGACCCCGTGCATTTGGCACGCTTGACACTGACTATACATATGTGAGAATTTGCGCTCAGTGGAAAATTCTTTGGCCCCTTTTCAAACTTTGGTTGTGTGCCTTCTATCTCTACTGTTTTTGGTTTGCAACCTTTTGCACATGGTCACTGTTGGACTTGGACCTTTCTGCAGGGTTATCCCCAAACAGTTTACCTTCACCCTCCTGTTTTCTGACCCAGTTTTTTGGCTTTTAGAACACTGCTTACACCTAATGACATATTTAATTTCCTTGTAAGTCCCTAGTAAAGTAGTACTACATGTACCAGGGCCTGTATATTAAATGCCACTAGTGGGCCTGCAGCACTTTTAGTGCCACCCACTTAAATAGCCCTTTACATATGTATAAAGTCTGCCATTGCAGACTGTGGCTGCAGTTTCACACTGGTATATCGACCTGGCAAAATGACCCTCTTGCCAGGCCCAAACCTCCCTTTTTTAATAAATGGCACCACTAGTTAGGCCCTGAGCAGCCCAGAGGACATGGTGCAGTGTTTTTAAAAAGTTGGACATGCACTTTTAAGTTTTACATGTCCTGGTAGTGAAAAACTCCTAAATTTGTTTTGCACTGCTGTGAGGCCTACCTCTTCCATAGCATAACATCGGGTTAACTTATCACATTTAATAAGTGATAACTTTTATTTGGGAACAGTTAGAAACATCGTGCTTGGTGTCTAAAGGACTGTAATTTAAATCCCTCTTTAATGGTAGTTGGATTTAAGGTCACAATCCTAAAATGACACTTTTGGAAAGTTGACGTTTTCTTGTCCCAACCATTTGGTGCCTGCCGCCTGTTTGCAGGATCACATGACTAGGGGACTAGGGGTAGCTGGCAGTTGGTCTTTTTATAGTGCTCCCGGACAGTGAGACAAAGGAACATAGATGCTGGCAAGATGGCCATCTCTGACTTGATGAGGGGAAGGAGCTGTCACCTACCACACTTTCAAATAACAAAGGCTCGGTCTGGGTACAATCACAAAGGGTTTGACACTAGTCTAGTGTGACACCAGACAAGATGATGCCAGGGCATGGAGGCAGGAAATTACAAGCACCTCTGGGGGTGGAAACCTCCAGAACCTTCTCCTACTTCACAGTGGGACCCTCAGATACAACTCTTCAGTGCACCTCTGTAAGACTCAGGACTGTTGTGCTGCTCTGCAAGAAGGACAGCTTCTCTCTTGAACTGCTGCTCTTCTGCCTTGCTGCCTGCATCTTGAACCCATGACCACCAGTCACGCATCAAGGCTAGTTGGATGGCTTACTGAGCAGAGTCCCAGGATCAGAAAGGGCTCCCACCACCTTAAACCCAGTACCTGGACTCTGTCTACTGTGAGTCCTACCCCCCAAGAGATGCCACCCTAGTCCTGGACCCTTGAAAATGGGCCTGAGGGTGCTCTGTAAGCCCAGCTGTGGTCCTGTAAAGCAGAACCAATGCAGTATGACACATCTCCTCGCAGATGTATCGGAACTGCTGCAGCATGACATATTTCTGATATCAAACCCCGATTCACGGCTCGCAGTCTCCTTGGAACTGGCAAAGCGCAATGCATACTGAACGCAGGCCTTCACGTCGCAAGCTCCTCATTGACAGCATCCTCGACAATGACGCAGAACTCTGCATCGCAGTTCTTCAGAATCACTGCTGCATGATGCATCCTCAACGCGGGATCTCACAAAGCTTTGCAAACAAGAATTTAAAGTACTTTTTTGCAGCAGGCCTAACTGGGTTCCTGAATCCGGCCCATGCTCCATCACAGACAGCCTGACCATGTGACTTTGTCGCAGACCAGCACAACCAGAAAACCAGTTGGCGCTTTGCGCCTCTAGGCACTATTTTTACTTAAAGCTTTGCATGTCTTTTTATTGACTGTACTCTTATTTTATTAATTTGGTGTGAAATGTTTGTTGTGTTGTCTCTCTTTTTACGGTTTGAAGTGATGCATAAATACTTTATACCTTGCCTCTAAGTTAAGTTTAACTGCTTTTGTGCCAAGCTACGAGAGGGTTGAGCACAGGTTAATTTGGGGTTTGCTTGTGTTTTACTCTGACAGAGATTATGGTTGCTGCTTGAGTAAGGTTCCACTCCCCTTAACCGGTAACCCAATTTTCTACAGTCACTGTAGGGAAATACTATTCTTCTGCAGGATTATGGTCCCAGGTCCATACCCATGGGTGCAATGTGACAGATTTCTTTGACCACAGATTTGATATTTATTTATAGTAAACCAGTAGTCCCACAAGGGTCTGATTGGTACTTAATACATGGGTGATTGCAGAGGGGTATCTGTCCATCGCTTGACATTGACTGCTACAGCCTCATTGTATAAGGGCTGTCGCAGAGGGACAAAGTGATAATAGTCTGGGTTACTATTGATTGTCCTTATTACACCAAGTCCTACTGATCCTCCTCTCAGTACTGGGTTAACCCCTTCATGTGTGGTCTGCTTAGGTATTATAAGCAGAATTTCAAGGTGGCTCATGACAACACGGATTAAACGTACTACTGAAAGTTAAAGGGCTAGAGGTGTTGACTCTCTATATTATTACTGTTATGTAATCAAAGCAATTCTGTTATCACATATACATCTATATGGTGCCCCATGAACATTCCAGGTCCATTTAATTTAACCTGCCACATTCTGTGCTCTTCCACTCAGTGCATCTTTTCCTTGTATATTGTAGCAAAACCACAAGAGGATTAGTTGACAGTTGAACCCCAATCAGAGTGTGATGGTAACACTCTGGTGCTGGGGTTTAGGGAAACCAGCGAAAACGCAAGAGTCCGTCTCAGCAGTTAGTACATCGCTCAACCTCGTCTGGTCACTAAGTTGAAGACGACAGGTCTCACTTGTACTGTACACAAAATATAAAACAAGGGAAAACAAGTTGTGCACACAAATATTAGCAGGTATGCATAAAGGAATGACTCACTAGTTCCCATGCGATGGAATGCCCTAACAAACCATACTGACCAGAATGCAGGCATGTAAACTAGGAAACTCCAAAAACTGGAGACCAAAATTTTAAGGATTAGGAAGACAAAAACAAGAAAAAGAAGGCTCAACTGCAAATAACCCCAAAAAATGCCACTGAAACATGAAGAAACTTGGGAAGGGAAGAAAACAATGGAAATGAGGGAATAAAATGCTTGGTAACAAATTCATTGGGAGAGAGAATGCCAGGAACAACTTACAGAGCATTACCAGGCAAAGATATATTTATCTGCCCAAGTAGAGTAAACGTGTGACCTGGAAATCCCACCATATGGCACTTGACAGACTAGCTGCCATAGGCCTGGCAAGGTCTCCCTAAGACGGAAACAAATCCCCCCCCTCCACCCAAGTGTGGTTTTGGCTTAGTTAGACCTCATGCGTCAGTTATAACGTGACTGTTATGGCAGTGTCGGCACGGGACCCACATGTAGCCACACCTGCCACACTTAGGGCAATGCACTGAAGAAAACAATAATGCAGCAGAATTAATAATTGAATTAATTTCTGCTTCTAAATTACTATGGATTGCCCTCCAGTCCATTCTTGTTTTGTCTATGCCATTTTTGGCAGAGACCCATCAGGCCAAACTGCCAGAACAACTTCCCCCTAGATTGGAACATGAAGCCGGGTTTAGCCCGTTTAGGCCTCCTGAGTGAGGTATAGCTTGATTCTAATGACACATATCCGACTGACATGATGGACTAGACTGCATCCCTAGCAATCGCCAGTGACTAACATTAATTCAGGCATTCCTTGCATCACATGCTTGTTTGTTTCTATACAACTTAGAGGCCAAGCATGTATGCTGTGATATGGAATGAACAGCTTAGGGATGGTAGTCGGATTTATGATGCTTAAACTTTTCAGGTAACATATGCATCCCCGTGTTCTTGTCCACACTGATTCGGGGGCATGACAAGTGGCCAGACCGTTTGTGATCAACAGAAAAAGAGCTTTGGTTCTGCCCATATGTTGGTTACCTTGAATACTGCATTTGACTGGGCAGACATTATGACTAGAAAAATAATGCTTGCATTGCCCTTTTTATCATGTTAGAAACCGTGTGCTCATTGTAGCAGGACTGGATTGATTATGGTGACAAACCAAATGATTATGGCCATAGTGTAGGGAGCTGGTTCTGCTTGTAGAAACCCACACACACTTTTTACCAGTTTTTGATGCAATTTTGATTGAAGTGCAGTGGGTTCTGGCTAACCAGGTCCCCAGTGCCAGTGTTCCTTTCCCAAAACAAGACACCTTGTCACTTGATCCCCAAGTGGCCAGGCCCTGTAGCACTCTTGTAAGTCCATCGTAAGTGGTACATCTAGTGCCTAGGAACTGCAGAGGGCTCCTAAGAGCTGCAGCATAACTTGTACCACTCTGAGGGACCCAGCACCAAACTTATGTAGACTACTATTGCAGGCTGTGTGACAAGGTGCTCCGTAAAAGGCCTATCTCTCTCATAGGTTAACATGTGGGCTGCCTTTAAATATCTTTTAAGTGCAGTTTCCCTTTGTGAGAAGATAGAAATGTGGAGTTTGGTGTCTCCAAACTCACAAATTAAAAATACTTCTTTTGGTAAAGTTGTTTCTTAAATTGTCAGTCTGAAAATGCCACTTTTAGAAAGTGGGCATATTCTTGCTTAGACCATTCTGTGACTTTGCCTGCTTATGTATCCATTATCTGGGTCAGACTGACAATTGGGATATTTGTAAATCCCCTCTAGATAGTGACACAAAGGGAGCTGGGGTGTAGCCTGCATATCCTGATGGGTCATCTGGGCTTGAGTGGAGGGAGGAGTGGTCACTTACACCTGAATGGACTGGCTGCCCTCAGACAATGCAGCCTCCAACCTCTGGTGTGAGTCTGGAGCCAGGTCTGGGCAAGGCAGGATCTTGTGAACAACAGAGACTTTCCTTTGAAGTTTGCCTATTTCACAGGCAGAAAGGGGTATAAATAGTGGACCCAAAACTCCAGATTTTTAGATTACTTCTGGAACCAACAGGAACCACTGCCAAGGTGAACAGCTGAAGAGCTGGAGGAGTACTGCCCCTTTGCCTGCGACTGTCCTATGCTGGGTTGGCCTGCAGTTGCTGCTTCTGCCTGCAAGAGAACAATGGCTGGACTCTGCGGTATATTCCTGCAAGCAAAGAATCTCCAAGGGCTTGGAATGAGCTTGCCTCCGGTTTTGAAATCTGAGGGCCATCAAAGACTTTCCTCTGCCATCACTTGGACTCTCTGCTGAGACTCCTGCCCTGCCACGTGGTACCTTATCCATTCCATGGGCCCTTGAAAGGTGAAGCAAGTAGAACAAATCATTATAAACATGAAATCCATGCACAGGGAGCTGTACGAGTAAAATGTTGATGCACCACCTGCAATGAGGCTGTAAAACCAATGTGCTCCCCACCTCGCATCTGGGAATTCGACACATCACCTGCATCGCGGCTGGAGAAGCAACGCAAACACCCGCTTGCGGCTGCTGAAATCAACACAAACCCTACACAGCACGGTTAACCATCACCGTGCGGCCAGATTTCTCACGCATAGTCGCTGGGCGTCAAAGTCATTGTGAACCTGCGCTGATCCGACGTGCCCCATCCGGAAACTGACACATCACTCTCTTGCGGGAGAGAAAAACAACACATTGCCTACCCAACTGCAGAAGAAACAATGCACGGCCTCACTTGTGAGTAAGGAATCAACGCATCTGTGACTTTTCCGATGCACGTTCACCTGTGCGGCTTTATTTTAGATGCAAACCAGGTACTTTGTATAAAAGAATAAGTTACTTACCTTCGGTAACGCTTTTTCTGGTGGATACATTAACTACCTGTGGATTCCTCACTAAAAGAATTCTCCCCTCGAGCCAGCTTCGACAGAAATTTTCTTCTAGCTCTGCACGTCGACGATGACGTCACAATTGCCCGACTCCACGTGACGTCGTATGACGTCATCCAGGCAATAAGAAGCCTTCTTCGACGTGCAGACGTCAGTTGTCACCATTTTTTACGTGCCTTTGAGGCGAACAGGTGAACATTGACCTTGAAGAGAACATAATCACATCAAATGAAGTGAAAACGCAACATTTATTGCAATAGAAATAAAAAGAAACTAACAGCAATAACTGTTCCATATGGAACCAAATATGTCAGTCAAGTTCAATCATGTGTACTTGAATTATCAAAACCAGAGAAAGAAGCACATATATGCATGCTATAACTATATACATGAACCAAGCATATATATATATATATATATATATATATATATATATATATATATATATATATATATATATATATATATACATACACATATATACAAGACAACGGTGCTCACCCACGGATCTGATGGATACACCTACCTGTGGATTCCTCACTAAAAGAATAGAGTCCCAAAGCAGTACTACCACCGGAGGTGGGTGCCTGAATGGTCAAACCAAGAAATCCTGCTGCACTGAGCGTGCAATATGGCCATCCCTCCTAACTTCAGAATCCAAACAATAATGTTTGACAAAAGTATGGAGGGATGCCCAAGTTGCCGCCTTGCAGATGTCAACCACAGGCACACCCCTAGCTAAGGCCGAAGAAGTAGCCTTAGCTCTGGTGGAATGAGCACAAAGCACCACAGGTGGCTCTTTCTTCGCTAAGGAATAACAAAGCTTGATACAGAGAATGACCCACCTAGATAGCGTTCTCTTGTGGACTGCTCTGTCTTTCCTCTTCCCCACGTATCCAACGAAGAGCTGATCGTCTTGCCTGAACTCCCTCGTCCTGTCGACAAAGAAGCTCAATGCTCTTCGTGGATCCAGTCTGTGGAGCCTCTCTTCCTCCTTGGATGTATGAGGCGGAGGGTAAAAGGAAGAGCGAGTAATAGACTGCCCCAAGTGAAAGGGTGTAACAACCTTCGGGAGGAAAGCCGCCTTGGTCCTTAACACCACTTTGTCTCTAAAGAAGAAAAGGTATGGAGACTCTATACTAAGAGCCTGAAGCTCACTCACTCTTCTGGCCGATGTTATGGCTACCAGAAATACAGTCTTAAATACCAGGAAACGCAAAGCACAAGAATGCATTGGTTCAAATGGCAATCCCATTAGAAATGTTAATACCAAGTTAAGATCCCACTGTGGCATAACAAACGGTGTGGGCGGAAATCTATTAGTGAGACCCTTAACGAACCTCAAAACAAGAGGAGATTTAAACAAAGAAGGTTGATCTGGGAGGCACAGAAAAGCCGACAGTGCTCATAAATAGTTGTTAACTGTGGCAACTGCACAACCCTTCTGTGCCAAGGAAAGAGCAAATAATAATATATGAGACAAGTGAGCCTTTAAGGGATCAATTCGGTTCTCTCCACACCAACGTACAAATCTAGCCCACCTACTTGCATAGATCGATTTGGTGGAGTGTCGCCTGGCCGATAAAATAACATCCACCTCTTCCGACGGGAGAGAAAAAGCACTCAGATTGCCCCGTTCAATCTCCAGGCATGAAGGTGCAGACTCTGGAGGTGGGGGTGTAGAATCAAGATGACCTGGGCCCGGACTTGGCGGATCTTCCTCAGAACTCGAGGAATCAGGGGTATGGGAGGAAACGCGTAAGCAACTGACCCTTCCAGGACATCTGAAACGCGCCCCCCAAAGCTCCTTGCACCGGATACGGGAGGCTGCAAAATAACGGGCACTGCGCGTTCTCCTGAGTAGCAAACAGATCTATTTGCGGACACCCCCAAATCTGGAAGATGTAAAGAACCACATCCGGATGAAGACGCCACTCGTGGTCGACCGAGCTGCGTCAACTGAGAACATCCGCACGTACATTCAGAACCCAGGCCAAATGATTTGCTACCAAGCAGATCTTGTGGTCCTGAAGCCAGGACCAGAGCCGAAGAGCTTCTCTGCAAAGAAGGTATGACCCCACTCCTCCCTGCTTGTTTATATACATCGCAGTAGTGTTGTCCGTCAGGACCTGGGCTGACTGACCGCGAATGGAAGGGAGAAAGGCCTTGAGAGCCAGACGTACTGCCCGCAATTCCAACAGATTGATGTGAAACCTCTGTTCCACTGGAGACCAAAGGCCTTTGACCTCCAGGTCCCCCAGATGAGCTCCCCACTCTAGAGTGGAAGCATCCGTTACAACGGTGGCCACTGGCGGAGGCAGTGAGAACGGCCTTCCTTGCGACAGGTTGCCGACCGCAGCCCACCACTGAAGATCCACTGCAGTGTCTCTGGAGATCGTGATCGAATCCTCGAGATCCCCTTTGTGCTGAAACTACTGCCTGCGGACGCACCACTGAAGAGCCCTCATGTGCCAGCGTGCATGAGTGACCAGCAGTATGGAAGAAGCAAACAGACCGAGCAGACGAAGGACCTTGAGGACTGGAACTACCGCTCCATTTCGGAACATTGGAATCAACGCCTGAATGTCCTGAACCCGCTGGGGCGGAGGAAAGGCCTGATTCAATGTTGTGTCCAGTACTGCCCCTATGAACAGGAGGCGTTGCGAGGGCTCCAGGTGAGATTTGGGCACATTGATCGAAAAACCCAGGTCGAACAACAACTGAGTTGTCGACTGCAGGTGACGCCGCACGAGCCCTGGAGTCTTGGCTTTGATCAACCAATCGTCCAGATAGGGAAACACCGCTATCCCTCTTCTTCTGAGCTCTGCCGCAACCACCGCCATCACCTTTGTGAAGACTTGAGGTGCTGAAGTAAGACCAAACGGGAGGACCGCAAACTGGTAATGCTGCGACCCCACCACAAAACGGAGATACTTCCTGTGCGACTTGAGGATCGGAATATGGAAGTACCATCCTGCAAATCGACAGACACCATCCAATCTCCTTCGTTCAACGCCAAGTGAACCTGTGAAAGGGTCAGCATTTTTTACTTTTCCTGCTTGAGGAACCAATTCAAAATCCTCAGGTCCAGAATTGGTCTCAACCGACCATCTTTTTTGGGGATCAGGAAGTATCTTGAATAACAGCCCTGACCCCTCTCCTGCTCCGGAACCAACTCCACTTTGCCTTTTGACAATAGGGATAACACCTCCTGTTGCAGTAACAGAAGATGGTCTTCCGAACAGAAGGATGGGCGGGGAGGGAAGGGAGGAGGGAACTCCCGAAAGGGAAGATCGTACCCCTTCTTCACAATGTCGATGACCCAGGAGTCTGATGTTATAAACTCCCACATGGGAAGAAATTGGGCAAGTCTCCCCCTACCGGAGACACGTGAACAGGGAGTGGTGGAGGACTATGGCTGCTTTCCCTGCTGCACCCCTCCTGAGGAAGAGGAAGAGGCAGAGTGCTGCCGGGTGGCTCCTCTTGTACGTACTCTACCCCTGCCTCTGAAGGATCTGTAAGGCAGGGATCCTGCAGATTGTTGTGGCGTCTGGAACCTGCCACGAAAGGAGGAGCCACGTCCAAAACCTCAAAACTTCCTATATGATCTAAAGGTAGAGGAAGTGGCTGCCTGAAGTCCCAACGACCTCGCTGTGGCTCTGCTCTCTTTGAAACATTCAAGGGCAGAATCTGCTTTTGTCCCAAAGAGTTTTTCCCCGTCAAAAGGCAGGTCCAGAATAGTAGCTTGCACATCCGAGGAGAAACCTGATGAACGCAGCCAAGCCTGACGCTTCGACACTATGGATGTACCCATAGCTCTTGCCACGGAGTCTGGGGTGTCCAACCCAGACTGAATCACCTGGGTCGCCGCCGCCTGAGCGTCTGTTAACAGATGCAACACCTCTTGTGGCAAGTCAGGGTGACCTTTCGTCTCCTCCATAAGGGCATGAATGTAACGCCCCAAAATGCAAGTTGCATTGGTCGACTTCAAGGCCATACTGCACGAAGAAAAGGCTTTCTTTGCTGCATGGTCCATTTTCTTAGACTCCCTGTCTGCAGGGGTCCCGGGGAACGAACCAGGGGCTGACCGGGAGGAGCATGATGCCTGAACAACCAAACTCTTGGGAGCTGGATGTTTTGAGAGGAAGTCCGGGTCACCTGGAGCCGCACGATAGCGCCTCGCTACCGCCCTGTTGACAGCTGTAGAAGTCACTGGCTTCCTCCAAATTTCTTTGATGGGGTCCAAGAGAGCCTCATTGAAGGGCAAGAGAGGCTCAGCCACAACTGAAGCCGGATGTAGCACTTCAGTCAAAAAGTTCCTTTTCATCTCAGCAGCCGGAAGAGGAAAATCTAAAAAGTCTGAAGCCTTCCTTATTACCGCATGAAAAGATGCAGCCTGTTCAGTATACTCCCCAGGGGAAGCCAAATCCCATTCAGGGGAAGTGTCAATGCCACTTGCTGTGTCCAAGCCTTGGAAATTACCTCAAGGCTCCAAGATTTCGCCTTCCTCCAGATGCTGTCTGCTATATTCCTATTCCTCCAGGAGGCGTAATGCTAATCTCCTGGAATGGAGCCTGGATTTGAGTCCCAGCATCGATGAGGCGTCCGCCAACACCGAAGATCTTCGCCGGCGCCGATCCTCGGATCCATCCGACGCCGGACCCTCCGGCGCCCCAGGCAACTTAACTGTGGACTGGATCCGTGGAGAATCCGCCGGAGTAGCAGACATTGTAGGCGTCACAGGCCTCCTGGGCGACGCCAAGGGCATCTGCGCCAAAGCAGCTCCAGAAGGCAGAAATGGCATGAAGGGTGTCAGCTTGTAAGGAGCCGAAGCACCCAAGTTAAAAGCCAAAGGGCCTGACGGACCCGCATGCCCTCCACCAGGCGCCATGGTGGAAAAGATATTAAACATTGCATTTAAAAATGCAGCAGGATCCGTACCCGGCGCCGGGAAAGCCGGATAAGCTTGCGGAGTCGGCGCCGACATAGAAGCCGATGATGGACCAGGCATCTCCTGCTCCGGAGAAGCCGCCGGTTCCTGATGAGGCTCGACTTCAAACACCGACAAGGGTGAAGTCGGAGAAGCCGGAGGAGGAGGAGTGATGGTTGGGCTAATCTCCCACGTCGGACGGCGCCGAGCTGACGGAGATCTGGATCTGGACCTGGACCGGCCTCTGCTCGATCGGCACCGAGAGTCGTGACGACGCCGAGAGTCCCCATGACGACGATGAGTCTTCGAAGATTTCGAAGAAGACTCTCTACGATGACGCCTTTCCTTCCTTTTCTTGGAACGGGCTAGGAATAATTTTGCCTCTCTCCCCTTAAGTGCCTTAGGGTTCATGCGTTGGCACGAACCGCATGACTCGACCTCATGGTCGGAACTAAGGCACCATAAACAATTTTCATGGGGGTCAGTGACCGACATCCGACCCCCACACTGGTTACAAGGTTTAAAGCCAGATTTTCTTGGCTGCGACATAGTAACTACTGAAGCGCAACTGTAGCTCCCTGTTAGCCTCGAAGAAAAAACGTTATTCGAAGGCACGGAAAAAAAGGAACTGACGTCTGTACGTCGACGAAGGCTTCTTATTGCCTGGATGACGTCATACGGCGTCGCGTGGAGTCGGGCAATTGTGATGTCATCGTCGACGTGCAGAGCTAGAAGAAAATTTCCGTCAAAGCTGGCGCGAGGGGAGAATTATTTTAGTGAGGAATTCACAGGTAGGTGTATCCATCAGAAACAACATTTTCATTATTTTCTATTGAGAAGCGCTCTTTTTATTTTACAAATTTATATCTTGACTTGTGTATGTTGGATTTTTGTCGTTTTGGTCTTGTTTGATTTAGATAAATATTGCCTATTTTTCTAAACTGGTGTGGTGTACATTTTGTAGTGTTTTTACTGTACTACTGTGTGTGTTGGCACAAATACTTTACACATTACATTTGAAATAAGCCTGACTGCTTGTGCCAAGGGGGTGAGCAGAGGTTATCTAAGTGGGTATCTCCATTGCCTTGACTAAAGTGAGGGTCCCTGTTTTGACAGAGTGCAAACTGACTGCCAACCAGAGAGACCATTTCTAACAATATGCTTAAATACAAATACACAGAGGGATTTTGGATCAGCCTTCTTCCGCAATTGGTATGTTTGAATTCCATTCACATTCTGTTTCCGCTCATGACAACATGCAGCATGGAGAAATGGGTCAGCCCACTTCAGCGACTGGTTCTCTTGCCCTGTGAGTAAAGGCATTTTGCCTAATACACTTGCGCTTCAGTGCCAGTAGTAGTTTTCTATTTTCTCCATTTATAGTTGCCCTTTGATTTATTTCCTTCGCCTTGTTTTAATTGTGCCTTTTTTTAGGGCACCCTGGAACTCCCAGAACAGTGCTTTTGGGCAGCTTGTGTGATGGTCATTTATCTGCAGTGCATCTCTTCTCGGAATGTCACTACATCTACACTAGGCAGCTATCTTAGAATGGTATTGTCTGAATTGTATCACTGTTTTAAGATTTCCAGGTCGCCATCACATTTAGAAGTATGAGGTCAGACATGTTGGATCACTATAGCAATGAAACACTATGCACAATACCATTCCAATATGATTACCCAGTGCAATGTTTACTGAGCAGCCATCTTGGATCACTGGTATTAACACATTGCTTCTAAAGCCTGATGGAACTTTAAAACAATGATACATTATGAGCAATACACTTGCAAAACTGATAGTGCTGTTTGAATGTATTTTGTATTTGAAGCTCATGTCCACCAAGTTGAAGTGCCATTTTTTCTTTTTCATACTTTTTGATTTAGTTTGAGTGTTTGTCGAGTTTGTGTGTTCGTGCTATGGACAGGTCTGAGGGTAACTGCAAGAATGAGTCAGTGGCAGAATAAAGGCATCCACGAGGACAAGAATGGATGACAGGGTCCATACATTGTAACTTATTTAGTGCCTATGTAGCCAGTGATTCAAGAAGCTTTTCAGTTATAAGCTTGTTCTAAAATTTGGAACCAACAACTGGGATCGAAATGTATCTAGGAAAAAAACACAGTAAGTGCAAGAGTTAAAGCAGTTGAAGGCATGAGTGATATAACTTCTGAGGAGTGGAATATGTTCCCAGGCCATTTAACTTCCACAAGTTAGAGCTGTTCATCACCTCACCTTTAACAGCCAGAGCCTAATCTCTCATGGATGCCTCATCTTTAACAGCCAATACCTAATCTCTCTTGAATGTTGAGTAAGTAGTTTCAAGAAAGCACCTTGGGACACAGTTACTGCTCCATAACTATATTCAGAAAGACTCTCACATTGGGAAATTCTGCTTCAATGATGACATTTATTAACAGCTTTCTCCAAAAGCTTTAAACTAATGATACATCTTAGAATTATATATACAAGGACTCAAACAATCTAAAATGAAGATTGTTGTACTGGACTAAAACACTAAACATACATATTACAAAGAGCTCCGGCTAACATTTTTGCTTGTAAGGCCACCCACGTTGTTGAAAGTTGCTTTCCCTAAAAAACATTATTTTTTCTTTTGAAATATTAAGTTTGAAATCATTCTGACAGCACTACCGAAGAAAATCAGGTTACAGTGCAAGGCTGCAGCGCTGAAATACACTCGCTATTGTCTGTCATAGAACCCAATGGCTTTCTGTCAAGTTCAGCTCATATGTACAGAGCGCAACTGGTACTTTTTTCCAGTTATATATTGCACAAGTGGGCGTGTCCAGCCTTTCATCTCTTTTGATAATTTATTTATAAAGTGACACATATAGGGTAATCATCAATTACCCTTAGAGGACAACACAAATCTTTGGCCTCAGATAGGAGTGTGATAACGTCCTAACAAACAGTATTGGCAACATCAAATCAATAAACATCACTTTCAATTTGGAGACAGTAATTTTTACACACCATGACCTATGTGGCCATGAAACACCACACCAGTTTAGTAAAGTTCAAACATTTATTGCACTTTAGATTAACAATTCTGAGATCACATAAATCAAATGCAAGACCAAATGATAAAAGTAAAGAAATAATATAGGCTGACCAAATCTACAGAAGAATCTTAACCTTGACAGAATATAATTAAGCATTCAAGAACTTCTTCAAGATTTCTTCAAGAGACTTGGTTGTGAGTGAGACCAACAGTAAAAAGCTTTACATCATTTTGTGTTGATGGTTTTCAAATCGGGATTGGAAGACCCTCTGTGGGCTTAATGATCCTGGTATCAACTAAGTTGGCGAATTATACTTTTGTAGTAAATGTTGATTGCGGGTGAGTGCAGACTGCTGTAGCCCATAGAAGATGTAATAAGACATTGAATAATGTCTTAATATTGGTTGATCTATATACAAAAGTGTGATTGTGACCGTGCCAAACCAAATGAATAAGTTTAATAATAAAATGTATTCTATCAAATATAAATATCCAGGCCAATATTAATTATGGATGTCAATTTTAATATGAAAATGCCCCCAGATGAAGTGGGTGAAGCTTTGAGTAATCAACTTTAGCTGTAGGCCATATCAAATGCAAAATGTCAGTGTTATACACGGTCTAAAGAATCCAAAGAGATATATAACCGGTTTGCCATTAATGGCCAAATCTGTTTAAATGGGTGCTTCCAGGTAGATTCTCCAGCCAAACATAAATTTAGGAACTGCAAACAACCTGGTCCTATCAATTATATGCATACATATATTTGTTATTTTAAGTCATTTTACAACTTTATATTATTGAACTGTGGAGGTGATCACTGGGCTTTGCAGGTATGTGTCAATTTGGATGTTGTAACAGAGGTCGACTGAGTGTTATCCTTCAAAATAGATTACCCGTGTAGGCTGACTTCTAGGCTGGACCTTCAACACTTGTTGAGGCTGCCTCAGTATGAAGCTTCTTTCGTTTTCATAATATATTAACAACTTTAACTGTGCTCAATTGTTATTCTATAGTGATGTCATTACTTATAACCAATATACATACAGGGGTAGGCCAGAAGGTGCCAAGATCGGAAATCTGGTGCCAAGATGAGGCATCTAGTCTCAAGTGGTTTGACTTGTGTAAGAAAAGAATTTGTAAGATTCTAAATATACATGCTTTCATTCTGAATCGGTTGCCACTGATTTAGAGGAACTGTAAAGAATGCAAAAGATTAAATTAGACAGAAGACCGCATATTATAATGTGTCAATGGGAGAAAATGAATTTTGTGCTAGGCAAAGGCAATCAAAGACAATTCTGGTCATTAGTAAATGGTGTTTTTAAAACTAACCTTTCTTGCCTACTATACATGATTACAGATCAGGAAAAACCATCAGGATAATCTCTCTGGATTTCCGAAAACTGTTGCATTAACAATTGTATATACAGCTGATTCTCTGACTGCTGATTTGTTCTCAGTATCAGCTGTTAGGAAAATAATTGAGTTTTTGGAACTCAGTAGAGCAGCAAGTACAGATTTTTTTACCTGCTTGTGTTATTAAAAATAATACTGAATGGCAAACTAGGATTTCTTTACAACATAGTTGATATTTTGGGGAACTCCACACTATCTATTATTGTCCATAATTTTATTGTCTCTGCAAATGCTAAAGAACTCCATACAGTTAGGGCAGTTTCTAGCCTAGTAGCCTGGCCCATAAGGGAAGATGGGAGGGAAAGTAGTCTTTTTAAACACCTGCCCTCTTCGGGATCCTAATATGATTCCCGACTAACACAAACTATTTTCACACCGTACCGGAACTGTGGTTGTGTCATTCACTGATATGCTGCCAGTATAGGTCTTAAAGAGGGTCCTCCATACATTTTATCAAATTTCTTAAGGCCCCCTACTGAAGAAAGGGCTTTTGCCTACAAATATTCTGTATGCTCTTTCCATAACAAATTATTTGAGAACCACATCCCGAAATTCTTGTAATTTCTAGCCGTCTGAATTTCAGAAATATTTAGGGTCCAAGTGGATTTTATCTTATTATTCCCAAATGGAAGTACTTTAGTTTTCTCCATATGTATAGTTGATTTGTTCCTAGTATGGTAGTCCTAGAAGCACCCAGATTCTGTTGGAGGCCGATCTCTGTCAGATCTATGATCACTAAATTGTCAGAATATACGAGACAGCTTACATGTACACCATTCATTTTGGGGCTAGCTACTGGATTGGCTTACTGTTTTTGGTAAATCTCCAAAAATAAAGAAAATAGTATAGGTGTCAAAATACCCCCTTGTCTGAGGCCATTCCTTATATCTATTCTCCTTGAAAGTGACCCACTGACATCTAATTCCACTTAAGAACAGTTATCTCTGTGTAATTCCCTTCAGATCAAGAGAAAACCACGCAGGATTTCATAACTACTTAAGACTTCCCATAGCAAGGCCTAATCAACAGAATCAAAGGTGGAATGAAAATCCACAAAGCAACAGAATAACCATCCACAATGCTCTATCAATTTTTTGGCTATACCCCTTAGACTGAAGCAGTGATCTGTGGATTGCCCCCCCCCCCCCTTTAAATCCACCTTTCTCCATGAGGATAAAGAGTTGGTTTCAGCTTATTCTTTCAGTATCCCCAAGAGGATTTTAGAGAAGACTTCCACACCTGCATCTAACAAATGTATTTGCCTATAGCTTCTGTGAAGGGAGGTATCATCTACTTTATACATTGGTTTAATTACCACCCACATCCAGCTATCTGGAAAGATTCCCCTCATTAGACTTTTTTAGAATAGAGGATAGAACTGAGAGACTACATGGTTACTGTTGACGGACAGAGGATGGAATTATAAGCTGAGATATGTGTTGTTTCTATAGTTGCCAATGAAGAATTGACTTTCAGTAATGCACCAACGCTGCTTGTATAAAGACTTTGAGAGAAAACTAGTATTGCTTTGTTGGTCCCTTTTCAAGTTCTATAACAGAAACAGCGTCTTCCAATAGTTTTAACTGACTTCCAGGCAAAGTGGGCATAAGTTATTATGGTCGAGCCTGCGTCGCATGTGCTTGTGCATGCGTTTCGCTTGCAAGACGCTTTAGGAGTTAGAAAAGAGCTCGGAGCCCCGTCTATGTCACATCAGTGTCTTTCATTGGTTCGTGGGCTTACCTGTTAAAATCTGCTTGCTTTCATTAGTGGAAGGCATGCATATGTCATGCCTTTTCCAGTGGTTAGCCCTCCTCGAGCGCAGCGACCAAGTACTGAAAACATGCGAGGCTTGTGGACTACTTTTTATCTTTTTTCGCAGCGCGATCTCGCTTGGCAGAAGTCGAGCGCTTTCCATGACATCGAACCTGTTACATAGTTAATTGTACTTTCGCTATTTACGTAGATAATTGCACTTTTGCCAATCGGTTTCGCTACTAGTGAAGTGTAGCAGCACGATCGCGCTTTTTTTTCTCCATTTAATGTGGCAAGAAAAGTCCGGTTGGACGTTTACAACTGCTAATAGCTCTAACTCGGAGAAATGCGCGACCCGTTGCATTGCAAATGCTTGTTTTTATTAGGGACTACAGGATTCGCGTAGATTGTCTTGAGGGGATTCACCATAGCATTCTAAACTTGACTACAAGATTCTCGCAGTTTAAGTCCTTGATGGGACGAAAATGAATTTCTTGGAATAACCCTTGGGAGCTGCATGCGAGAACAAGCCTTGGGGATTGTATTTAAAGCAAAGTAAGGGATGTGCGAAGAAGTTAGAAATGACACACTGCACCATTTGAAGATGCAGAAGCAAAAGCTTGTGATGTAGTTATGATTAGATTACTTGACAAGGCAAAGATGAGATAGCTCTAATACTAGCCAGTTGAGACACTAACAGTTTTGAAATCTGCGATGTTGGGTTTCAGAACAGTAGTGGAACAGGAAGAGGAGTTCAAGTGAATGAGCATGGTAGTGGAAGGGAGTTGTTTGTGGAGAGTGATTCCTTCAAATAGGTAAATTTAGCAGGAAAACTAGTAATACTGAAGTTTTCCAAAGAAATTATGATTAAATGTCCTCACGGTTCATGAAGAGCCTAAATAGGAAAGTAATTGTTTTTGATCTGTTACTTTTGTATTTTCACCCTTGACATCAAGTGGAATAGTTATATCAGTACATACAAATTAATAGTGAAAGCATAGGCAGAGGACTTTGTTAAAGCACTGTCACCTTTAGACTGCAAAGAGTTATCCTATAGCTTGATGTCACTAGGAATGGTTAAGAGGGTTTATTTTTTTGCTTAGTGCACCACACAGAAAGATGAGATGAAGGCCTACTGGTAGGAGGTGGTTAATGCATGTATTGAATCAGCCATCTGAGGAGTTAACCTCTGGGCTTAAGTCACCTAGTAGGATATATTTATCTTATCTGCTGGGTCATTGGAATTATGCAGCAGGGAAGCACCAAATAATGGGCCTGAGGCGAGGATTATGCAGATCTTTCTTCACTTTTAATTAAACAGCAAGTTCAAAGTAAAACAAAACATGAACAAAAAAACTACAAGTTCCATGAGCCCGCCGCCATGGTAACGAGTATCCAATGAGGTGCGCTCCTTCACGTTGGTATAAGTATCCCGAAATGCGTCACACTTCCTCTTTCTTCACTGCTGTGAGCCAGATAAGTGCCTTTCTGCCTCCGGTTCAGGGGTTTTTTTGTTTGCTTTGGCGCGTCTCTGCTACTTGCATTTTCTGTCTTCGTTCGCCGGAACGAACGTTCCGCTCGAGCGTTTCTTTTGTGTTTCTCCCTCCGGCGTGTTTAAATACACGTCGGGCCCACTAGAGGGCGCGCGCACGCTGTTTTCTCTCGGAGAGCATGTAGCTCTCAGCGCTCGGCGCTCGCGCCTCGCGTTTGTTTTCTTTTCACAATTAAGGGTTTTTTGGCCCTCAATTAAACGTTTGTACCTTCGGTACAGTTTTGTCCCTACCCGTGACACCCATTTGGGTAAGGTTTACCCCATTAGGGAAGATATTATTTTTATTGCACTTACAGTGACAGAGTGGGTAGGGATTTTACCCTATATATCATATTTTTTGTTGGGTGTACACTCTGTCCAGTCCTCATTATGCACTCCCCTCAAGAACATGAGCCTTTTCCCAACATGTCCCCAGGTGAGGGTTCCTCTCGCCGTACCCTCCCCCCCGGGGTGGACACTTTGTTTTCACAGGCTATTTCCCACGCTTTGGCCCCTCTTAGGGATAGTGTAGCTAAACTTACTGAACAGGTGTCCAGAGGTACGGGCATGTTTGGTGTGACGGGAGCGGAGGGTGATTCCTCTACCCTTTCGGCTCCCAGGAAACTGCGCAAGCGCGACGCGGGGCACCTGGAGGAGGGCGAGTTTTTTTCCCATCCCAAGAGTGCGCGCGCGCATACGCGCTTACCCTCCCGGGAGGGCTGTTTGCCCGGGGTGATGGGTGACAAGCTTCACCACCTATGGAACCCTGATTTGGAATCCCCCAAAGGCTTCATGGGAGGTTCAGATGAGGACTCATCATCTTTGGATGACGACTCAGGTCGCCCTTGGCGCCCTGGGGCTACCTTACCAGATCCTTCGGATCGCGCTGATTCTGACTCCGATATGTTTGAACCGGAGGGTATCTACCATCCACGTTCCTCGGAGTGGCGCCCAGACCACAAGGTGGCTGAGTATGTCGCCAGCAAAATTAGGCAACCTCTGGACAAGGATGTGCGGGCCCGGCTACGGGCGGAGTGCCCACGCCCGTCTTTATCGGATAAGGTCGCTTGTACACCTGATATTGACCCTAAAATGTGAACGTTTTTTGCAAAGTATACCAGGGATCCCAAAAAAGGGATTGACCGCTCCTGGCGAGCATGTCAAGATAAACTTCTTGATGTCCTTGGTCCCCTCACACAGATTGTTCAATTGGCGGAGCGTGCCAGGCAAGCAAACACTCCCCTTCAGACGGACATCGTCGCAGGATGGGCTCAGAGAGCTGTTTGTCTCCTGGGCAACGCGAACTGTGCCATCTCTGCAGAAAGACGCAGGTCTTTATTAATCAAAATCGACCCCAAATTGGGGGAACTATCTAACTCAGAGGCAGGGGCTGTTGCCCAAGGCAATTTATTTGGCGACCCTTTTGTCAAAGAATTGGGGAAGTTTGTGGCTACGTTTTCGGCTTTGGATAAAGCGCAATCTTCCATTAAAAAGATCTTCCCCAACAAGGTTTTTGGCGGGGCCGGGCGAGGCAGGGGTCGCTCTTCCGGCCGTCCTTTCCAGCGAGGCCCCAGTTCCTTCAGGAACAACGGTTGGAGGGACGGCAGACAAGGAACTTTCTTCCCCAACAGAGGCAGGGGAAGAGGCAGAGGGTCCAGAAACACGCGAGGAGCATCTAACGCCCCTGGAGGTCCCTCTGGTGAGGCTTATCCCTTTTTCCCCAAAAAATTTTGGAGGGAGATTGAGGTTTTTCAAGGACAATTGGAGGCGCATTACCTCCGACGCATGGGTTCTCCAAACTGTCTCAGGTTTTCAGATAGAGTTCTGGGGTACCCCACTTCAGGAGAGACTGCCTCCGCCCATCGTATTTTCGGCAGAAGACTCAGACCTCATAGAATTAGAGGTTCAGGCCCTTCTCCACAAGGGAGCCATTTCCTTCACTTCCTTTCACCCCACAGGTTTCGTGAGCAACATCTTTTTGGTGGAGAAGAAGGACAAGGGGTTTCGCCCCGTTATCAACCTTCGGGCATTCAACGAATGGGTGGTTTACAGACATTTCAAGATGGAGGGTATTCACATGCTCCGCGACCTCCTCTTACAAGGAGACTGGATGGTTCGTCTGGATCTCAAAGACGCATACCTCACAGTCCCCATTTTTCCGCCCCATCGCAGATTCCTGCAATTCATATGGAACGGCCAGTTGTTCGAATTCACCACACTCCCCTTCGGCCTGTCATCGGCACCTTGGTGCTTCACAAAACTTCTCAAACCAATAGTGGGAAAACTGAGATTGCTAGGCATTCGCCTCATAATTTATCTGGACGACCTCCTTTTGATGGACCAGTCCAAGTCTCAGTTGATGTTCAATCTGAACACAACTATTGCGCTTTTCCAGGACCTTGGTTTCGTGATCAACCAACAGAAGTCGCAACTTACTCCGACTCAATCGTTAGTCTTTCTAGGGTTTCTAGTGGATTCCCGATCGGCGTCTCTCAGTCTCCCGACGCCGAAGATCTCCAAGATAAAGAAGGAACTGAGGAAAGTCCTTCGACGAGACCACATTTCGTTACGTCAATTAGCCAGGGTGATCGGCCTGCTTTCCTCCTCGATTCAGGCCATTTTTCCGGGTCCCCTACACTACAGAGCCCTGCAACGCTTGAAAGCGTTTCACCTTCGCCGAGGGGTCACGTACTCCGAATTGATCTCCCTGTCTCCAGAGGCAAGGACGGAGTTGTTTTGGTGGCTGGACCACATGGAGGCATGGAATGGCAGAGCCATTTTTGGTGCAGCCCCGGATCTGGTGATCGAATCAGACGCCAGTCGCCAGGGATGGGGGGCTCGTTGCGGAGACATATCGTTCGGGGGACGCTGGACCCCGCAGGAACTAACCATGCATATCAACTGCCTGGAACTCCTGGCGGGATCTTTTGCGATCAAATCTCTCACGAGAGACAAAATCTCATGTGTTGTTCTACTACGGATGGACAACGTATCGGCGGTACATTACATAAATCGCTTAGGGGGAACAAGATCAAGAGCCCTAGCGGAACTGGCGATGAATCTTTGGCATTTTTGCCTTCAACACCAAATCTCAGTCACAGCAGAGTATCTTCCGGGAGTCCAGAATGTGGGGGCAGACTGGAATTCTCGGTTTCTCCAGGATCCCAGCGATTGGCGACTACATCGCTCGGTCTTTCAGCCGATCATGGATCGCTGGGGTCCCTGTTCAGTGGATCTCTTTGCGTCTCGTTGGAACGCTCAACTTCCCCTATACTTCAGCTGGCGACCGGATCCGGGAGCGGCGGCAGTAGATGCGTTTCTCCAGCATTGGGATACCCTTCAGGGTTATGCTTTTCCCCCATTTCTCCTCATCCCGCGGGTTGCGGCTCAGGTTCGCCGCCAAGAGGCGACGGTGGTTCTGATAACCCCCTGGTGGAGGTCACAGCCGTGGTTCCCGACCCTGTTGGAACTCTCGTGCGAGTGTCCTCTTCGCCTCCCGCATTTTCCCTCAATACTCCTGGATCCGTTGGGTTCCTATCACCCTCTGGTCCTTCAAGGTCATCTTTCCCTCATAGCTTGGAAAATTTCCGGCATCGTTGGCAAGACAACCGACTTTCGCAGGAGGCTAATGACTTCATCGCACAGGCCTGGGCCCCGGGTACATGCAAACGATATAGATCTGCATGGAACAGATGGTCTCGCTGGTGTGTGGGCAAACACTGCGATCCCATGGGGGCCAGTGTTACCGACATCATCAATTTCCTTGCAGAATTAGGGGACTCTGGCTTAGCGTATCGCACTATCAATTCTTTTCGTTCGGCCATCTCGGCGGGCCACCCGCCCCTTAACAATCTCCCGGTCGGGGAGCATCCCTGGATTTGTAAACTTCTTAAGGGTATTAGACTCTCCAGACCTCCGCAGCCCAGATATTCGGAACTCTGGGACGTGAACTTAGTTCTTACTCTCTTGTCCTCTTGGCGGGACAACCAATATTTGTCACTAAAGGAATTGTCAGCCAAATTGGCCGTGCTTCTCTGCCTCATTTCCTGTAAGCGAGTGTCCGATGTCAGAGCATTGGATATTTCCGCTCGTATCTTTACTCCTGAGGGAGTCACGTTTACTATTGCAAGGAGGACAAAGTCTAATACCAGGTCAGTATCCTATCCCGCTTTTCCTGACTCCCCGAAGCTATGTGTGGTTCGATGTCTCAAAGTCTATGAGGAAGTGACCAGTTCTTGCAGACCTCCAGGAGTCGAGCAGTTATTGATTTCCATAAGGAAACCGTTTAAGGCGGTTTCTTCCCCTTCCATTGCCAGATGGATTCGATGGATTCTCTCTGAGGCAGGAATAGATGTTCAAGTTTTTGGCGCCCATTCTACTCGGGGAGCTATGGCTTCCAAAGCCATACAGGTGGGGGGCAGATTGGAGGACATCATGCATGCTGCTGATTGGTCTTCAGAGTCTACTTTTAAAAAGTTTTACTTTAAACCAATTCATGAAGCAGCCGCACTTGTGGTGAGTAAGCTTTAAACTTGCATAATCCTCGCCTCCGGTCCTGTGATAGAATACGAAATTTCCTAGCTATCGTGAAGGAAAGTTTCAATTCTATTAAGGACACGGAGGCGAGGATTATCCCACCCACATACTCTACGCTGGTATGTCCCCTCCCGATTGCATCTACCTCCGTAACAAGGTAGTATACTTGAGTTTGTGCATTTATTTGTTGTCCTTTTGATCATGTTCTAAATACATCATGTTGTACTTGATTCAGAGGTGATCACATTCTATTTAGTGGTATTTTAAGGTTCATGACTTTATTGCAGTCAGTATGTATCTATGTTTTATCGGATTTGCATCTAATTATACCTTTTTTGGTAGGTTCCGAGACTACGACCAATTGACTCTACCAGGATTCCTTCCGCAGTGAAGTCGAGGAAGTGTGACGCATTTCGGGATACTTATACCAACGTGAAGGAGCGCACCTCATTGGATACTCGTTACCATGGCGGCGGGCTCATGGAACTTGTAGTTTTTTTGTTCATGTTTTGTTTTACTTTGAACTTGCTGTTTAATTAAAAGTGAAGAAAGATCTGCATAATCCTCGCCTCCGTGTCCTTAATAGAATTGAAACTTTCCTTCACGATAGCTAGGAAATTTCGTATTATGCAGCAGGGAAGCACCAAATAATGGGCCTGTGCTGACTAATTTAAATGTGTTTTTTAATGGATGGTAATGGTGTCTGGGCAAAGATTTCACTTCAGTTTAACCAAAGACATAACAGCCACTGAAAGATGACCAGTTAACCGTTGCACGTCTTCCAGTGCCTGCAAAAACATTGCCAGATTTTTAGTAACTTTTGATCTGTTTGAGCTAGACAATTTTTTGTTACAATCTGCAGATTATGTATCAGATGATGGATTATGTGGCAAATCCATAAGAATGTGAAAAATGCACAGACTGTAGAATCGCATAATTCCAGGGGCCCAATTTATTTGGTGGGGCAGTTTAGCATCAGGTTTCGTAGCAGGCATACAAATGTCGTATGGGGGCCTGGTAGGCCATTGTCAGCATGATTTATTCTCTAATTTACAGGAGTTAAATGATTTTAAATTGATGGCCATTACTTTGATTCAACGTTTTTCGGGTTTTCTATAAGAAGCCATGCGAGAGTGGCAGTGCTGAATGAGTTCATATTACCGGATAGATCACTTCATGTAAGTGAGGCAATTGGTATTTTACTGTAAGATTACCCGATGATCATGGACTCCTGGCATTGGCGAATGTCAAGTAAATTCCTATATAACCATTCATATTTCGTTAATTTACTCAAAAAAGACTCATAAAAATGCAAAAACGTGCACCTCCTGCCAAGGTCAGGCCTGTAGCCAACGCCATACATGCCAACATTTTAGAACAAGAAAGTGGTTTATTGTGTTTAAAAAAAAAATGCAGCAGAAAGTATTTTTTCGCTGCAATTTCAGGCGGTAGGCGGCCTAAATAAAGCCAAATTGCCTTCAAGCACCAGGAGATTATCGCATGAATCGGGGTTATCGGCATGTTTGCAACAGAAACCGAGACATCCACCAATTGAGAAGACATGGAGCACCTAATATTCGACACACTGAACTCAACCACCAACGTAGGCTGTATCACTGATGGTCACGTTATGGCTTAAATAGCAGAACCTCCTTGTTTTATTGGGATACACGTAGTATCGTACAAAGGGGATTGGCGGGAAACCGGTGGCTAAGCAGGTCAAGTTCACGACACCTTACATTAGGATAAATTACAAGCCGTAGCGTTTGAAAACCACGCTTAGGCAGTAAAGTATGAGTGAATTAACGAGTTGCCTGTCCCGCATGTAGTGAACATGCATAACATATTCAAACTTAAAAAATTGCCCCAAAAAAATAAGAGCGTAGGGGGAGTAGATCTGAGTACAACAAAGGTCAGCCATCTTAAACAGATTTCAGCAGCCGATAACAAGGAGCGTTAAAAAAATGAAAATGGAGGCCAGGTACGAGCTGCCGCGGCCATTTTATGGCGTGCTCCAGCTCCACGAACAACGCAGACGTTTAAGACATCTAACACAGATTTCCAGTCAACAAAATATTCATAACGGGAGCTGCAAGTTCACAACTAACTCTGTGTTTTAAAAAAATATCACATCTTCACCGTGGCCGACGTTGGTCCAACACCATCCAGAAAAAGGAAACATCTACAGCTCACACTTCACGTTGCCGCCATATTTTTACGCTTTAGAATTTGTTTCAATATCCCTGTCCACCAACTTCAGCAGTTTGTAATGCTGATGATAGATCGTTACTGTACAAACACCCGCCCCAACCTTCTTCGGACAGTCATCGTTCACTATTAGAAAGGGTCGGTAAATCATGTGCCGGGTGTAAGGAAAGCGTTTTTGTTTTTTTCAATCTAAGGTAGAACCGCGACAGAAAAAAACGCGTCGCATCGTCAAATGACGTATTTCCTAACGTATTTCTTAACCCACTCAAAACCATGTTAAGGTCAGGCCAAATTGCTCCATTATACGTAGAATGGCGACTCAAATTACAAAAGCTTTTACCTAAGATGGCCGATCAGCTATCAGCATGCGCAGTTCAAATTCACGCACTGGTATATCCAGGAAGTAATGGGGGGCCGGATATTCATAAATTCCATGCACAGAAAGAGTAAATGGACAACATCTCCATGGTTGCTGCGCGCCCGAGCACGGAAAATGATCATGTTTGTAGTTTTAGACCATGCAACATTGTATTAAAAAGAAAATGATTCAGTTAATATGGAACACATTTTAGATTGTAAATGTTTGCAACAATGTTGCACGTCTTTTAAAAAGAATCGTAGTACAGATTTTATGATTGAAGTCAAAACTGCAGAGAGTTTGTGAGCGAAAGCAACATAGTGGGTTTTATTCAGTGAGGAGGCAGTTCTATGGCTAGCTTACTCTTATGCTATAGTAAGGAAGTATCGGTCAACGGGCGGCGTGGTTCAAAATGCACTTGAGTAGCTTTAGTTTGCTTTGTCCTCTTTCTATAGTCACAGGCCTAGAACGGCCTATGATAAGGCGCGCTACAGTCTTCCGCTTGTGACGCGAAGAGGCGTAACCGCGTTCCAGCCGTTTTTATCGCGCTGCGGCGTCCGTTCGCTCTCTTTGTGACGTCACGGACAGGAGCAGGCTAGTTCTTGTCCTTCGTCCGCAGCGCGAGCCGTTTATAAATCCGAGCCGCCTGCACGGTTTAAATCGCATTCTGGTCTGAATCTTGTCGCTTACGCATCTCCCGGCCACTGTGTAGTTCGTCGGTGGCAGCATGGATAACTCGCAGCTCTGTAAGCTGTTCATCGGCGGCCTCAATGTCCAGACCACCGAGGCGGGCCTGCGGGAGCACTTCGAGAGCTTCGGCGAGCTAACAGACTGTGTGGTGGTGGTGAACCCTCAGACGAAGCGGTCCCGCTGCTTCGGTTTTGTCACCTACTCAGCGGCCGAGGAAGCCGACGCCGCCATGTCCGCCTCGCCTCACGTGGTGGATGGGAGCAACGTGGAGCTGAAGCGGGCCGTGTCCCGTGAGGACTCCGTGAAGCCTGGCGCTCACGCCAAGGTAAAGAAGCTGTTTGTCGGTGGCATCAAGGAAGAGATAGCCGAAGACGACCTGCTCGAGCACTTCTCGCAGTTCGGTGGCGTGGAGAAAGTGGAGATCATCGCCGACAAACAGTCAGGCCGCAAACGGGGCTTCGGCTTCGTCCACTTCCAGAACCACGACGGCGCTGATAAGGCCGCGGTGGTCAAATTCCACCCCATCAATGGCCACCGCGTGGAGGTGAAGAAGGCCGTGCCTAAGGATGAGGCCGGTGGCCCTGCCAGCGGGGGTCGTCCGCCCCGAGGAGGCGCAGGTGGCGCTGGCAGAGGGCCTCGTGGCGGCCGAGGAGGCGGTGGCATGAGGGACATCAACGGCCTCTCTGGGGGCGTCGGAGCCAAGAGCTTCGGCGGCTACGGTGGTGGCTACAGCAGCGGCGGTGGCGGCGGCTATGGCAGCGGAGGCGGCTACGGAGGTAGCAGTGGCGGAGGCGGCTACGGTGGTGGCTCTTATAGCAGCGGAGGCGCCTCCTATGGGGACCAGAGTAGCGGCGGCTACGGTAATGGTTTCGGCAGCTACAGCCAGCAACACCAGTCCTCGTATGGGCCCATGAAGAGCATGACCACCCTGGGGGGTGGCGGCGGTGCTGGTGGCGGCGGCGGCTGGGGCCGCAGCAGTGCCAGTGGACCTTACAGGGGGGGTTACGGCTCCAGTAGCGGAGGCGGCGGTGGCGGCTCCTACGGGGGTAGCTCGTATGGCGGCGGCAGCAGCAGCTACGGGGCCGGCTACTAGTCAGTAGGCCTCGGGGCGCAGTTACTGTGCTAAGATGGACTCAGTCACACCCCTTTGTGTTACAGTCATGATGGACTATATTTTTTATTATTCCTGGACCTTTGTCGTTTTTATACTGCAAGAAAAACAGGACTCCCTTTTGTTTTCCGCCTGCTACTTCCAGCGGGGTTCCCCACCAATGGGCAGACTGTTCGACTCAACTGAACTCTGTAAAAGTCTTCATTCACTTTTTTGTTTTTAATAAATGATTGTTTTTATGAGCTGACATGTCTAACTTTCTTTTTCCTAGGACCCTAGGAACTTTTCATCGCACTCTCCCTATGAGACGGTTCACTTCACCTTTGTCCTTACTCCTTCCCGGGTCCTCATGCACATGCGGTGTCAGTTTCCAGTTTTACACTGGTGCCCTAGACTGGGGTTAAATTGTCTGGTAATTGGTGGCTAAAAAAATTTGCGCGCCATCTTGTTTTGGCCCTCTGAATATGTATAATACTGTGTGCGGTTTCTGGTTAAACGTGTTATTCTTAATGTCGGAGTGTTCTCTTGCTGCCTGATATATACTTTTTTTTTCTTCTCCCCCATTTAAGGTAAAGGTCCACATGCTGCCTCCTAAATTGTTTTCTACCCTTTACTTCCTGTTATCGACACTGTAACATTTATTTCTTTAGTTGGGACAGCAGGACTGCTGTTTTTCCGTTTAAATGCGTTCCTTGAAACATTTTTGCAGTTATTTTTTTTTTCACTCACAAGCAGTGGTGCAAGCAAAAGAAGAGATGTCACCTACGCATCACCTGCTCAATGGCACAGGCGTCTGAGGAGGGGGGTAAATCTAGGATTAACTGTGCCCTGTCAAGAATCTTGCTTTGCTTTAAATATTGTAGCAGTTTTATGAGATTGACATTTTGATCTAGTATAGAAATGTGTTTATATTTTCCGCTATACAAAATAAAGCATCCAGTTCTTGACTTTATAACTAGTTTCGGCTTCATTTATGCTGCGAAATTACAAATGTTTCACTGTGGGCCTCTTAGTGCCACCGTGAAGGGTCTTATGCAACTTCAGACCATGATTTGGTCGTAATGTGTTTGGTGACCGACCCCCTACAGAACTGATTACACGTACATATTTACCCAACAAATTAATAATCCTAGGGAACGGCGGCACATTATACCAGAACTATTGTATTTTGCACAACTATATTGTCGCGGTCGGCCATTCAGGATTACACCGTTTGCCTTCCGGTGTAAACGGAACTGGTTGCAACAGGATTTTTTCTTTCCGTTCCAGGTATTGGACGCAATGCAAAAGCAGTACTGCGTGAAAAGCGGCACCACTGGTTTGAAGTAAGGGGTCAGTACGTTCCCTTTAAATCAGTTATTTGTCCATGGAGTTCTTAAATCCTGAAGGCCCATTGTCCCTGGGTGCCGAAATCAAAGCCTGTGATGGATGGGGCTGTTTCCACTAAATGTAGCGTCAGGGGTGTTAGTACATAATACGCGCTGATAAAGCCATGCGCTTTGATCTCATAACTATGACTAAATCTGCACATTCATGACCCCGAATGCAGATTGTGGGGGTCAGGGCACCATATGGAAAACCGGTTTTTTGGGGGGGGGGGGTGCCACTGTAGACTTGCCCACCCGTTGTAATGGTCATGTGGCTTAACTGAAGGTGGTCAGTTACCCACTACTTTGACCGTGGGAGGGTGTAACTGCTGCCTCCCCGAGCTATGGGAACTGGTCGTTGACAGCAGCGTGTGACTGAGTGGGGTAGCTCACTTGCACCGCCACCGCTAGCATCACACGAGAAGGCTTAATGTTATATACGTAATCTGTTCATTTCCTCAAGATAAGTGTGCTTGCCGAAAACTTCAAAGTATTACTTCCTCCTTTGGAGGTGACACGATGGACCCTTGACCTAAAGAAAAAGGTGTCACGCGGTTAGGAAAGGTAACGGTGCTGGCACACTTCTCGGGTGGCTTGGAGTTAGACCACCCCCGCCATCCATCCCAGTGCGAACACTTACCATTTAGGTGAGCCTGAGCAGTGCAGTATTCTGGTACTAAGTAGCTGCACTAGAAATTAGAATGATGAGTAACTGCACTTCTCAGCAGCCCTGGCAGACATTAATACATTAACCTGAAGAGCTATATTATTTCTCAGGCCAGCATGTGCAATAGCATTTTTATTTTTAGCGTTTCGGTAGCCATGTCGCAAAACAAGACGAAACCGAAGTCCTCCGTGTTTGTCTATAGTTAAGTCTCGAATACTTTTTTTCGTTTCCAGGATAATCTGTTAACTGCTTCCCGCTCTGTCTCCTCGCTTTCTCACTTGTACCGCTGTGACATGCCAAGTCTGCCAGCCTATTCCTTAAAGGTGCAGAACGTGTACTTGTTTTTAGTCCGACTCCTCGACATGGGTGTCCCTCTGGTTTTAGTGGCAGGGTAGCACTCTTTACAAAAGTGAGATTAAAAAACCCGCATCTTTCACTATGGCCGTACTGCTGCCACACAGCCTGAATTCCCCTTTTTACAGAGCTTTGCTCACCGAAGAGAGGAACTTGCAGCACATGTGCTTGAGTCCTTTTGCCCTGAGGCGCTCCCTCCGTTGTAGCACCTGATGAGCTGGGCTGACCATCGCTCTTATTCTAAGCAGTATTTGGGGACATCTTGAATGCTGATCACCCTCCAGGAGACACGGATTAAAACCCCCAATCTCAGTTAATCAGGGAAGAGTAATTAATGTGTGTAGTCCGTTTCGAGGGGGCAGTTAAAGTGGATAGATAAGTGCGCTGTCCGGTGGTAGAACATGAAATACCTGGAAGGATGCCTTTAGGTCTATTGAGATAATACACGGCCTGCCTTACTCCCAGCTGAAAAGAAGCAGTTATAAATAAAAAAAAAAGCAGGTAGGGTTTTTTTGTTGTTGCTTTTACATCTAGTGGTTCTGAGGTTGCTTCCTGTTCGTAGAAATGGTGTGGGGCTTTTTTAAATGACCTGCCATCTTTAAGGTGGGTGCACGGCCTACACGAAGCTTGTGACCATTTTGCAGAATTGTGACCTGATATGTACAGTAATTTGTCTCCAAACATCGGAACTGAGTAATGCTGTGTTTCTGCATTTATAGTTTTTGCAGGGACTAGATACAAAACGAAGTGGACTTATCTTATTTGCTCAATGTACGAAAACTTGACTATCCTCAAGGAAGAAGTGCCAGTTTATTAGTTAACTAAACTTGTGGGATATGAGTTATAACTTGATTTATTTGCAAAACATTGAAACAGTATGGGTAAATATCAATAAGATGCCCAACAATATATATGGGTAAATACAGACGGCAATGTTAAAATCCATAAATTGGCGAGACCCCCGATTATTACTTTTGTAGTTGTACTACACGCAGTATAGGTTGGGTCTGATAAATTCGCATGCTTGTACATGTATTTCGGCAGGTCAACCTAAAATATTTTAACATGGGGATGAGCGCCATTGTCCAGAAAATACTTGGACATGCAGATTTTGGTACTGTGAGTAAGAATCTGCATGTTCTATCCCATTTTCGGGGCAGAACTAGTTATGTGATAATTATCATACATAATCCATGCACATTAGTGTTGGTCTTTCTTTTTCGGGGAGTTCCTCTTCCTGCCCTCATTCTCTGGCTTGTATTGTAGAGAGAAGAACTAAAATTCTCAAGACAGTGTTGCGTGATCAAGGATGTGATGTACTGAGCGACTTGGCTTTCAAATATTCAAAGACCTATACTTCGCAGAGGTACAACATGTCCCGTTCTAGAATGGAAGTCATGTTCCAGTGACTTAGAAAATGGTATGCTCTCAGGGTCATTACTCCGAGATGGAGTCTACCTGAAACTATCTTCTTGACACTTGGAAGTGAGCTCCAGTTTTTGAGTTTTCTGACAGTCTTGTTTTCTGTGTTGGACATTTCAGAGGCAGAGTGCTTCTTTTAGTGAGAACTGTCAATAATGGATTTCTAAGGCATGCAAATGTTTGTCACCTCCCAGAAGTTCTGGAAATGCTGCGCGCATAAACAGAAGGTACGTGAATCCTCTTTTCAAATAAGCAATTGTTGCTTGTTCTTTACAGTGCATGTCGGGTCTTATGCAAACTGTGATCAGCCGTGAGATGCTTGTGCAGCTTTATAGTTGGGCTTGCTCCAAAGAAGTCTGAAGAGTAGTAGGGCATGTGTTAAACTTTTGCAAAGAGATATACAGCTTTTCCAACCCCTGAATTCTATGGTGAATCCAAATATACATATATATAGTATGACATTTTGTACCACAGGAAAACCTTAATTGACGGCTCCCCTGTACTGTTACACTTTTCAAAATGCATCATCAATGATTTAATGTTGTTGCTCAGTGCTAGATGTCTGACCAGTTTAGAGGATCCCTTCTGGCCACGGCCTCCCACCTCTACCGCAAATGACACCTTGACTGCCACATGTTGGTGACACAAGTCAAATTTTTTTTTTTGCACTTTCAACGGTCACCTGCTTCACAATCAAGTTTGTTTTTTGGCTTTTTCTCCATATTGTCACAACATATTTCACATTGTCTCACCCCTCCATGCGAAGCTCCAAAGTCTTGTCTTGAAGCCACAGTGGATAATTGGCGACCTATGTCAGTAGATTAACTTGGTTCATCATCCTGGGCAAAGCCCTAATTGGAGGTTGCTTAGGTTATTAGCTAATATACCAGGATATATTAGACAGCTAATAAAGGCCACCCGAACGTCCCATAATCCTGAAATAATAGATAAAACACAGATATAGTTTCTGATTTCCTTTTCAAATAGGAACACTTGTTTGTAAACCCTATTTGATATTCCAAGACATCCATTTGTATGCAATAAAACAAAGTAATCTACCTCCGTATTATAAAAAAAACATTTTGGTAGATTGGATGGTATCGCCCATACTAACCCTGTCCACCACTGTACTCTCGCCCCAACAACCCCTGCCCCCACCAAAAAATCACATGTGGGCATCTTAAAACAGCATTGAGTGCTATAAAGCTATTATATTATAAACGTGCAAGACACCTCGTGCATTTAATGGTAATCAATTTATGTCCTCAATGCAGGTAACTTCTTCTGTTACCAGGGCCATTTTACGTCCTATTTTGTGCTTGTAAATTTATTCACTTGATTCTTACCCGACTCTTCCAACGTAGCACAAGTTGGTCTCAGTTCATATTCTGTATTACTGCCTGACAATATCTTGCATTGAAACACCGTCTCTATGCCTACTTATGGTGCCATTTAACACGGGGGGGTGATATCTTCGACAGTTGATGCCCTGTCTTGGTCTGATTTGCCAGAGATCTAGCCCGTATTTGTAAGTGCTGAGGATCATAAAACTCCATTTTGCTCGAGTAGGTAAGTTTGTGTTGCAGTGGATATTTCTCTGCCTCTGGGCCATACATATGTTAAAGCAGCCCCTGTCTCACACACTAAAGCTTCTGTAAACTGTCTTTTGTTTCATAGATGTAAGCATACTGCGAAATAATCTTTTGATAAAGAAGCTTGGCTTAAAGCAACGGAAAACACTTGAAAATGATGGATTTTTGTAAGCAAGAACGGTTTGGTATTCCCTTCAGTGCCGCTAAGACAATGAGCTGGCTTCATGACTCTGGGCATACTAGACTACCTAAACCAATAGTAGGGGGTAGGTATTTTTGGCGGCCAACGTTGTCTGCAGGTGTAAAGCAATGTATGCCCACACAAACTTATTGGTCTGTTAAGACCAATGCACGTTCTTCCAGGAGTGTGGCTTACAGGACCAATGGAATTGATTGTGAAGCTGCCCAAGAGTCAAAATTGTGCTGTTCTTGTACTTGATTATTTGACTAAGATAGGGCATTTAATTGTATCATCACGTCTCTTCATATATCATTCAACAGATGGCGATTCTCTGTTTAAAACAAAAAAAAAAAAAGGCCTGCGTTATGTAAATAATTAGACCTGGAAGCTCATCTGTCTATTTGAACTATAAGGGCAAACAGCTATCGAATCAACGTATGAAACAGTGTCTGAATTATCCAGTTTTATGGCAAGGAGAGGATTGGAGAAAAAGAATGGGGTTAGCACAATTTGCCTATAACAATGCTGAACATTCTGCCATATTAATGTCATCCTTTCTTTGTATGAATGGATATCAGCCTAGAAAGGTACCCCTGGATTTAAATTAGTCTGCCCCAGTTGCTTCAGTCCAGGATCATATTACTGAGCTTCAGAGATTCAAAATTTGACACGAAAATTTAGAGGACGCCAAAGCAAGTTATATGCTTATAGAAAGAATTCCAGCACTTAAATATGCTGTAGTTGAAATAGGTTTATTGTAAAGCATTTCATTAGAAGAGCCTTCAAGTTCTTAGCCTTGTTTATTCGTTTGTTTGCTGCAGCTACATTTACCATTGAACACATTTTGAATGTTGTTACTGTACATTATTTCAGTTGGTGAAAATGTATCCCATGTTTTATGTATCCTTGTTAAATCAGTGTTATGCTAACCGGGATCTTGCTTCTAACCCTATGCATGTTTTGGGTGAACGCTGAAAATGAAAGATCTTAGAAGTATGTATTGTTAGAAAACAGTTGCAATATGTGTCATGATCACCTGTAATAGGTGAATACACTGTCCCTGACAGGGTGGGAGCCGTTTAGTGTCAGATGTGATCCCAAATATCATCTGAAAATGTATAGGCATCTATTCAGTAGCTTGTTGCAAATTCCATTTTTGATGAATTTATGGTCCAGGTATGCAACCTTAGTGGACATAAATGTATGCTTCTCAGAATAGGTTTTTGTGCTGAGCTCAAAAGTAGCCAGGACTGTAGGAAGCTGGACTGGTGTGTGGTGGGTACCCATGGTACTTATATCAGGTCCAGGGTTCCCCTATTAGTGTAGTGTAATTAGTGTCTAGAAGCCAGACTCTTTAGAGGTAGCTATGGATGAGCAGCCAAGGCTTATCTAGGAGGCATGCAAAGCTCATGCAATACTACTATTAGTCACACAGCACTTACACACATGAAAGAACCACACAGGGTTTCTGCTTTGTGGCGTCTATTTTCACAGGCCAGGATTGTTCATCTAGTTACTGTTCACATCCATTGTAGACCCTGATAGATAAAAGCCACACACAGCTGTAGACAGCATGGACCAGGCAGCTTTAACTGCTACTCTGCATAACCTATGAGACAAAGTAGAGGCCTTAGAGTGGGCAATTACATTGAAAATCCCAGAATAAATGGTATTTAATCAATTCCTTCAGGGACAACTCCAGTGTAGCCATCCCAGTGGTCTTCTGTCCAGCTATCAACTCCTGAGACATTTAATGGGAATCAGAAGAACTTTCAGGTTTTTGTCAGCTGCATTTCATGTTTAAAGTGAAGGCATTTCAAAATGATCAAGTCAAAATCATCTTATTACCTCAAAATTTACCTGGATATGCTGCACTTTGGGCTACACACGTCACTAATCAGAAACATTTTTTGCTGTTTTGGAAAATACTTTTTCAGGCTCGAGGCACTGACCATGCTTCAAAAAACAAGCTTTGGACCAGAGACAAGGAAATCAGGATCTTATCAGTTACATTGCACATTTTAAACTTTTAGCCTCTACCTCATATTGGAACAATCGCACTTTAACTGCTCATTTTAGATGATGCCTTTCTAAAGATATTAGCTTGTGGCATGATCCCCCAGAACATAGACTGCATAATACATTTAGTTGTGCATGCAGATCAGCGCATATAAGGAAATAGAAAATCACTTTGAACACAATTACAAGTCTTGTCCTTTTTTTGAAATTGGTCCTAGACTTGTCGAAGAAATTTGGAAAACTGAGACATACTGATGCAGATTACATTCGGTTGAAACAGTCCTCTAAGCAAAGAGGAAAGAGAACAAAGAATTACAGATTCACTATGTATTATAGAAAAGGAGGCAATATCATTAGAGATTGTCCAGTGAGTTCTAGCTGTGGAAAGGAAAACCGCTCATATTAAGAGTGGCCCGGTGGGGAAGAGGGGACAAGCTGGTTCACTGCATCAAGAAAGTCATGTGTGAAGACCACAGCATTTCTTAGCAATTCAATTACCAACAGGAAAGATTTTGACCACTTTAGGCATTATTAGTCATTATTAGTTCATGTGCATTTTTTAACTACTAGGACAAAACTCCAAAAGAGATCACTGCTATTGATGGGTCTCTATTTGCCCCAGGATTAGTTACCCATATTTAAAATGGCCCACAACGAAATAATCTTTACATTTAAATACTGCCTTTTCAACAGCCTAAAACAGAAAGTATGTCCCTAGATGCCAAAAATGTGAACGTTTTGGCAGTAAATCAGTTTCACTCAAAATATCCCTCTTATTCAGATGTTTAATGAGAAGGAAGCCAACCAAGTACCACACAATTAACAACTTTATTGCCCATAGTCTTCACAGCAGATTCTCCAGTTCCACAGCGAGAAAATATGTCCACTATCTGTACTGGACATAGAAGGTTCAAAGAACTATATTGATCAAAGTATGAGAAAACTGTTCATTCGAGTCTCGCAGTCCCCAGCCAGACTTTTGATAAAAAGAATGGTGAATAGATTATCGTGAACTAAACAATATCACCAATAAGAATCACGGTCCTACCTCTCATTGTTTTCATACTTAAGTCTGCTGGGTGCCTGTACACACAAATTGGGTCAATGCAAAGGCGTGTCATCTCTTAAGACTCCACCCAGGTGACAAATGGAAACTGCATGTCACAATAGGTTTGGGCATTATGAATATCTAATAATGTCTTTGGAACTGTGCAACACTCCTGTCAGCAATTCATAAGCAAAACATTCCAAGATCTGGTTGGTAAATCTGTAGCAGTTTATCTGGATGATATTCCAGTATATTCTAAGACCTTATGACCTTTGAAGAACATGTGCAACATGTAACTCGGGTATTAGTGTTTACACTAACACAAATGAATTCCAAAACTGGAAAAATTGTCCTTTTAATCAATATTCCTATCTTGAAAATCACCTTAACGCAACAAGCATTGGATAATCAAAGAGTACCACTCCTTCAGTGGTCACAGCCTACGAATATGTAAAACTTAAGATGGTCCTTTGGATTTGCCAACTAATATCAGCATTACAAAAAATATTTCTCATAAATAGTTCACACCCTGATTCATCTCACTTGAAAGACAGTAGTGAAGTAGAAATTAAAAACTTTCAGCCGCTAAAGGGAATATTTTCTACAACTCCAGCTTTGGCATATCCTAAATAATATGACAGTCTGAAATGATATGGATGCCTCAGATATTGCTGTCTGAGCTATTTGGAACAAAACAGTTAGATGAAGAACTGCACCCAATAACGAATTATTACTACAAGCATACAACAGCAGAAAATCACTACACCTTAATAGAAAAGCACCCCCGATTTCACATATTAATGTTATGTCCTTCAAAGTTCTCTACATTAGGTCATAGCGGTTTCATACCACACATTTTTAGAATATTTCAAGGCTCTAGTTTGTTTAAATTAGTACTTAGTGCATTGATCACTATTTTTCTGAAAATGTGATTTTCAGATCACCTTTTCATCAGGTAAGAATAATCAAGTGGCTTATGTGTTTATCACGCAGTAAATTCAAAACTGAGCCACTGAAATATCACCAAAATTGCAACCATGACAAAAGAATATAGAGCAATTGAAGAATTTATATCAAATGTGAAACAACAAAGTCCGCAATATCTTTCAACAAGGAGGTTATGCGTCCAGAGAATTTGTCATGTCTGATTGGATTGAACTGTATAGGAGAAAAACATGGTGATACCTACAGACATCCTAAGAAATCAAATTAACAAGTGGAGCCATGATGCACACATGGCAGGCCACTTTCAATAGTTTATAACATCTCTAATAGAAACATTCTTTTTGGTGGCCAAAAATGAAAAGCAACATTTTTGAATATGTAAATTTGTGTATCACGTATGCAAAATACTCTCAAACCAGTAATTGATTTGTTCAATCAGAAACTGTGCCAGAACAGCCTTGGTCCAGAATCGCAGTCATTTTTATCACTTATCTTTCACCTTCTGAAAGGATGACTACCATTATAGGGATTACCCACAAATATCACCAGAGCATGGTAAACAATTTACTTAAACACTTTGGCAAGAATGAATCAAGGAATTATAGATTTAGACATTATCAGTAGCATACCATCGTCAAATGGGTTGGTAGACTGAATGACTCAAAAATACCTTAGATCAGTCTTTAAGATGTTTGATTCAAGATTATCTACCACGAATGTACATTTTCTTATATATGGGAAATATCAACCAGTCTTTAAAGGGCCATTAGAAATAACAAAAATAATAAATCCAGTTGCTATCAAATTAGCACTTCTTGCCAGGTGGAAAATGTATCCAATGTTCATATATCTTTACTGACCCGATATACTCCAAAATACAATATTTACCAGGTAGACCACTGTAGGAAGTTGGCTCTGTATGTGCTATTTCAAAGTAAGGAATAGCATGCACAGAGTCCAAGGGTTCCCCTTAGAGGTAAAATAGTGGTAAAAATAGATAATACTAATGCTCTATTTTGTGGTAGTGTGGTCGAGCAGTAGGCTTATCCAAGGAGTAGTGTTAAGCATTTGTTGTACATACACATAGACAATAAATGAGGTACACACACTCAGAGACAAATCCAGCCAATAGGTTTTTGTATAGAAAAATATCTTTTCTTAGTTTATTTTAAGAACCACAGGTTCAAATTCTACATGTAATATCTCCTTCGAGAGGTATTGCAGGTAAGTACTTTAGGAACTTTAAATCATAAAAATTGCATGTATACTTTTCAAGTTATTGACAAATAGCTGTTTTAAAAGTGGACACTTAGTGCAATTTTCACAGTTCCTAGGGGAGGTAAGTTTTTGTTAGGTTTACCAGGTAAGTAAGACACTTACAGGGTTCAGTTCTTGGTCCAAGGTAGCCCACCGTTGGGGGTTCAGAGCAACCCCAAAGTCACCACACCAGCAGCTCGGGGCCGGTCAGGTGCAGAGTTCAAAGTGGTGCCCAAAACACATAGGCTAGAATGGAGAGAAGGGGGTGCCCCGGTTCCGGTCTGCTTGCAGGTAAGTACCCGCGTCTTCGGAGGGCAGACCAGGGGGGTTTTGTAGGGCACCGGGGGGGACACAAGCCCACACAGAAAGTTCACCCTCAGCAGCACGGGGCGGCCGGGTGCAGTGTAGAAACAAGCGTCAGGTTCGCAATGTTAGTCTATGAGAGATCTCGGGATCTCTTCAGCGCTGCAGGCAGGCAAGGGGGGGATTCCTCGGGGAAACCTCCACTTGGGCAAGGGAGAGGGACTCCTGGGGGTCACTTCTCCAGTGAAAGTCCGGTCCTTCAGGTCCTGGGGGCTGCGGGTGCAGGGTCTCTCCCAGGCGTCGGGACTTTGGATTCAAAGAGTCGCGGTCAGGGGAAGCCTCGGGATTCCCTCTGCAGGCGGCGCTGTGGGGGCTCAGGGGGGACAGGTTTTGGTACTCACAGTATCAGAGTAGTCCTGGGGTCCCTCCTGAGGTGTTGGATCTCCACCAGCCGAGTCGGGGTCGCCGGGTGCAGTGTTGCAAGTCTCACGCTTCTTGCGGGGAGCTTGCAGGGTTCTTTCAAAGCTGCTGGAAACAAAGTTGCAGCCTTTCTTGGAGCAGGTCCGCTGTCCTCGGGAGTTTCTTGTCTTTTCGAAGCAGGGGCAGTCCTCAGAGGATGTCGAGGTCGCTGGTCCCTTTGGAAGGCGTCGCTGGAGCAGGATCTTTGGAAGGCAGGAGACAGGCCGGTGAGTTTCTGGAGCCAAGGCAGTTGTCGTCTTCTGGTCTTCCTCTGCAGGGGCTTTCAGCTAGGCAGTCCTTCTTCTTGTAGTTTGCAGGAATCTAATTTTCTAGGGTTCAGGGTAGCCCTTAAATACTAAATTTAAGGGCGTGTTTAGGTCTGGGGGGTTAGTAGCCAATGGCTACTAGCCCTGAGGGTGGGTACACCCTCTTTGTGCCTCCTCCCAAGGGGAGGGGGTCACAATCCTAACCCTATTGGGGGAATCCTCCATCTGCAAGATGGAGGATTTCTAAAAGTTAGAGTCACTTCAGCTCAGGACACCTTAGGGGCTGTCCTGACTGGCCAGTGACTCCTCCTTGTTGCTTTCTTTGTTCCCTCCAGCCTTGCCGCCAAAAGTGGGGGCCGTGGCCGGAGGGGGCGGGCAACTCCACTAAGCTGGAGTGCCCTGCTGGGCTGTGACAAAGGGGTGAGCCTTTGAGGCTCACCGCCAGGTGTCACAGCTCCTACCTGGGGGAGGTGTTAGCATCTCCACCCAGTGCAGGCTTTGTTACTGGCCTCAGAGTGACAAAGGCACTCTCCCCATGGGGCCAGCAACATGTCTCTAGTGTGGCAGGCTGCTGGAACTAGTCAGCCTACACAGATAGTTGGTTAAGTTTCAGGGGGCACCTCTAAGGTGCCCTCTGTGGTGTATTTTACAATCAAATGTACACTGGCATCAGTGTGCATTTATTGTGCTGAGAAGTTTGATACCAAACTTCCCAGTTTTCAGTGTAGCCATTATGGTGCTGTGGAGTTCGTGTAAAACAGACTCCCAGACCATATACTCTTATGGCTACCCTGCACTTACAACGTCTAAGGTTTTGCTTAGACACTGTAGGGGCACAGTGCTCATGCACTGGTACCCTCACCTATGGTATAGTGCACCCTGCCTTAGGGCTGTAAGGCCTGCTAGAGGGGTGTCTTATCTATACTGCATAGGCAGTGAGAGGCTGGCATGGCACCCTGAGGGGAGTGCCATGTCGACTTACTAATTTTGTTCTCACTAGTACACACAGGCTTGTAAGCAGTGTGGCTGTGCTGAGTGAGGGGTCTCTAGGGTGGCATAATGCATGCTGCAGCCCTTAGAGACCTTCCCTGGCATCAGGGCCCTTGGTACCAGAGGTACCAGTTACAAGGGACTTATCTGGATGCCAGGGTGTGCCAATTGTGGGATCAATGGTACATTTTAGGTGAAAGAACACTGGTGCT